>NC_089582.1:125814523-126188985 GCF_019320115.1 Miscanthus floridulus | reverse complement strand
TAACAACCACTAATTGCAATTGATGGGCAAAACAATGCACATAGAATGCATAAGGATTTTCATCTCAAATCAATTTTTGCACACCATTAAATTCACCTCTCATATTGGAAGCTCCATCATAACCTTGCCCATGAAGCCTAGAGATTGGTAGCTTATGACTGTTAAGCATTTTGACCAGAGCTTCTTTCAATGCAGCATTTGTACAACTCTCAACATGCTGAAGTCCAAGGAGTCTCTCCATCACCTTCCCTTCATCATTCACAAACCTGCAAACCATATTTTATTTCATGTTAGTACAAGTGTACAAGTAAAAGTCGAGATAAAAAAATAGAGTTGTCATCTACTAACCTCAAAATTACAGCCATCTGTTCTTTTATTGATACATCTCGGGACTCATCAATCAATACAGAGAATTTTTTATCTCCAATCTCATCCATAATCACTGACATGACTTCTTGTGCACAAGCTTTTGTAAGGTCGTTCTGTATATGATGAGATATCATTGTGCATTTTTTTGCACCTTTATCGTACGCATCCTTAACAATCTCAACTTTATCTTTGTACCAATCAACCATCTCTCTATATGCACCCTTGTTGTTGGAAGTAGAGGACTCATCGTGTCCACGAAAAGCATCACCTTGCATTATGAGAAATCTTGCTACATCTAAAGAAGAGTTCAAGCGAATCTCATATCTTTTCTCTTCCTCCTTGCTAATTACATCAATTCTTCTAGCCACATTTGTTCTTTGGTTCATAAAGTCATCACACTTTAGCCTAGCATTATTGTGAGTCTTGCAAGTACCATGCTGATTAAGATTGTCCTTAGCTTTTTTCCAGTTAGTATAACCACTTTGCAAAGACAGAACTACCAATTTTTTCAGGCTTCCCCGGATCAAAGAAAAGATAACAATATAAGCAATAAGCTGCATCCTTCGACTCGCTATACTCTAGCCAATCAAACTCGTCAAACCAAGTTTGCTGAAATGATCTCCATTGACCATTTTGCCATTTACGAGCAAAGGTAAGATTACGAGGTTGGGTCGGACATCTCAAAGCATATGCCCTTCTAACTTGGTCTCTAATTTCTGGCGGATATTCTTCAATTGGTATGTGATTTCCTGGATCACTAATTACATCGGATTGACTAAACTCCACTCTACGCCGAATTGGTTGATTTATGTTGTCATTAGTGCCTGGAGTTGATGTACTACTTGTACCAGAAAAATATGTGTGCAATGTTCTTTTGGACATTTTGAATAATCTGCAATTTATTAAATCCTAATCAAATTTTGAACGATTACAAAGTTCCAAATCTAAAGAAAAAGAGTATACCTGCTGGCCGATGCCCTGCTGGTGCTGTCGGCCTGCCTAAGGTTCAAAGGTACCTGCTAGCCTCCTGGCCTCGGAGCTTGGCGTCGTACTCCTTGTAGGGCGGGTACTTGGGCAGGCTCGCCGGATCACAGGCCAGCGGCTTGGTCTTGCAGAACTGACGATGACAGAGATGCAATACAATGCAACAATGTTTCAGTGCTGACAGTTTCCATGGTGTGTTTGTTGAATTGTTGTTCTAATGAAAAACTGACGAGAGTTGCTTAATTACCTCGCTGTCCAGAGCAGAGGGCAGAGGCCACCGTGCCTCGTGCCGATGGCTCGATGGCAAGCAGTGTGTCCAGGAGCGCCAGGAGCCTAGGACCGTGGGGGAAAGTCCTTGAACAGTTGAACATCTCGAGTCTTGACGATCTTGCACCGGTACAGCCGTACGGTCGCTGCAGCTTGAAGAGCGTCACGTTTGGTAGTCCTTGGACGGAGTCACGGAGAGCCACAGAGCTTGAAGATCTTGTGCAGTTGCGCGGGCGCGGGCGCGGCCGCTGCTGCCTGTTGCCTCCTCCCACTGAGATCTCGGTGCCTCCATCGGCCGTTGGGTTGGAGTTGGAGCCAACCCTAGCTGGAGCCGTCGCCGCTCGCCCACTCGCCCAGTCGCTCGAGTCGAGTGCGAGTGCGACTCCTCTACTAGTCTGCTTCCGTGAGGCCGTGATCGGTCTTCTTGATGGGCTGTTAACTGGGCCAATGAAACTGAAAGTGAAACATACTTACATACACATTCCGGCCCAGGAAGCAGACAACTCCATCCATCACTCGTCTTCAACCTCCGTCACCAGCGAGGCAGCGACGGGAACGGCTCCATCCCCTCCTTCCCTGTGATTAATGACTGAAATTTTTATGGAGGGGCTGAGGGGGGGCTCCAATGGCGTGGCTAGGGTAGGGGGGCTTGAGCCCTGACAGCCCCCCGGCAGATCCGCCACTGATGGCAGTGAATAGAAGCTATAATTTTCGATGGCATGTAAAAAATGGTTATAACTTTTGACGATATATAAAGGAATTGTCTCTTGTTGTAAATTCAGGATACCAACACACTGTAGTATCTAGTTCCTGTAGTCCCGTTTAAAAAAAGGACAATTGTGTATTGGACATCTAAAGTGATGGTTCTTTGCTGGCGGACATCTACTTTAGAGCATTTTGTCATAAAACACTCTGGTTCGGTGAAATTAGGTCACAGGATACCGCGGACTCGTTGCAGCTAGTTGAGGAAAGAGAGAACAGCGGTGAAATGACATTGTTGCCCCTGCTGCTTTCTTCTTCCTCCCCTTTCTCTTTTTTCTGTTTCCTGTGTTGCGCCGCCGAAGACGCGGTCCATGAGGATGGCGACCGAGCAGGGCGCGCTCTGGAGCACGCGAACGTTGGCTCCACCCACGCGCGGACACCGCCCGTGCCCCGCACAGCCCCTCGTCGGCGCACATGTACCGACACTTGCACATCACTCTGAGCCTCACCTTCTCCACCACCATCTCCTCCATAGCTAGCTCCACGACCATCTTCGCGTCCAGCTTTGCGCCGTCGCAGCGGGGCGTGGGCAGCCTCGCCGTGACCCCCGCCTCACCTCTACCACCAAAGGCAACGACGCCCTCCGCCCTTGCCGCTGGCACCTTGGCGTCCATTATCAGGACCGCCGCCGCAGGTTCCTGGTCCGCCCCGTGGCGCGCCGTCGTTCGCACCACCGTCTACCTGACGCGCCACTCCCCTGGCCCGATCACCACGCTCAGGTCAACCCCAAATAGGAATAGCCCTGTGGAGTTCTCGGCATGGGCGACCCTATCTGCAGCAACCAGGAAGGACAGCGTGCTCTTGCCACCCACTGTGACGATGTTGACGACGAAGGAGACGTCCGCGAGGGTGAGGCGTGGGGCCAGGAGCATGAGGCAGCGGACGGACATGGAGCGGAACAACTTGAAGAGGCATCGGTGCGATGAGGAGGAGCACTGCCAGTCGTCGTCGCTTCTAGTGGTGGTGCTGCTATCGGTGGCGGGGAGGAGGTCCAGCGCGAAGGGGAAGTGCTGCATGTAGAGCCACACCCAGATGTAGTCCACCGCGAAGGCGGCATGCCATGAGGTGGACACGCAGGAGGCCGCCGTGAGGGACATGGCATCGAGGAAGGGTGCGACAAGGGCGAGCGACTCCCATGAGCACCGCGCCAGCATTGCTCTCACCTCACCCTCGCTGTGTGTGGGGGTATTAACCCCTATACCCTTACGGCTAAGCTTGGACCGGCCCAGATCAATGGGTTCGGTCCAGTCGAAAGACGATGTATGGCCCAGCCAACCTAGTTGGAGTCCCGCGCAAGGAGTCAAGGCAGATTTGGTGATCAAGCAGGATCCTGGTCGGTTAGAGTAGGAATCCTTATCCGGCCACATATGGCAATTGTAACTGACTAGGATTAGTTTCCAGATCTGTAACTCTGCCCCCCAGACTATATAAGGCGGGCAGGGGATCCCTCTAAAAAACATCTCTCATTGACATACAGCAATACCAATCAGACGTAGGACGTAGGTATTACGCCTTCTTGGCGGCCGAACCTGGATAAAACCTTGTGTCTGTCTTACGTCACCGTCTTGTTTGTGACTTGCGCATCTGTCTGCCGATAATCTACTACCTTGGGCATACCCCTAGGTAGACTGCCGACCATATTTCGTCGACAGTGGCACGCCAGGTAGGGGGTGTGCGTATTGCTCTCCAAGCAAACAAGACAGTCATCACCTCTGGCTCCATGGCTACTCTCAACGACCTCACGTTCACCATCGACCAGATCACCTAGACCACCGGCTCCAACGATGCCATCGCCATGACTACGGGGGAGGCATGGATTCATTCTACGCCGACCACTACTTCACTTGCGTCGGCTATAGCTCTGATCACTACGGATACGGCTTCGACCACTACGGCTACGGCTCCGACCACGATGGATCTGGCTCCAACCACAGTACATCTGGCTCCGACCATGGTACATCTGGCTCCAACCACGCCTATGTCACCTTCAGCCATGCCGATGACCCGTCATCCGCTTCCCCGCTATAAAGGGAAGCAGATCGACAACACCGACCTGCTCGATTCCATCGATCGGGTCGGCACCAAACTCGCTGAAACCCTAGCTCTGGTAAGTACGATTCAAAGTCAACCTAATGAGCAGGTAACCGCTCCCCACAACAGATCTATCCGACCAGCTCAGACCAGTCATCCTACACGACTTAGAATAGATCTCGTGGTCATATCTACTCCTGAGGGGCGCTCTGCTCATTGCCAGCCAACCTTCGCAACAGGTCTCCGACTCTCCGAGTATGAAGCCTCAACGAAGAACCACCAGGTCCAACCCTATGGCCTGCAAAACACTGCTTCCAGCTACGTGTACAACCTACAACGCCGCCTAGACCTATGTTCTATGCGCCGACCTCGGCAGAAGCCACGCAACTTCATCAACATGGTCCGGATTGAAGATCATCATGAAGGATCCATCCACACGATCCAAGAGGGTGACTCCAGCTTCTCATCTGGCACCGCATCTGATGCCTCCATCCACACCAAGCTCCAGCATCATGAGGATGAAGGCGTCGAGTACGATCTGAATATCCCGGATCATGCCCCGGGATTCCCGCAATTCCTGTCTTTTCCGCCAAGGCGAGGGGGTTTGATCAACGTGGTCAGCAATGACGAACCACCGGCAGTTGGCGAAACAGAACAAGAAAGGACTGCACGCGAAGCACGCAATATTGACCGGTTTAATCACCGGCAAATTGAAGCTGAAGCAGACCAGGAGGCACGGCGCATAAGGGTCTAGCCACGTGACCTCAACGACGCTTTCGACAGGGTGGTAGACAAACAAGTCTTCAGGACTCCAAGTGCTAACGTAGCCGTCGCCATGGCGATAATGCAACGGCTACCGAACACCTCGGAAACCCAAGCAGTTCGCGACGAAATACAAGCCTATCTAATGGCTGCTATGGCCCAGACCGCGGAGATTGCAAACCAAGCTCGAGCTCCATCCGTGTTAGTCGAGTCAAGCCACAGCCGCCAGCACCCAAGTCGTTCACAGCCACTCAACCAACATGGCTCGCGCAACAACGATGGCCATGATGGTGGCCAGAATGACAACCGTCGTTGGGATAATGACCACCGGGACAACCACGACAATCGCCATGATAACCACGGTCGCAGAGCTAATCCAGATGGCAATCAGGATCGCCGTGATGGCAATAACGATCTCTGTCATTACCTCGGTGGACGGGATCTACGCGCTCGCATCAACCAAAGAGCCGACGATCGAGCATCCTACGAAAGGCACCGCCGTATGGAGTATGACACCACCCACGGTCCGCCAGGTCTGAAGCAGTTTACTCCGCACCTTCGCCAAGTCATATGGCCCAAGAATTTCAAGCTCAAGAAACTTCAGAAATACGACGGCAAGGAAAACCTCGAATTATGGGTCATGCTCTATGAAACTGCGTGCCGATCAGCCATGGTTGACGAGCACGTCATGTCTAACTACTTCCCAGTTGTTGTTGGTCATGCAGGTCACCAATGGCTGGTTAGCTTGCCAGCAAACTATTTTGATTCTTGGCAGGAGCTCAAGCAGGCCTTCATCGACAATTTCATCGCCACTTATGAACAACCCAGCAATAAGTACGATCTGCAACAGATCCGAGATCGGAAAGACAAACCACTACGCGAGTACGTTCGGTGTTTCTCGGAGATGTGCATCAAGGTCCCATCAATCTCTGATAATGAGGCAATCGAGGCTTTCGTCACTGATCTCCGCTTCCACGATGCCCTAAGAGACAAGCTCCTCTGGAAGAGACCCGAATCAGTCACAGCGCTCTTGGCCACCGCTAAGAAATATACAGACGCCGACAATGCTAAAAAGATAATTGTTGAAGAAGCAGCAAGGGTTCCACGCTCTGACCACCCTCCACGCCACGATGATTACCGCGGTAGTCGTGGTCGGAACGACAATTTTGACCGCCGCAACCGGCGCAATGACTCCCGCGACCACCGCGACCAACGTAATCAGTGGCGCAACCGCCGTGACGATTACAGGAGCAAGCATGCTCGGGAAGACGACAGCGAGGTCAATACCGTTAAAAAGGGGGGCGGACGTCGTAACTACGAAGACGACTACGCTAAAGCATTGAAGGGGCCCTGCCAGCTCCATCCTAAGTCGAACCATACCATGGAGAATTGCCACGTCCTCAAGACTATCTACACGTGTCAACAGGCTCCGGATACGTCCGACAAGCCTAACGACGTAGGGGAACAGCGCAACAAGGATAATGACGACGACGATGCAGACCCTCATCACAAATACATCAAGCCAACCGATCGCGTGCACACCATCATCGGCAGCAAGGTGTCCATTGAGACCAAACGAGAATGCAAGCTGCTCGCCCGCGCTTACTTGAACGTGGCAAACACCGACAACCTTCTCACCGACCCGCGGCTCCCACCGTGGTCTCACCGTGAAATCTACTTCAGTAGGAAGGACCAATGGGCTGCCATACCTGAGCTAGGGCGTTTTCCCCTGGTCCTCGACCCTTGTATCAATAAGGTTCAGTTCGATAGGATACTGATCGACGGTGGCAGCTCTATTGATATACTGTTCAAGAACAGTCTGCCCGCCCTGAAAATAGCCCAGGCGGACTTGAAGCCATATGAAGCACAGTTCTAGGGCATTCTCCCCAGACAGAGCTCTACACCTCTTGGGTAGATCACGCTACCTGTGCAATTTGGGACTCCGGACCACTTCCGCACCAACTACGTCAACTTCGTGGTCGCTAACTTCAATGGCACCTACCATGCTATTCTTGGTCGACCATCGCTCACCAAGTTCATGGCCATACCTCATTACAGGTATCTGGTGCTCAAGATGCCTACCGAGAAGGGGGTTCTAACCCTTAGGGGCAACGTATACGCAGCTTATACCTACGAGGACGACAACTTCAAAATAGCAGAGGCCCACGACCTCTCTATTCACATGGCCGAGACCGTGCTCGACGCTAAGGAGACCTTAGCCGACCACCTGAAGATCCCAGACCTCGAGACCCCACGCAAGAACATCAAGTCAAAGGAGCATAAGGTGATCCAGCTGATCGATGGCGACTCCAGCAAAACAGCCCTTATCGGGGCCAACCTGGATCCCAAATAGGAAGACGCGCTCGTCGGGTTCTTGAGAAGCAACGTGGATGTGTTTGCATGGAAACCTACCGACATGCCCGGTGTACCTCGAAACTTGATCGAGCACTCCTTAAATGTCAACAGCAAGGCCAAACCAATCAAGCAGAAGCTACGACGGTTCGCTCGCGACAAAAAGGAGGCGATTAGGGTAGAAGTCACATGGCTTTTGGTAGCCGGATTTATTAAAGAAGTATATCATCCGGAGTGGTTAGCCAACCCGGTTCTTGTACGTAAAAAGAATAATGAATGGAGAATGTGCGTTGATTATACTGATCTTAACAAACACTGCCCTAAGCACCCCTTCGGCTTACCTTGCATAGACGAGGTCGTAGATTTAACCACCGGTTGCGAGCTGCTTTCCTTTCTCGATTGCTACTCTGGTTATCACCAGATCGCTCTCAAAAAGGATGATCAGATCAAGACATCTTTCATCACGCCTTTCGGCGCCTACTGCTACACGACTATGTCGTTCGGGCTCAAGAACGCCGGGGCTACATACCAACGCGCCATTCAGGCCTGCCTCGCAGATGAGATAAAAGATGACCTAGTAGAGGCCTATGTGGATGATGTAGTTGTCAAAACCAAGGAAGCACATACCCTTGTTGACAACCTAAAACATACCTTTGCGGCCCTCAATACATTCCAATGGAAGTTAAACCCAAAGAAGTGCATCTTTGGTGTTCCTTCTGGCATATTGCTAGGCAACGTCGTCAGTTACGATGGCATACGCCCTAATCCGGAGAAAGTCAAAGCTGTCTTAGACATGAAGCCCCCCAAGAAGGTGAAGGATGTCCAGAAGCTTACCGGATGCATGGCCGCCCTAAGCCATTTCATATCAAGATTAGGAGAAAAAGGGCTATCGTTTTTCAAACTGCTCAAAGCATCCGAGAAGTTTGAGTGGTCGGAAGAAGCAAACGCTGCCTTTACACAGCTAAAACATTACCTTACATCACCTCTAGTCCTCACTGCTCCTAGAGAAGACGAAACCCTCCTACTTTACATTGCAGCAACCAATCGGGTGGTCTCCACTACCATGGTGGTCGAGCGCGACGAGCCGGGCCACACCTATAAGGTACAGTGGCCAATTTATTTTGTCAGCGAGGTACTCAACGAATCTAAGACCAAGTACCCATAGATTCAGAAACTGCTCTACGCCATACTGATAACATCTCGAAAGTTGAGACATTACTTCGACAGATATCATGTGGTGGTCATGACCGAGTACCCTTTGGGGGACATCATTTGCAATAAGGATGTGAATGGGCGTATCGTCAAATGGGCAATGGAGCTATGCCCATTCTCCTTAGAATTTGCAAGCCGTACTACAATCAAGTCTCAGGCACTCATCGATTTCATCGTCGAGTGGACAGACTTAAGCACGCCTGCCTCTCCAGGATCCGATGAATATTGGACTATGTATTTCGATGGCTCTCTCAACATTGACGGTGCAGGAGTAGGGGTTCTTTTCATGTCACCATCCAAGGAGCAGCTCCGGTACGTGCTCTAGATTTATTTTCTAGCATCTAATAACGCCGCCGAGTATGAAGCATGCCTGCATGGTTTACGCATTGCAGTCGAGCTTGGTGTTAAACATCTCTATGTCTATGGAGACTCGGCTCTAGTCATCAACCAACTCAACAAGGACTGGGACACAACCAGCGAAAAGATGGACGCATACTACAAATCGATAAGAAAGCTGAAAGGCAGGTTCTATGGCATCGAGTACATACACGTGGTCCAGGACAAGAACCAAGCAGCGGATGCGCTGTCAAAGTTAGGATCATCCCGAGCCAAAATCCCACATGGCGTATTCGTCCAAGACCTGCTCACGCCTTCCATCGAAGAGGAAGATTCCACGGTCGACAAAGCTCCGGACCAACAATTGGTGGCTACGGTTCCGGCGCCAAGCACAACCGAGCCGCCTCCGACCACTCATGAGCCAGACTAGAGAGTACCTTTCATCAAATACTTAACAAATGGCAGCGGTTATACTGATCGGATAGAAAACGAGCGCCTGATGCATCACAGTAAGCAGTATCTGCTTGTCGATGGCAAGTTATGGCGCAAAAACGCAAAGGAGGAAATCCTAATGAAGTGTATAACCCAGGAAGAAGGCGAACATCTCCTGGACCAAATCCACTCTGGCTCCTACGGCAACCACACGGCCTTAAGAACACTGGTCGGTAAGGCTTTCTGAGCAGGGTTTTATTGGCCGTCAGCAGTAGCCGACGCAGAGAAGCTAGTCCGCCACTGTGAGGGTTGTCAGTTCTTCGCCAAAAGAATCCACATACCAGCACATGAGATCCAAACGATACCAGCCTCTTGGCCCTTTGCATGCTGGGGACTGGATATGATCGGGCCCTTCAAACCGGCTCCTAGGAAATTTATATGTGTTTTGTGCTGATTGACAAATTTTCTAAGTGGATAGAATACATGCCTTTGGTACAGGCATCTTCGGAAAAGGCTGTCATGTTCCTCGACCAGGCCATCCACCATTTTGACATACCACTAGTAGAGAACAGACCTTTGATCCTCGAGCAAAATGGGCTCTAGTCCCGGAATTTTTTGCCCCCGGGACTAGAAATACCTTTAGTCCCGGTTGGTGGCTCCAACCGGGACTAAAGGTCCCTGCCCAACGGCTACTGCGCCAGACAGAGGTGGCAGGGACCTTTAGTCCCGGTTGGAGCCACCAACCGGGACTAAAGGTATACTTTTACTCCCGGTTGGTGGCTCCAACCGGGAGTAAAGGTCTACTCCCGGGCCGTGGCTGCGCCCGGGGTTGGAAAGTTACCTTTAGTCCCGATTGGATCTATCAACCGGGACTAAATGTTCTCCCTTTATAAATCGGCCGTCTCCTCCTTCCTCCCCGAGCCCGAGCTCAGCACATTTTGAAGCTCACTGCAGTAGTGTTCTTGCTTCCTCCCTCCCTCCATTGTTCCTCCATCCATTCTTCGATTCCTCCGTCGATTCTTCAGTTGTAAAGGTTACCAATCTCATACTCTCATTTTTTACCATTTTCTTATGCCATTTTATTCACTATATATATTTATGGTTCTTTATTGTGGGTTTTTTTCATTTGTAAGCAATTTGAGCTCAAAATCACTTTAAGCTTGCATATTTACATGAAAGAAGGTTAAAGTATATATAAATATAAAGTTAGAAAATAGTTAGAAAATTATAGCAAATCCTTACTAGTTGAACTTGCGGACCATGTTCAGGTCGGCGAGGATGTTCTCTGCCGAGCGGTAACGGATGTCAAGGAGGAGCTTTGATTCTACGAGGGAGAGCGATAACGGTCGTGGAAGACCGTGTTCCCTTCCTCGTAGAATCGGAGCTCTTCCTTGACCAAGTACGGTGCCGTCCGGTGGAGAAATCCTCGCCGAGCTGATCACGTAAGCAAGGTCAACTAGTACGGATGGTTATTTATTCACATGTCCCGATATCGTCGTAGTAGTCTGTCAATCACCGTACCTAAACGTAGTATATATAAATAAAAACTTAGAAAATAGTTAGAAAATTATAGAAAATCCGTACTAGTTGAACTTGCGGACCGTGTTCAGCTCGGCAAGCATGTTCTCTGTCGAGCGGTAACGGACATCAAGGAGGAGCTTTGATTCTACGAGGGAGAGCGACAACGGTCGTGGGAGACCGTGTTCCCTTCCTCATAGAATCGGAGCTCTTCCTTGACCAAGTACGGTGCTGTCCGGTGGAGAAATGCTCGCCGAGATGATCACGTAAGCAAGGTCAACTAGTACGGATGGTTATTTATTCACACGTCCCGATATCGTCGTAGTAGTCTGTTATGTGTGTACATTCCCATTCTTCTGTTAATTTGCGGAAATATCATATGAATTACTTACCTGCCGCAGTAAAAGACGAGAACACAATGACCATTAAAAATATCATTGTTTAGATATCTAGATAATTTTATAGTTTGTTAATTTTATTTGTTTATAAAAGAAGAAATTTATAGTGTATTAAAAAATGAGTATAGAGAGTAGATGGCAACTGCTTCCTGGTCCTCAGCCTCTCATGGGTTTCCAAAGCGACTTAGGCCGGGCCTTCCTCTCATTCCATGCGGCAAGTGTCGTGATGAGACGAAGATTGTGATGGAGTACCGAGTGAAGAAGGAGGGTCCCAACAAGGATCGTATCTTCTACAAGTGTCCGGATCGCAATGTGAGTTATTTTATCGTATTTAATGATTATGGTTAGTTTATACCTATTTTCATGATGGTTGTGATTAAAGTTCTAATTTTTTGTTTTAATTTCAGTGGGATGGCAGTGGACGATGTTCAGGCTTCTACTGGGAGGAAGAGTATGTTGAACTCGTGCAAAAATATCTTGCACAACAGGCAGATACGGCGGCTAATGAGGCAGTGATCCAGCCAAAGAAGCCCAAAGATGTTGCACAATCGGAGGATCTGTCTGTTTTAGTTGAGATTGGTCGCGAAATCCTTGTGCTCCTGAAATGTATTTTAGCTTTAGTTCTTTTAGTGGTAGTTGGGATTGTCTACATTGTAGCGATGCTTTCATAAATTTGTATCTTTTGTGGTGGCACGCATGTTGTATAAATAATTAATTATGATCTAGGTTTTAATATGATATTTATGTCATGTAATGCAGATGAGCCGTCATTGGATGTATAATGCTGATCGCCGCTCACAAGAGTTCATTGACGGCGTGCATTCTTTATTACGTGCGGCCGAGACAAACAAATGCGACGGTTTCATGTGCTGCCCATGTGCCATATGTAAGAATACGGTGGAATATCCTTACTCAAGGACTCTTCATTCACACTTGTTCAAGTCGGGTTTCATGCCAAACTATATTTGTTGGACAAAGCACGGAGAAACCGGTGTTGTAATGGAAGAAGATGAAGAAGAACAATGGGACGACAATGATATTATTCCTGATGGTGCGTGCTTCAATGATACTGCAATGGGAGAAGCTGAAGAAGAGGTAGCCGCAGAAGATGAGCCGGCTGATGATCTTTGTCAGGTCATTCGTGATGCACAAAGAGAATGTGAAAGTGAAAAGGAGAAGATCAAGTTCGAGCGGATGCTAGAAGATCACAAGAAATTGTTGTACCCAACTTGTGATGCAGGGCAGAAAAAGTTGGGAACCACACTAGAATTGCTGCAATGGAAGGCAAAGAATGGTGTATCTGACAAGGGATTTGGAGAGTTACTAAAAATCCAAAAGAAGATGCTTCCGAAGTACAATGAATTGCCCGCCACTACCTACGAAGCAAAACAAGTTGTCTGTCCTATGGGGCTAGAAATAGAGAAGATACATGCATGTCCTAATGACTGCATCCTATACCGTGGCAAAGAGTATGAGAAATTGGATGCATGCCCGGTATGCCATGCGTCGCGGTATAAGATCAGGCGAGATGACCCTGGTGATGTTGAGGGCGAACGTCCACGTAAGAAAATCCCTGCCAAGGTTATGTGGTATGCTCCTATAATACCACGCTTGAAACGTCTGTTCAGAAACAAAGAACATGCAAAATTGTTACGATGGCACAAAGAAGACCGTAAGGTAGACAATATGTTGAGACACCCTGCTGATGGGTCCCAGTGGAGAGCAATCGACAGAGAATTCCCGGAGTTTGCAAATGACGCAAGAAACTTAAGGTTTGCTTTAAGTACAGATGGTATCAATCCTTTTGGAGAGCAGAACAGTAGTCATAGCACTTGGCCTGTTACTCTAAGTATCTACAACATTCCTCCTTGGTTATGCATGAAGCGGAAGTTCATTATGATGCCTGTGCTCATCCAAGGCCCGAAGCAACCTGGCAATGACATCGATATGTACCTGAGACCACTTATTGATGAACTTCTCATTTTGTGGAATAAAGAAGGTGTACGTGTGTGGGATGAGTACAAACAGGAACACTTTGATCTGCGAGCATTGTTGTTCGTAACAATCAATGATTGGCCTGCTCTAAGTAATCTTTCAGGATAGTCAAACAAGGGATATAATGCATGCACACACTGCTTTGGTGATATTAGAGGTGTATTCTTGAAAAAATGTCGAAAGGTCGTGTACCTTGGCCATCGTCGATTTCTTCCTGCAAATCACCCCGTAAGAAAGAAACGTAAGCATTTTAAAGGGAAAGCAGACCACGTGACCAAGCCTCGCAACCGAACCGGTGAGGATGTACTCGATATGGTCAATGATGTGAAAGTCATCTTTGGAAAAGGACATGGAAGCCAACCTATTCCGAAAGACGCTAACGGTCACGCACCCATGTGGAAGAAAAAGTCCATATTTTGGGACCTACCCTATTGGCAAGTCCTGGAGGTCCGTAGCTCGATCGACGTGATGCACCTGACGAAGAATCTTTGTGTGAACCTGCTAGGCTTTATGGGTGTGTATGGAAAGCCTAAGGACACATTTGAAGCACGACAGGACCTGCGTTGTTTGAGAGAAAGAGACAACCTGCATCTAGAGAAGACAGATGATGGACGCCATTACTTACGTCCTGCTAGCTACACTCTAAGCAAAGAGGAGAAGGAAATCATGTTTGAATGCTTAAACAACATCAAGGTACCATCTGGATTCTCCTCGAATATAAAGGGTATTATAAATGTGCCAGAGAAGAAATTCTGTAACTTAAAGTCCCATGACTGTCACGTTCTCATGACGCAATTACTTCCAGTTGCATTAAGAGGAATTCTACCTCCAAATGTATGTCTAGCCACCGTGAAGCTATGTGCATTCCTCAATGCAATTTCTCAGAAGGCAATTGATCCAACTGATCTAGCTAAACTACAGAATGATGTGGTTCAATGTCTCGTCAGCTTTGAGTTAGTGTTCCCTCCTTCCTTCTTTGATATTATGACACACCTCCTAGTTCACCTAGTCAAGGAGATTTTCACTCTCGGTCCTGTGTTCCTACACAACATGTTCCCCTTAGAGAGATTCATGGGAGTCCTAAAGAAATATGTTCACAACCGTGCTCGCCCAGAAGGAAGCATCGCCAATAATTTTAATAATTTTAATTAAACACTACATTTTTGCATTAACGAAATAATAAATATTAGTTACATTATGTTTTATAATTCTAACAAAAAATAAAAAAAGTTAGGTTATCGATTTTTCCTATGTGCAATAAACAAAAATAAAATTCATATTTTTAACAAAATAATTTTATGCCTTTTATTTAATTTACTATGTATTTAATAAAAACTATTGCGTTTCTATTGTATTTAACAAGACTATTGCTTAAAACAGGCGGGAAACGAAACTGCAGGCCACCTTTACTCCCGGGTGGGAAGCCCACCCGGGAGTAAAGGTGGGCTGCAGTTTCGCGGCCCGCCAAAAAAAGCCTTTACTCCCGGTGCGTGTTACCAACCGGGAGTAAAGGTATACCTTTACTCCCGGTTGGTAACACGCACCGGGAGTAAAGGCACCTTTACTCCCGGTTGGTAATACGCACCGGGAGTAAAGGGTTTTTACTCCCGGTTGGTGGCTGGCACCGGGAGTAATTCTCCTCTGCTATATAACCTCCAGCGCCTGGCAGATCGATCCGCTCGTCTTCTTCCTCGTCGAACACCGCCGCCCTCTTCTTCCTCGCGCCGTGTCCGTTCGCCTTCCGTGACACCGGCGCCGCCGTCTTCTTCCTCATGCGGCCTCCACCGCGCGCGCCCGTGCCCCTCCTCCGCGCTTGCCCGTGGCCCTCCACCGTGCGTTGCCCCACCGCGCCGGCCCGAGGCCCTCCAGTACGTACACTGCCGAGCTTCGAGGTGATATATTCGTCGATCTCTTTGTACATTCGTCCGAGCCCTCCACTGCCGAGTTATAGATCACATCGAAAACTACAACTTTGGTGTAAGCCATGTCAACGGTCGAGGTCGATTGAAAATTCCAAATTTTGAATCACAAAATCTAGAAACTAAAAATGAATATTTGGAACTCTAAATGATTTTAAATAAAAACATATCTTAAGGCAAGTTTTGAATATTTGGAACTCTAAATGACAAGTATAATTAAGGATCACCAATGAAATTACTTTAGAAATTAATTAGATCGATGTAAATCCATGGCTTGTATAATAAACACGCTATATATTATTTGGAAACAACGCTACGAACCATCCGCTAATGATCCAGCCCATCAACCGCCATACATTCATCACTATATGATATGCCATTATTTCAAGATGCAGTTTCAATAGAAGAATTTTTTCTATCTTCATAGATCAATGTTTGTTAACGAAATTTTATCCAAATATATTCATGTAGGGTCTTTTTTTTTGAAGGATTTGTTGTAGGATATATAATGGTCAAATAGGAACTCAATTTTGATACCCAGTTTGTAAACTAAGCGTTTTTTAGTTTATCAAAAATATCACATGTTTCTTCATTTGTGAACTTTGAATATACAGATATAATATATTAATGTTGCTAAAGTAATATGAGCAATACATATTTTTTTCCGGGAAGACTATCTTCAAACTTTATATCATAGCATCAGAGATCGCCTGTAGAAGAAGAAAATAAATTCTTATCATTTCGGAAATAGTAATGGTTATATGAGCAATAAGACACATATACTTACATTTCATAATGACTTATACTTATATTATTAACATAGAATTTTCTCATATGATGAATGACTACATGGTTGATCACATGGTACATAGGATCACAACATCACGCACCGACACCGCCCCGGCCCGCCTCACGTCGTCGTCGTCGTCAGCACGCCGGCCCGCCTCACGTCATAGTCGTCAGCACACCGGCCACCGCGCCGACACGTATATATACGTCATTTGTATTCATATGCATTTCGTCCATGCGTTTCTATGTATACGGCGGAGCACCGCCGCCCTCGTTCACCCATGTGTACAGACATATATACGGCGGAGTGGAGCACCGCCACTCTTGTCACACCGCCCTTTCTCGTGCCCTAATTCACCCTAGTACCGACGTAGTTCGTCCTAGTGTGGCGAATTGCGTCCGTGATCGAGGGGCAAGATTTAATAATGCATATTGTTTGTAGATTTTACGCATGTAATAAGCAAAGATTTGACGTACTATATATTGGTTTTGTTTTTTGAAGCTAGATGGCCGACCCGAGAAATATGGATGAGGAGGAGTTGATGATGAATTTGATCAACACTGGCACTCAAGTTGCCGGCGATGATGGTGCTAAAAATAACGTGCAAGAGGATGTAGATGACGGGAGTCAGTACTTAGCTCTTGAACAAAATGAGCAACAACATATTGGCCAAGTATATATTTTTTATTATTAGCTATATATATATATTATCATATGTCTTATGTGTGCTCATGACATTAAAAATAATGTTTATGTTTTGTAGCCCTCTGGATCGACATCAACAACTACAACGAAGAGTAAAAATGTTCGAGGTCCCAAAAAGCCATTGGAGGGTCGCTTCATCATCTCGGAGTTCAATGTGGATACAGGAGAACCGGGGGGGCCGAATAAAATGAAATTTGTGCACCACTATGGTTACCTTGTACGGGACCGGCTCCCGATTAGTACCCGTGAATGGAAGAAGAAGACCAATGCTCCTCATATCAGTTTTGTCTCCGATCGTGACAAGGCGTTAATTTGGAATGATGTCTTGGTACATTTCACGCTCCAAACAGATGATTATGATGATATAATAGATGGTGATGAATTGAAGGAGCGAGTTAGGGATTGGGCAATGAAGAAGATGGCCACCCAGTTTCAGACTTGGAAGAAACACCTATACACGACGTATGTCAAGAAGAACATAGCACCAGATTTTACTGTCCCAGGCCCGATCTCAAAGCAGAGGCCCTATTGGGATGAGTTTGTACAGTACAAGACTTCGGAAGAGGGTGTGAGTCGGGTGATAAAGAACCAACGTAATGCCCAACAGAAGACATACCACCATACCTTGGGATCAGGTGGCTACCCGACTGCCATTAAGAAGTGGAACAAAATGGAAGCAGACCTTCTTGCCAAGGGTATCAGACCAGAATCACTCGAGTGGGGAGAACGTGCAAAGAATTGGTTTTTCGCTCATGGGGGAACACTAGACCAGGAGACAGGGAAGTGCGTTTATGGCGCAAGACTGCAAGAAGCAGCAGAAAGATTGTTTTATGCTCAGAGAGCTACTGCTAGTGGTGCGTTCAGGCCCAACAGAGAGAAGGATGAGCTGACATACGCCATCGGGACTATTGAACATGGTGGCCGAACTAGAGGCAAAGGAAGTGTCTCGTGGGAGCATGGATTCCCTCAGGATAGACCTTCCTACAGAAGTCGTCAGAGAAAGAAGGAAGAAGAGGCACACCGGCTCCAGAGGTTGGAGGAAGCGGTGCGTGAAGCACAGGAGCGGGAAAAAAACCTTGAAGCGAGAATGCAGGAGGAAATCAAAAGGCAAGTGCAAATAGCAGTGAGTGCAAGCAAGCAGGCATCAGAGCCAGGAATCAACATTAGCCAATCTGTTCAGTTGAAAAGTAGCTGCGCTTCCACGGAGATACCAAATCAAGGGGACACAGGACTGCGCTTCCCTGTGGATGACGTCACTGAACCTTGTACAACGTGTGAGCTACACATTCCGAAGGAGAATTCCACAATCAAGGTGGCTATCGATCTTGTTAATCCTATCGACCAAACCAAGACACCAAGGATTCATGGGAATATAATCCAAGAAGGATATGCCACCATCTTGGTAGATAAAGCTGAAAAAGGTTTTAGTGATTTGCCTCTTGACATTCCTGGAGGTGATGGCGAGAAGACTCTAGGAGAAGCGGAGAAGACATTCATTCTATGGCGCAAGCGCTACATCATCATTCTAGGGATGTCGGCTCCACCTCCTCCTGAACTACCTCACCATAGGTACGTGCGGATGAAAACACTACATCATTAATTTGTATTGGCTTAAATAATTAACAATCTGCTCATAATAATATGTCATTCCTTTTTTTGTAGCAGATCCTCCCCCAACCTAAATCCAATTGTTCAATCGCCAGATCATCATAGTGCTCTGTATGATGACATTGTGTTGGAAGACGAGGCTGCATCCACACCCTCTCCAAGGAGGTCTCCAACGCCGCAGCCGACACCTCCAAGGAGGTCTCCAACGCCGCTGCCAACACCTCCAAGGAGGTCTCCAACGCCTCCCCCGCCCCCGCCTACCAAGAAGCCTAGCAAGAGGCCAGCCCCTCAAACGAAGAACCAGTCCCCGCCTGCAAAGAAAGCCACCGTGAAACCAAGGGCTATTCCCAAAATAATATCTGAAGAGAAGGAAGAAGGAACTGATGCATATAAAAAAGACATGTCTAGATTCTATGACAAACTTAAAATGAATCAAGAAGCAAGGAGAAACCCAGAGAAATCGTACTTCTTCGTAGCTCCGGATATTTTAAGAAAAAAGGTGACTTCTTACCAGCATCAACAGCGGGAATCTCGTAAGCCGTCCAAATCAACGTTATCAGACTATGACCGCACTCTCACCAAGTCAATTGAGGCAGCACAGAAAAAGAAGCGGGCAGGGAAAGGAGTTGCCCAACTCGGACAACAAGCGCACCAATCAATCCCCCCGCTAGTTGTTGGTAATGAATATGGTTCGAATTTAGGATTAATGCATTAGGCAAACATACCTCTGGATGTCGATTTGGATCACCTTGGTGAATTTCTTGATGAGACTGGTCTCGACCTTTACCAGATGTTTGGTGATGGAAACATTGAGAGTGCGGCGGAGGTTGATATTTAGAAGAAAAAATTTGTACTAGGCCAGAGTCTATACAACCCTCAAGCCTTATCTGATCTGGGGATGCAAATGTACCTGCTAAACAAGTGGTACATGCAGGCATCTACCAGTGGAGACTTCTGCGTTGGTGTCAGAATTAGAGACAAACATTGGTTCCGTGGCGATGATGTTATGTATGTTGACTTTGCAGAATTTCATCAACTATGCCACCTGACCTCTCTGGACAAAGTTATCATTAGCTGCTATTGCCTGTAAGTAATAATTCTTTTGATCTATTATTAAACTCATCATATGTGTGTATATGCATATAAATTATCCTAACAAGTACTATATATATGCAAATTTACAATGACAGAGCTCAGAAAGGAAGGCTACAATGAAATTGGTTTTGTTGATCCCCATATAGTATTCAAAGACCCAATTACTCCAATGACTAATTGGAAGTCTGAGTCAGAGAGTAACCTCATGAACTTCTTAGTGAACCAATGCCACAAGAAGGATATACTCTTTCCCTATAACTTCAAGTGAGTGTTAATCATGTCGATCATAGCCTTAATGGCTCATATGTTGATTCTAGTTAATTAATGAGTGTTATGCGTTATATCCTATAAACACATGCAGCAATCACTGGATATTGATGGACATCGATCTGGTGAAAAGTCACTTGATAATCTATGACTCGATGAGAAAACCACAACAAGACTACCAAGATATGATAGATATTATCCAGAGGTAATTTCGGGATCTCTAGCAACTATATATACACACAAACATGATGATTAACTATATCTGATGACGTGGTAAATTTTTTATTGGGCAGTGTTTGGAAAACCTTTATTGAGAAGCAACACATGGAAAAATGCAAAGCGCCACTGAATGTAATCCCATTGAAAGTAAGTCCCCTGAATCGCATCATCTTTATTAATTAAACATATAGCTTTCACCGGATCACCAGATTGGATGACAAATCTTTTTCTCGTAAAGTGGTGTCTGAGGCAGGAACAGGGGAACAACTACTGTGGTTACTATGTTTGCAAGTTTATCAAGGTGCTCTCCCAAAGAACTCCTACAGAGAGACTCAAAGTACGTTAAAAATACACTATATATTCATTTAATTATTATTATTGATTGTGTTACTATGTCTTTATATATATATGTACATATATTAATTTATTTTCCTTTAATTCAAACCTGTAGACTCGATGGTTGGAGGAAAAGGTCATACGGCAAGACCAAATCAAAGCAATTCAAGAGTCTATAGCCAGATTTTTTAATGAGCAGGTCATCGATTCCAAGGGCGAGTTCTACTTCGACCCAACACTGCCATTGAAGCCAAGCTAGAGGATGAGAAGAAACTTGTTATGTCACAACAACTATAATGCAATCTTTTGTAATATATGCACATAAAATAATATAATGTAAAATACACATATGCATGCATGCATGTAAATATATATATGATGCATGCATGCATATATATATATATATATTTCTATGCTTGAATTGTGTGATTTAATACGTTCATTGTGCTTGAACCGAAACATACTATATGCGCGTATAAATGTATAATTAGCAGCGTACAATACGACTTCGAAAACCTATTTTGAAAAGAAAACAAAAAAATGAAAAGAAAAAAAAAAGAAAAAAACCTTTAGTCCCGGTTCGTATTACCAACCGGGACTAAAGGTGCCGGCCATCGTGGCATGTCAGGAGGCACCTTTAGTCCCGGTTGGTGTTACCCACCGGGACTAAAGGTCCTCCTTTAGTCCCGGTTCCTGACCCGGGACTAAAGGACCCCCCCTTTAGTCCTGGATGCTTGCTCCCGGGTGGGGAACCGGGACTAGAGGGGGTTCCCCACCGGGAGTAAAGCTCGGTTCTCTACCAGTGTACCCAACAGCATCATCACCGATCTAGGTACTCAGTTCACCGGGAACGTTTTTTGGGACTTCTGCGATGAAATGAGCATAGTAGTAAAATACGTCTCGGTGGCGCACCCTAGAGCTAATGGACAAGTCAAGCGGGCAAATGGCATGATCTTGGACGCATTGAAGAAGAGGATGTACAGAGAAAACAACAAAGCTCCCGGAAGATGGCTCAAGGAGTTACTGGCCGTGGTCTGGGGCCTCCGAACTTAGCCCAGTCGTAACATCAGCTTCTCACCATACTTTATGGTTTACGGTGCTGAGCCAGTCCTCCCACCAGATATAGCTTTCAGACCAGCAAGGATAGAGAACTTTGATGAGGGCAAGGTCAATGAAGTATGGGAGCTAGAAGTAAACAGCGCATAAGAGAAAAGGCTCGATTCTTGCGTACGTACGGCCAAATACCTTGCTGTTTTGCGCAGGTACTGCAACAAAAATGTTAAAGAGTGGTTCTTCATGGTTGGGGATTTGGTCCTAAAGTGGAAGACGAACCAGGTTGGTGTCCACAAACTTGCAACCCCATGGGAGGGACCATTCATGATCAAGGAAGTTACACGATCAACGTCTTATAGGTTAGCTCGCCTGGACGGTACGGACGTACCAAACTCGTGGCACATCGACAAGCTTAGACGTTTCTACGCTTAACTACTGAGATATGTACTCCTTTTGTACTTTCAATTTACTTCAATAAAGCAATTATGATTTCTCCGACCACTCTAATATGTCACTTCGAATTTTATGGTTATTCTAACTTAGCCAGTAAAAACTGACCACCACTCCTTCTACGATTTTCGGAGCAGGCCCTGTCTCCGGTTCCTCCCAATACGTGCATGGGATCCGCTCTCTACGTTATGGGTGATCGGCAGGTCCCCCTTGGTTTAACTTGTCTGCGTCTATGTGTGCACAGGTCACTGGACCTCACACTCCGACCACATGAAAAACTAGGGCCACACAAACTTTTCGGGATGATGTGTCGAGCACGATGGTACAACTAAACAGAATGTTAATACGTTCTTACTTAGTTACACCAACATAAAGTATCAAGCTTAAATACGCTTTATACAAAGCAAACGAGCTTATAATAATATACAGTTACGTTATTACAAGCTTGCCTAAAGAGGCTCAAGTTCACAATAACACAACTATGTCCTCCTTCTACAGCTCTAAGCCTATTACATTGGCTGGTCGGGGCGCATGACACTTACTGCTCATCGCTTCCAATACCCTACTCGAGTCTCGGGGACTCTTGTGCTAGTTGAGCTGAAGGGGATGGCCCCGCCAGTGCCTGGCTGGTCGAGACCGTAGGCTTCAATGGTTGGCTTGCAGCTAATGGCATTTCCAGCTGACTCGTCGATGGCGTACCATATACAGGTGCTGTCCCACCTCCACACAGGTTAATATCGCCAATTATCTTTGACGACAAGTCCAGCTGGGTCGTCCGAAGCTCCTCTGCCTTGTCTAGGTCTACCTCCTTTGGGTACCCAGCCTCTAGGCGCTTGAGATCGATCAGGGGGTAGTGGGCATGCACCATGCTTAGTACATGGGCACCTGTGTACTCACCAGCCTCCTTCACAAACTCCTGGAACCATCCCCACGCTTGTCTGCATCTCTCGACTAGTCTGAGCTAGGGCGTCCTTGGCTCTTCCTCTGTGAGCGCCGAGTCGATAAGGTCGAGGACGGGCACAATGCCAGTTGCCACTTCTTGGCACCAGTTCTTCCACGTGTCCCACTCCTCGGTGGCCTTGAGGCATCGTGCTTTCCAGTCATCACGTTCTTTGATCATGGCCTCTAAGTGCTTCTTAGCATTGACTTTCAAAACTGAACACAGTACAAGACATCAAATGTGAAAACACGACAAGGCAAGGTGGACAACAGAATGAGGAAGGTGATCTAGAATACTTACTTTTTAGTTCCTCCTTCATTTTGTTGGTGTGGTCTTGGAGTTGAGACTGGCTGCGTGCTAGCTTCACGTTGTCCTCCTTTAGGCGACCACACTCTGCGGTCACACGGCTATTTTCTCCTTGGAGGCGGGCCACTTCAGCTTCTAAACCTACATTACAGCTGTTACTACCAAGAATACAACAACACAAGTCCTGCACTTGCTACGATAAGATGAAACTTTACTTGTTTTCTCCATCTCTTTGTTATTGAGCTGGCCGACCAGGTTTTGGTTCTGTGTTTCTCGATCTGTCCTCTCCTGGTCGGCGGCTTCAAGTTGGCACCGCAAGCGTTCCACTTTGGCCGAAAGTTCCTTATTGGTCGCCGTGATTCCTTTAATCTGGTCGAAGCATCTCTTTCAGTATTTTGCGGTTTTCATCAAGTCCTGCTCATCCAGCGAGGTGTTCAGTGGACACCGACCTAATATATCAGAGACAAGATCAGAGGATAATAGTATCCAATGCAAATTACAAGCTTACATCAAAGATATAGATACTTACAGCTTCGATTTGCGGAATGATGTTGTCGACGAAATATGGTCGGCAGTCTACCTAGGGGTATGCCCAAGGTAGTAGATTATCGGCAGACAGATGCGCAAGCCCCAAACAAGACGGTGATGCAAGATAGACACGAGGTTTTATCCAGGTTCGGCCGCCGAAAAGGCGTAATACCTACGTCCTGCGTCTGATTTGTATTGCTGTATGTCAATGAGAGATATTTTTTAGAGGGGTCCCCTGCCCGCCTTATATAGTTCGGGGGGTAGGGTTACAGATCTGGAAACTAATCCTAGTCAGTTACAATTGCCATATGTGGCCGGATAAAGATTCCTATTCTAACCGACCAGGATCCTTCTTGGTCGCCAAATCCCCCCTGATTCCTTGTGCGGGACTCCGATCAGGTTAACTGGGCCGCACGTCATCTTTCGAGTGGACTGAACCCATCGATCCGGGCCAGCCCAAGCTTAGCCGTAAGGGTATAGGGGTTAATACCCCCACAGCTAGTCCCCGAGCATCATGTATTATGCTGCGACACGCCATTTTAACCTTCTCCGACAAGCGAGGCTTGAATTCTTGACGCCTCCGACCACCGTCATCACCGGAGAAGTGTGCCCACTTGTATTTCTGAAAAGAAATGTAAGTGGTCTTGAAGCATAGCATCCTTAAACATCAGAAGCGTAGGGGTCGAAAAACAAACACATTCACCGCAAGGTGAAGTGTGCCCACTTAGTCCCCGAGCTTGCTGGAAGGCTAAGTATGAGCCTTGTAGCAAGGTCTAAAAGAAAACTCTCTTAACTGTATATGAGTACAAATCACATGTAGCCAAGGAGAACCATTATTCAAGCAGTGGTCGGGGCAGTCCCCGAGCATACTAATAATCCTTATAATCATTCGAAACACAGGGGTCGATTTAAACAAACACATTCACCACAAGGTGAAGTGTGCCCACTTAGTCCCCGAGCCTGGTAGTAGGTGACGCAGGCACGTGGTGCCAGGGTCTAAAAAAGAAATCCCGCTGTTGTTAAGAATCCAATTGCCGTACAAGTAAAACAAAATACACCGGCAGGTGCATCGTATCGACGTAATCCCCGAGCTTGCTGGAAGGCGAAGGATGAGCCTTGTAGCAAGGTCCAGGGAAAACTCTCTTAACTGTATATGAGTACAGATCACATGTAGCCAAGGAGAATCACTATTCAAGCAGCGGTCGGGGCAGTCCCCGAGCACGGCCGTGGTCGGAGCGATCTCCGAGCACAAAGGTGGTCTGGGCAGTATCCAAGCACAATAGTGGTCTGTGCAGTCCCCGAGCACATTAGTGGTCTGGGCAGTATCCAAACACAGTAGTGGTCTGGGCAGTATCCAAGATCACTTGCGCTGCTTGTACTATTATTTTGTGTACTTTTCTCTATTCTCTGCCAAGGCCAGTCTGACACGTCTGGTCAAAAAAGTAAATAGGTATAGTACGTCATTCTGTCTTCTCTCTTTTTTTTTTTGCAAACAGTCGGTTGACACCTGTATTGAGGTGTGTCAGTGTGGGCCCCCTTACACCATCATCGAAGAGGCGCGTACACTGTTAACGAAGGAGCGCGTTTATTGGCGCAGATTTCGAGGTTGTGTGAACAACCGTCTGCGGCGCGTGCGCACGACTCCCAATATTCTCGGGTGGACGAAACGACGGTGCTCTTTGTTTTATATAATGTAGATCTGGTAAGTTACTCATACCATTCTCCATTGTCATCCGCCGCCGCCACCTTCTTCTTCCTCCTGCCGAACCCTATTCCCCAAAAATCATCACCAATCCCCTCGGTCTCCCGCATCCACCCACTTCGTAAGGACGAACTAATGGCGAAGAGAGACGCCCAGAAGAAAGGCGGGGTCATGGCGAAGGAATGGTGGAAGTCGCGGAGCAACGAGCAGACCATCGAGGACCTCGTCGCCATGGGAGTGCTCCACAACAAGGCACTTGCGGGATGGCGTGCACCGGAAGGAGAAAGCTTCCCCGATCCACAACCAGGTGAGATTGTGGTCTTTGAAGATTTCTTCAAAAGGGGTTTTGGGATTCCAGTGCACCCTTTCCTTCAGGGTCTCTGTTTGTACTACGAGATTGGGATTTGCAATCTGCATCCCAACTCGATTCTTCTTGTCTCCACCTTCATCCATCTCTGCGAGGCTTATGGCGGCTTCCAGCCCCATTTCGACCTCTTTCGCCACCTATTCTGCCTTCAGAAGAAAGGGAGCGGTGGCTCGAAGATCGCCGGAGGCGTTTACCTGAACCTGCGCGACGGCATGAAGGCTCAATACCTGCACTGCCTCTGGAACACCTCATTGGACGAGTGGTACAAGAAGTGGTTCTACATCTGTGAAGAGCCGAACACCATCACTCTGTGCGATGTGGGCTTGATTCTAGAGAAGAAAAGCAGCTGGTCGGAGAGGCCCGAGAACTTGGAGCAGATCGCCGAACTGCTCGGGATGATCCCGTGGGGAAGGCTTGATGGCCCGAGCGTTGTCGGCAACTTCATCAGCCGAAGAATTCAGCCTTGCTAGAAAAGGATTCACCCCGGCTTCGAGTACCAAGGAGGCGCTGATCCGACGAGGATCAGAAAGGAGCCGCTCGACAAGATGGAGATCAAGGCCAGGATTGGAGAGCTGTTCAACCTGGCCGATCCCAATTACGTTGCACTGAACGCCATTGAACACGCCTTCAAGCTGGCTCGCCCTCCCCCAAAGGTAAATGACGCCTCCTTTTAACTGTACAGTCATGTTGCATCGAGAAAATAACTGTCTTTTCCTTCATTGTGTGTCTCAGTGTAATGGCCGTGACCGGGCAGGAGTGTTTGTGTCGCCTCCCCCCGGTGTAGAATGGCCGCAAGCGACTGGGCCAACCGCCCAGACCAACGCCAGGACCGACGGCGTTCACTGGGCGGTACTTGAGACCGTAGAAGACGCCTCGACCAGAGCCGCTGGCAAGCGTCCGGCTGCCAGCAAACGACGTCAAGCCATCTTTCCCCAGTCGGACGACGAAGCAGAGGATGCGGACATCTTCCGGCTCGTCCCCCGAAAGAGGAGAAGGCAGGTGGGACCGTCGGAGCAGGGTGGCTCCTCTGTGCCAGCAGTGGTCACAGCACCGACCACTGCAACACAGAGCACAGACGAAGGGAACGTGCCGCATCATCCTCCGACGCCCGTACCGGAGGTTGAACAAGTCCCGGTGGAAACTGCCGAGCAAGCAGAGCAGGGGCGGTCGAGGAGACGTTCCTTCGCCACATCCTTCCGCAAGTCAAAACTGTAAGTATCTATATTTTTGATGTAAGCTTTGCATTTTGCATTGGATGCTATTATCTTCTGAATTTGTCTCTGAATGTATTAGATCGGCGTCCACCGAAAGCCCCGACCAGCTAACTGGGTGCGGAACGTCCTCTCCAACAACGGCGGGACAAACTGCTCAGCAACCAGCCGTGGAGGAGCCCATGGTAGGGACTCCGCCTGGGACTCAGCAGGCAGACGACCAGACGCCAGTCCCCGAGCAGAATACAAGTGCTCCAAGCACAAACCCTGATGAGGTGGATACCACAGCGCCACGGGAGCTGGATCTAGCCGAGGGGCAGCAGCCAGAAGTTGACCGGAACAAAGGTGCCGACGCAACGGCTCGTGGGAAAGCCCTGGTGGTCGTGGAGTCTGCGAACTCCGGACCACTGCCGCCTCCCGAACAGGAGGCTGAAGAGGATGAAGTGGAAGAAGTCCTGGGCCGTCCCCAAGATAGATGACAACATGTATATGTGTCGCGCTATCGGAACGATGAATGGGTCATGCACGAGGAGATCCCAGAGGTCGAGGAAACCTTAAGAGTTGAACGGGCGGCCAAACGCCTGGTGACTAAAGTCCAGGTATATTTGGCTTTAGTCCTTGACCCTATTGTGTAGTCGAACTGTCTGACGTAGCTTGTCTGTATGCAGGACGTGATGAAAACTGCAAGGTACCGAAAAAGGTGCTTCGACCAGATAGAAGTAATCATGAAGACCAATAAGGAGCTGACGGCTGAAGTGGAACGCCTACGGCGCCAACTTGAAGCCACCGACCAGGAGAGGACAAACCAAGAAGCACAGAACCAAAACCTGGTCGGCCAGCTCAAAAACAAAGAGCAGGAGAAAACAGGTAAGTGTTCACCGTATCATAGCAAGTGCTGGACTTGTGTTGTTTCGTTCTTGATAGTAATAGCTGTAATGCAGGTTTAGAAGCTGAAGTGACCCGCCTCCAGGGGGAGAACAGCCATGCGCTTGTAGAATGTGGTCGCCTGAAGGAGGACAACGAGAAATTGGCACGCCGCCAGTCGGAACTCCAAGACCACACTAACAGAATGAAGGACGACCTGAAAAGTAAGCACTCCAGACCGCCTTGCTCATTCAATTGCCCACATTGCCTTGTCGTGTCATCACGTTTGATGTCTTGTACTATTTTCAGTTTTGAAAGTCAATGCCAAGAGGCACCTTGAGGCCGTGATCAAGGAGCGTGACGACTGGAAAGCACAATGCCTTAAGGCCGCCGAGGAGCGGGACACGTGGAGCAAGCGGTGCCAAGAAATGGCAACTGGCATTGTGCCCGTCCTCGACCTTATCGACCCGGCGCTCACAGAGGAAGAGCTAAGGACGCCTCAGCTCGGACTGGTCGAGAGATGCAAGCAAGCGTGGGGATGGTTCCAAGACTTCGTGAAGGAGGCGGGTGAGTACACGGGCGCCCATGTGCTAAGCATGGTGCGTGCTCACTACCCCCTGATCGATCTCAAACGCTTGGAAGCTGGGTACTCGAAGGAGATAGACCCAGACATGGCCGAAGAGCTTCGGACGGCCCAACTGAACTTGTCATCAAAGATAATTGGCGATATTAACCTGTGCGAAGGTGGGACAGCACCTGTGCAGGGTACGCCATCGACAAGCCAGCTGGAAATGCCATCAGCTGCAAGCCAACCAACGAAGCCTGCGGTCTCGACCAGCCAGGCACCGGCGGGGCCATCCCCTTCAGCTTGACTAGCTCTAGAGTCCCCGAGACTCGAGTAGGGTATCAGAGGCGGCGAGCAGTAAATGCCATGCGCCCCAACCAGCCAATGTAATAGGCTTAGAGCTGTAGAAGGAGGACATAGTTGTGTTATTGTAAACTTGAGCCTTTTCAGGCGAGCTTGTAATAACGTAACTGTATATCATTATAAGCTTGTTTGTTTTATACAAAACACACTTTAAGCTTGAAATTTTTTGTTGGTGTAACTAAGTGGGAACATGTTAACGTTCTGTTTAGTTGTACCGTTTTGCTCGACACATCATCCTGAAAAGTTTGTGCGGCCCTAGTCTGGCATGTGGTCGGAGTATGAGGTACTATGACCTGTGCACACGTGGACGCAGACAAGTCAAACCAGGGGGGACCTGCCGATCACCCGCAACGTAGAGAGCGGATCCCGTGCACGTGTTGGGAGGAACCGGAGACAGGGCCTGCTCCGAAAACCGTAGAAGGAGTGGTGGTCGGCTTGTACTGGCTTAAGTTAGAACAACCATAAATTCGGAGTGACACATTAGAGTGGTCGGAGAAATCATAGTTGCTTTAGTAAAGTAAATCGAGAATACAAGTAGAGTACGTATCTCAGTAGTTAAGCATAGAAGCGTCTAAGCTTATCGATGTGCCATGAGTTCGGTACGTCCGTACCGTCTAGATGGGACAACCTGTAAGACGTTGGACGTGTGACTTCCTTAATCATGAAGGGTCCCTCCCATGGGGTTGCGAGTTTGTGGACACCGGCCTGGTTCGTCTTCCACTTCAGGACTAAGTCCCCGACCACGAAGAAACGCTCTTTAACGTTCTTGTTGTAGTACCTGCGCAACACAGCAAGGTATTTGGCCGTGCGTACGCAAGAATCAAGCCTTTTCTCTTCTGCGCTGTTGACTTCAAGCTCCCGTACTTCATTGACCTTGCCTTCATCGAAGTTTTCTACCCGTGCTGATCTGAAAGCTATATCTGGTGGGAGGACTGCTTCAGCGCCGTAAACCATAAAGTATGGTGAGACGCCGGTGTTACGACTGGGCTGAGTTCGGAGGCCCCAGACAACGGCTGGTAACTCCTTGAGCCATCTTCTAGGAGCTTTATCATTTTCTCTGTACATCCTCTTCTTCAATGCGTCCAAGATCATGCCATTTGCCCGCTCGACTTGTCCATTAGCTCTAGGATGCGCCACCGAGACGTATTTTACAACTATGCTCCTTTCATCGCAGAAGTCCCAAAAAGCGTTCCCGGTGAACTGAGTACCCAGGTCAGTAATGATGCTGTTGGGCACGCCGAAACGGTGGCTGACCTGGTCGAGGAATGCAACAGCTTTCTCTGAGGATGCCTGTACTAGAGGCATGTACTCTATCCACTTAGAAAACTTATCAATTAGCACGAAGACGCATGTAAATTTCCCAGGAGCTGGTTTGAAAGGCCCGATCATGTCCAGTCCCCAGCATGCAAAGGGCCAGGAAGCTGGAATCGTCTGGATCTCATGTGCTGGTACGTGGATTCTCTTGGAGAAGAACTGACAACCTTCACAGTGGCGGACTAGCTTTTCTGCGTCGGCCACTGCTGACGGCCAATAGAACCCTGCTCGGAAAGCCTTACCGACCAGTGTTCTTGAGGCCGCATGGTTGCCGCAGGAGCCAGAGTGGATTTGGTCTAGGAGATGCTTGCCTTCCTCCTGGGTTATACACTTCATCAAGATTTCCTCCTTAGCGTTTTTGCGCCATAACTTGCCATCGACGAGCAGATACTGCTTACTACGACGCATCAGGCGTTCATTTTCTGTTCGATCGATATAACCGCTACCGTCTGTTAAGTACTTGATGAAAGGTGTTCTCCAGTCCGGCTCATGAGTGGTCGGAAGCGGCTTGGTTGTGCTCGGCCCCGGAACTGTCACTAATTGCTGGTCTGAAACTTTGTCGGTCGTTGAATCTTCGTCTTCAATGGAAGGCGTTAGCAGGTCTTGGACGAATACGCCATGTGGGATTTTGGCTCGGGATGATCCTAACTTTGACAACGCATCCGCTGCCTGGTTCTTGTCCCGGACCACGTGTATGTACTCGATGCCATAGAACCTGCCTTCCAGCTTTCTTATCGATTTGCAATATGCGTCCATCTTTTCACTGGTCGTGTCCCAGTCCTTGTTGAGTTGGTTGATGACCAGAGCCGAATCTCCGTAGACATAGAGACGTTTAACTCCAAGCTCAACCGCAATGCGTAGACCATGCAGGCATGCTTCATACTCGGCGGCATTATTAGATGCTGGGAAATAAATCCTGAGGACGTACTGGAGCTTTTCCTTGGATGGTGATACGAAAAGAACTCCTGCTCCCGCACCGTCAATGTTGAGAGAACCGTCGAAGTACATCGTCCAAAATTCATCGGATCCCGGAGAGGCGGGAGTGCTTAAGTCTGTCCACTCGACGATGAAATCGACGAGTGCCTGAGACTTGATTGTAGTACGGCTTGCAAATTCCAAGGAAAGGGGGCATAGCTCCATTGCCCATTTGACGATGCGCCCATTCACATCCTTATTGCGAATGATGTCCCCTAAAGGATACTCGGTCATGACCACCACACGATATCTGTCGAAGTAATGTCTCAACTTTCGGGATGTTATCAGTATGGCGTAGAGCAGTTTCTGAATCTGTGGGTACCTGGTCTTGGATTCGTTGAGTACCTCACTAATGAAATAAATTGGCCGCTGTACCTTGTAGGCGTGGCCCGGCTCGTCACGCTCGACCACCAGTGTAGTGGAAACCACCCGATCGGTTGCCGCAATGTAAAGTAGGAGAGTTTCGTCTTCTCTGGGAGCAGTAAGTACCGGAGGTGACATGAGGTATTGTTTCAGCTGCATGAAGGCAGCGTCTGCTTCCTCCGACCACTCGAACTTCTCGGACGCTTTGAGCAGTTTGAAGAACGGTAGTCCTTTTTCTCCTAATCTTGATATGAAACGGCTTAGAGCAGCCATGCGGCCGGTGAGCTTCTAGACATCCTTCACCTTTTTTGGGGGCTTCATGTCTAAGACAGCTTTGACTTTCTCCGGGTTAGGGCGTATGCCGTCGTAACTGACGACGTTGCCGAGCAATATGCCAGAAGGGACACCAAAGATGTACTTCTTTGGGTTTAATTTCCATTGGAACGTATTAAGGGCTGCGAAGGTGCGTTCCAGATTGTCAACAAGGGTATGTGCTTCCTTGGTTTTGACAACTACATCGTCGACGTAAGCCTCGATGAGGCCGTCTTTTATCTCGTTGTTGAGGCAGGCCTGTATAGCGCGTTGGTAGGTAGCACCGGCGTTTTTGAGCCCGAACGACATAGTCGTGTAGCAGTAGGCGCCGAAAGGCGTGATGAAAGATGTCTTGATCTGGTCGTCCTTTTTGAGAGCGATCTGGTGATAACCAGAGTAGCAATCGAGAAAAGAAAGCAGCTCGCAACCGGCGGTTGAATCTACGACCTCGTCTATGCGAGGTAAGCCAAAGGGGTCCTTAGGGCAGTGTTTGTTGAGATCAGTGTAATCAACGCACATTCTCCATTCATTATTCTTTTTGCGTACAAGAACTGGGTTGGCTAACCATTCCGAATGATACACTTCTTTGATAAATCCGGCTGCCAAAAGCCGTGTAACTTCTACCCTAATCGCCTCCTTTTTGTCGCGAGCGAACCGTCGTAGCTTCTGCTTGATTGGTTTGGCTTTGCTGTTGACATTTAAGGAGTGCTCAATCAAGTCCCGAGGTACACCGGGCATGTCGGAAGGTCTCCATGCAAACACATCCACGTTGCCCCTCAAGAACCTGACGAGCGCGTCTTCCTATTTGGGATCCAGGTCGGCCCCGATGAGGGCCGTTTTGCTGGGATCGCCCTCGACCAGCTGGATCGTCTTGTGCTCCTTGGATCTGATGTTCTTGCGTGGAGCCTCGAGCTCTGGGATCTCCAGGTGGTCGGTGGGGGTCTTCTTAGTGTCGAGGATGGTCTCGGCCATGCGAATAGAGAGGTCGTGGGCCTCTGCTATTTTGAAACTGTCGTCCTCGCAGGTGTAAGCTGCGTATACGTTGCCCCTGAGGGTTAAAACTCCTTTCTCAGTAGGCATCTTGAGCACCAGATACCTGTAATGAGGTATGGCCATGAACTTGGTGAGCGATGGTCGACCAAGAATAGCATGGTAGGTGCCGTCGAAATCAGCGACCACGAAGTTGACGTAGTCGGTGCGGAAGTGGTCCGGAGTCCCAAACTGCACCGGTAGCGTGATCTGCCCGAGAGGTGTGGAGCTCTGTCCGGGGAGAACGCCCCAGAACTGTGCCTCGTACGGCTTCAGGTCCGCCTGGGCTATTTTCAGAGCAGGCAGGCTGTTCTTGAACAGTATATCAATGGAGCTGCCGCCGTCGATTAGTACCCTGTCGAATTGAACCTTGTTGATGCAAGGATCGAGGACCAGGGGAAAACGCCCTGGCTCGGGTATGGCGGCCCATTGGTCCTTCCTGCTGAAGTAGATTTCATGGTGAGACCACGGAGGAAGCCGCGGATCGGTGAGAAGGTTGTCGGTGTTTGCCACGTTCAAGCAAGCGCGGGCGAGCAGCTTGCATTCTCGTTTGGTCTCAATGGACACCTTGCCGCCGATGATGGTGTGCACGCGATCAGTCGGCTTGACGTATTTATGACGAGGATCTGCATCGTCGTCGTCGTTGTCCTCGTTGCGCTGTTCCCCCACGTCGTTAGGCTTGTCGGAAGTATCCGGAGCCTGTTGACGCGTGTAGATAGTTTTGAGGACGCGGCAATTCTCCATGGTGTGGTTCGACTTAGGATGGAGCTGGTAGGGTCCCTTCAATGCTTTGGCGTAGTCGTCCTCGTAGTTTCGACGTCCGCTGCCCTTTTTCATAGTATTGACCTCGCCGTCGTCTTCCCGAGCGCGCTTGCTCCTGTAATCGTCATGGCGGTTACGCCGCTGATTACGTTGATCACGGTGGTCGCGGGAGTCGTTGCGCTGGTTGCGGCGGTCAAAATTGTCGCTCCGACCACGATTGCCACGGTAATCGTCGCGGTGTGGGGGGTGGTCGGAGCGTGGAACCCTTGCTGCTTCTTCAACGATTATCTTTTTAGCGTCGTCAGCGTCCGCGTATTTCTTAGCGGTGGCCAAAAGCGCTGTGACTGATTCGGGTCTCTTCCGGAGGAGCTTGTCTCTTAGGGCGTCGTGGAAGCGGAGGCCGGTGATGAAAGCCTCGATTGCTTCGTTGTCGGAGATTGATGGGACTTTGAGGCGCATCTCCGAGAAACGCCGAACGTACTCGCGCAGTGGTTCATCCTTCCGATCTCGGATCCGTTGCAGATCGTACTTGTTGCCGGGTTGTTCACAAGTAGCGATGAAGTTGTCGATGAAGGCCTGCCTGAGCTCCTACCAAGAGTCGAAATAGTTCGCTGGCAAGCTAACCGGCCATTGGTGACCTGCATGACCAACAGCGACTGGGAAGTAGTTAGACATGACGTGCTCGTCGGCCATGGCTGAGCGGCACGCAGTTTCGTAGAGCATGACCCATAATTCAGGGTTTTCCTTGCCGTCGTACTTCTGAAGCTTCTCGAGCTTGAAATTCTTGGGCCATATGACTTGGCGCAGGTGTGGAGTGAATTGCTTCAGACCCGGCGGACCGTGGGCGGTGTCATACTCCATACGGCGATAGCTTTCATGGGATGCACGATCGTCGGCTCTCTGGTTGATGCGAGCGCGCAGATCACGTCCGCCGAGGTAATGGCGGAGATCATTATTGCCATCACGGCGATCTCGATTGCCATCTGGATTAGCCCTGCGACCGTGGTTATCACGGCGATTGTCGCGGTTATCTCGGCGGTTGTCGTCTCGAACGTCGTGGCGGTTATCCTCCCGACGGCGGTTGTCGTCCCGACCACCATCATGACCACCGTTTCCGCCTTGACGGTTGTCTGATGGGTCGTTATTGCGCGAGCCACATTGGTTGAGTGGCTGTGAGCGACTCGAGTACTGGCGGCTATGGCTTGATTCGACAGAAACGGATGGGGCCCGGGCTTGATTCATCTCCGCGGTTTGAGCCATAGCAGCTGTCAGATAAGCTTGTATGTCATCATGGACTGCTTGGGTCTCAGGAGTGTTGGGCAACCGCTGCATTATCGCCATGGCGACGGCCACGTTGGCGCTTGGGGTCTTGAAGACCTGTTTGTCCCCCACCCTGTCAAAAGCATCGTTGAGGTCACAAGGTCGGAGTCTTATGCGTCGTGCCTCCTGGTCTGCTTCAGCTTCGATTTGCCGGCGATTAAACCGGTCGATATTGCGTGCTTCGCGTGCAGTCTTTTCTTGTTCTGTTTTGCCAACTGCTGGCGGCTCGTCGTTGCTGACAACGTGGATCAAATCCCCTCGTCTTGGCGGGAAAGATGGAAATTGGGGGAAACCCGGGGCGTGGTCTGGTAGATCCAGATCGTATTTGACGCCTTCATCTTCGTGATGCTGAAGCTCGGTGTGGACAGATGCGTTGGATGCGATGCCGGATGAGGAGCTAGAGTCACCCTCTCGGACTGTGTGGACGGATCCTTCTTGATAATCTTCAATCCGGACCATGTTTATGATGTTGCATGGCTTTGGCCGAGATCGGTGGATAGAACATAGGTCCGAGGGGCGTCGTAGGTTGTACGCGTAGCTGGAGGCAGCGTTTCATAGGCCGTAGGGCTGGACCTGGTGGTTCTCCGTCGAGACTTCGTACTCGCAGAGTCGGAGACCCGTCGCGAAGGCTGGCTGGCGATGAGCGGAGCGCCCCTCAGGAGTAGATACGACCACAAGATCTGTTCCAAGCTGTGCAGGACGACTGGCCCGAGCCGGTCGGATAGATCTATTGTGGGGAGCTGTTACCTGCTCATTAGGTTGGCTTTGAATCGTACTTACCAGAGCTAGGGTTTCAGCGAGTTTGATGCCGACCCGATCGATGGAGTCGTGTAGGTTGGTGTCGTCGATCTGCTTTCCTCTGTAGCGGGGAAGCGGACGACAGGTTGTCGGCGTGGCTGTGGGCGTGGTCGGAGCCAGATGTACCATGGTCGGAGCCAGATCCATCGTGGTCGGAGCCGTGTTCGTCGTGGTCGGAGCCGTGTTTACCGTGGTCGGAGCCGTGTTCACCATGGTCGGAGCCGTAGCCGATGCAGGTGAAGTAGTCGTCGACGCGGGTTGGATCCACGCCTCCTCCGCGGTCATGGCGATAGAGACGCCAGGGCCGGTAGTCCAAGTGATCTGGCCGACGGTGAACGTGAGAACACCATTTTAACCTTCTCCGAACAGTGAGGCTTGAGTTCTTGACATCTCCGACCACCGTTGTCGCCGGAGAAGTAGGTTGTCCGAAGAATGTATGGTGCTCTTAAGAAGAAAGAAAAAGATTTCCGTCCTGGGAAGTGTGCCCACTTGTATTTCTGAAAAGAAATGTAAGTGCGTCTTGAAGCGTAGCATCTTTGATCATCAGAGGCGTAGTGGTCGAAAAACAAGCACATTCACCGCAAGGTGAAGTGTGCCCACTTAGTCCCCGAGCCTAGTAGTAGGTGACGTAGGCACGTGGTGCCAGGGTCTAAAAAGAATTCCCAGTTAAGTTGAGAACCCAATCATCGTACAGGTGATACGAGATGCACCGGTAGGTGCATCGTACCGACGTAGTCCCCGAGCTTGCTGGAAGGCGAGGTATGAGCCTTGTAGCAAGGTCCAAGTGAGAAAAAATATCCCAACTGTATGCGAGTTGCCAGTCACATGTAGTCAAGACGCAAAGTCCCCGAGCCGTGGTCAGAGAGTGGTCGAGGCAGTCCCCGAGCACAGGTCGAGGATGAGCGATGAAGTCCTCGAGCCGTGGTCAGAGAGCGGTCGAGGCAGTCCCTGAGCACAGGTCGAGGAGCGAGCGACGAAGTCCCCGAACCGTGGTCGGAGAGCGGTCGAGGCTGTCCCCGAGCACAGGTCGAGGAGCGAGCGACGAAGTCCCCGAGCCGTGGTCGGAGAGTGATCGAGGCAGTCCCCAAGCACAGGTCAAGGAGCGAGCGACGAAGTCCCCAAGCCGTGGTCGGAGAGTGATCGAGGCAGTCCCCGAGCGTAGGTCGAGGAGCGAGCGACGAAGTCCCCGAGCCGTGGTCGGAGAGTGATCGAGGCAGTCCCCGAGCGTAGGTCGAGAGGCGAGCGACGAAGTCCCCGAGCCGTGGTCGGAGAGCGGTCGAGGCAGTCCCCGAGCATAGGTCGAGGAGCGAGCGACGAAGTCCCTGAGCTGTGGTCGAAGAGTGATCGAGGCAGTCCCCGAGCGTAGGTCGAGAAGCGAGCGACAAAGTCCCCGAGCATAGCTCAAAATTCCTGCAATATAAATATGTAGAATGGTAGTACATGATGTACAAAGTAATAAATTATGGAGAAAATGACACTCAGCAGTCATTTGTAAATGAGCATGATGTGATAAAGCAGTTGGTGCTTTGTAAACATCAGTATTAATGTGAAGTTTGTGTTTATACTTAATATAAACTGTCCGACCAGTTAGTATGTAGCTGAGTCTCCAGCCCTAGCTAGCCCGTTAACCATAACGCGGGGCGCAGAGCCCGTGCACGTGTAGGAAGAACAAAGCGTCGCTAAGGAGCCACTGCCGACCACCCATAACGCAGAGGGCAGATGCTCATGCACGTGTAGGGAGGAGCCGGAGACAGGGCCGTCTCTAGAGGCGTCCGAGCGTCAACAGGACTGGTCGATGATTTGCATTAAGTATAGATGCATGTTATATTCAAGATGGAATACATGGACAAACGTTATTTGAAGAATAATCATGACGAGGACGTTGTGGAGAAATGTCGTAATGAAAATTATATTAAATATAAATATTAGAAGTGTACTTATCTTTGGATAGAAATCTGGTCGGCAGTGATGAAGTCGTCCGGTCCTCGAGCTTTTCGACCTGTCGTCATGACTATGGTCGCGATTGTCGTAGCGCCGTTCTTCGCGGCGATCATCATTGCGACGTGGTCTGGTGGTCGAAGCTCGGCGGAGCTGCTCGGGATGTTTTCGACGTGGTCTGGTGGTCGATGTGGTAGGAGCTCGGCGGAGCTGCTCGGGACGTGGTCGACGTGGTCTGGTGGTCGAGGTGGTCGGAGCTCGGCGGAGGCCATCGAGCGGTGACGACGAGTCGACGGCGAGGGACATCAGCGAAGGCCGTCGAGCGGTGACGATGAATCGATGGCGAGGGACGTCGGCGAAGGATATCGGCAAAGGCCGCCGAGCGGTGACGACGAGTCGACGGCGAGGGACGTCGGCGAACGATGTCAGCGAAGGCCGCCGAGCGGTGATGACGAGTCGACGGCGAGGGACGTCGGCGAAGGATGTCGGCGAAGGCTGTCGAGCGGTGACGACGAGTCGACGGCGAGGGACATCGGCGAAGGCCGTCGAGCGGTGACGACGAGTCGATGGCGAGGGACATCGGCGAAGGCTGATGAGGGCAGCGACGGCGAGTGGTCGGCGAGGGATATCGGCGAAGGCTGATGAGGGCAGCGACGGCGAGTGGTCGGCGAGGGCTGACGAGAGCAGCAACGGCGAGTCATCGACGAGGGCCAACCAGAGCAGCGGCGGCTAGTCATCGATGAGGGCTGACGAGAGCATCGGCGGCGAGTTGTCGACGAGGGCCGACGAGAGCATCGGCGGCGAGTTGTCGACGAGGGCCGACGAGAGCATCGGCGGCGAGTTGTCGACGAGGGCCAACCAGAGCAGCGGCGGCTAGTCGTCGACGAGGGCTGACGAGAGCAGCGGTGGTGAGTCATTGGTGAAAACGACCTTGGAGGTGGTTCCGAGATCGGATCTGCTGTCGCAGGGGCTGGTGTAGCAGCGATGAATCGTCGTCGTGGACCGGGATGGATCTCCACGAGATTGACGACGAGAACGCGTTGTTGATTTGAGGTCCATCTGGCTCGCCATGGATCAAGCGCACACCCCCTACCTGGCGCGCCACTGTCGACGAAATATGGTCGGCAGTCTACCTAGGGGTATGCCCAAGGTAGTAGATTATCGGCAGACAGATGCGCAAGCCCCAAACAAGACGGTGACGCAAGATAGACACGAGGTTTTATCCAGGTTCGGCCGCCGAAAAGGCGTAATACCTACGTCCTGCGTCTGATTTGTATTGCTGTATGTCAATGAGAGATATTTTTTAGAGGGGTCCCCTGCCCGCCTTATATAGTCCGGGGGGCAGGGTTACAGATCTGGAAACTAATCCTAGTCAGTTACAATTGCCATATGTGGCCGGATAAAGATTCCTATTCTAACCGACCAGGATCCTTCTTGGTCGCCAAATCCCCCCTGATTCCTTGTGCGGGACTCCGATCAGGTTAACTGGGCCGCACGTCATCTTTCGAGTGGACTGAACCCATCGATCTGGGCCAGCCCAAGCTTAGCCGTAAGGGTATAGGGGTTAATACCCCCACAGATGTTGTGAAGGAGTGTCTCCTCGACTGCCCCTACTCTGCGTGCTCGGCAGGTTCCACCGGGTCTCTTTCCACCTCCGGTACAGGCATCGGGGCTTGATGCTCGGCATTTCCCTCGCTTATCCTCTGTGTGGCAGTGGTCGGTGATGCGACCACTGCTAGCATAGAGGAGCCACCTTGCTCCGACGATCCCATCTGTCTTCTCCTCTTTCGAGGGATGAGCCAGAAGATGTCCGCATCCTTTGCTTCGTCGTCCGACAAGGGGAAGATGGCTTGGCGTCGTTTGCTAGCCGCTGGACGCTTGCCAGCGGCTCTGGTCGATGCGTCCTCCATAGTCTCGAGTGCCACCCAGTGGACGTCGTTGGTCCTGGTGCTGGTCTGGGCGGCTGGGTCGGCAGCTTGAGGCCACTCTACACCAGGGGGAGGCGACACGAACATTGCTGCTCGGTCATGACCATTACACTGAGGAACAAAGCGGGGACAACAGTCAATTTATGGTTACAACACGACTCTACAATTAAAAGGAGGCATCATTTACCTTTGGCAGAGGTCGAGCCAGCTTGAAGGCGTGCTCGATGTCGTTCAGCCTGACGTAATTGGGATCGGCCAGGTTGAAGAGCTCCCCAATCCTAGCCTTGATTTCCATCTTGTCGAGTGGCTCCTTCCTGGCCCTTGTTGGATCAGCGCTCCCCTGGTACTCGAAGCCTGGATGAACCCTCTTCTGGCAGGGCTGGATCATTTGGCTGATGAAGTTCCCGACCACACTTGGGCCATCTAGCTTTCCCCACGGGATCATCCCGAGCAGTTCGGTGATCTGCTCCAAACTCTCAGGCTTCTCTATCCAGCTATTCTTTTCTCTAGAATCAGCCCCACGTTGCACAGGGTGATGGTGTTCGGTTCTTCATGGATGTAGAACCACTTCTTGTACCACTCATCCAGCGAGGTGTTCTAGGGGCAGTGCAAGTATTGTGCCTTCATGTCGTCGCGTAGATTTAGGTAGACGCCTCCGGCTATCTTCGAGCCACCGCTCCCTTTCTTCCGAAGATAGAACATGTGGCAAAAGAGGTCGAAATGGGGCTAGAAGCCACCATAAGACTCGCAGAGATGGATGAAGGTGGAGATAAGGAGAATCGAGTTGGGATGCAGATTGCAAATCCCAATCTCGTAGTACAAGCAGAGACCCTGAAGGAATGGGTGCACTGGAATCCCAAAACCTCGTTTGAAGAAGTCTTCAAAAACCACAATCTCACCTGGTTGTGGATCGGGGAAGCTTTCTCCTTCCGGCGCACGCCATCCCGCGAGTGCCTTGTTGTGAAGCACTTCCATGGTGACAAGGTCCTCGATGGTCTGCTCATTGCTCCGCGACTTCCACCATTCCTTCGCCATGACCCAGCCTTTCTTCTGGGCGTCTCTCTTTGCCATTGGTCTGTCCTTACTAAGGGGGTGGATGCGGTGGCGAGGGGATTGGCGATGATTTTTGGAGGAATAGGGTTCGGCAGGAGGAAGAAGAAGGTTGCGGCAGCGGATGACAATGGGGAACGGTGTGAGTAACTTACCAGATCTACATTATATAAAACAAAGAGCTCCATCATTTTGTTCGCCCGAGATTATTGGGAGTCGTGCGCACGCGCCGCAGACGGTTGTTCACACAACCTCGAAATCAACGCCAATAAATGCGCTCCTTCATTACCAGTGCACGCGCCTCTTCGTTGATAGTGTAAGAGGGCCCACACTAACGCACCTCCATACAGGTGCCAGGCGATTATTTGACAGAAAAGAGTAAGAAGACAGAATGACGTACTATACCCATTTGCTTTTTTGACCAGGCGTGTCAGACTGGACTTGGCAGAGAATAGAGATAAATAAATACAACGAATAAATACATTAATGGCATTCGAGTTTTTGATGCCTGTTTCGTGCTCAAGGATGGACCAGACCACTGCCATGCTCTGGGACCGCCCAGACCACTGAAGTGCTTGGGGAATGCTCAGACCACTGCTGTGCTCGGGGACTGCCCAGACCACTGCTGTGCTCAGGGACTGCCCAGACCACTGCTGTGCTCGGGGACTACCCAGACCACTGCCGTGCTTGTGGACCGCCCAGACCACTGACGTGCTCGGGGACTACACCGACTACTATCGTGCTCGGGGACTGCTCTGACAGCTGGTGTGCTCGGGGGCTATCCCGACCACTGATCGGAGAATCGTTCTCCTTGGCTATATGTGATTTGTACTCACATACAGTTGAAAGATATTTATTTAGACCTTGCTACAAGGCTCATACTTCGCCTTCCAACAAGCTCGGGGACTACATCGGTACGATGCACCTGCCGGTGCATCTCGTATCGCCTGTACGACGATTAGGTACTCAACTTAACTGGGAATTCTTTTTAGACCCTGGCACCACGTGCCTACTTCACCTACTACCAGGCTCAGGGACTAAGTGGGCACACTTCACCTTGCGGTGAATGTGTTTGTTTTTTGACCGCTACGCCTCTGATGATCAAAGATGCTACGCTCCGAGACGCACTTACATTTCTTTTCAGAAATACAAGTGGGCACACTTCCCGGGACGGAAATCTTTTTCTTTTTTCTTAAGAGCACCATACATTCTTCGGACAACCTATTTCTCCGACGACGACGGTGGTCGAAAGATGTCAAGGACTCGGGCAAAACTTGTCGGAGAAGGTCGAAATAGCGTGTCGCAGCATAATACATGGTGCTCGGGGACTAGCTGTGGGGGTATTAACCCCTATACCCTTACAGCTAAGCTTGGGCCGGCCCGGATCGATGGGTTCGGTCCAGTCGAAAGACGACGTGCGGCCCAGCCAACCTGGTTGGAGTCCCGCGCAAGGAGTCAAGGCAGATTTGACGATCAAGCAGGATCCTGGTCGGTTAGAGTAGGAATCCTTATCCGGTCACATATGACAATTGTAACTGACTAGGATTAGTTTCCAGATCTGTAACTCTGCCCCTCGGACTATATAAGGCGGGCAGGGGATCCCTCTAAAAAAACATCTCTCATTGACATACAGCAATACCAATCAGACGCAGGACGTAGGTATTACGCCTTCTTGGCGGCCGAACCTAGATAAAACCTCGTGTCTGTCTTGCGTCACCGTCTTGTTTGTGACTTGCGCATCTGTCTGCCGACAATCTACTATCTTGGGCATACCCCTAGGTAGACTGCCGACCGTATTTCGTCGACACTGTGCATCTCAGATTGGAAGGCTGGTTGAGCTCATATTCGTAAGTAGCTCGGTGTTCTCGCGGTCTCGTCGCCTTTACGTGATTGATCCGTGCATGTCAGTGTGTTTTATTCGTAAGTAGCAAGAGGCTGAGAACGTACGAACGCCGAAGGACGGGAGGAGTACGACAAGGGATGCAGCCCATGCGGGGAAGGAACGGGTTGCAACAGGAGAAGGCTATACGGGGCGCGGGGCGGTGTGCGCGCGCGGGTGGAGCCAACGTCCGCGTGCTCCAGAGCATGCCCTGCTTGCGCCATCCTCGTGGACCGCATCCTCGGCGGCGGGGCGCAAGAAAAAAAAAGAGAAAGGGAGAGAGGAAGGAAAAAGCGGCAGAGGCAAGAATGTTATTTTACCGTTGTTCTCTCTCCTCAACCGGCTGCAATCGATCCACAATGTCCTGTGATTTAATTTCTCCGAACCAAAGTGTGTTCTAATAAAATGCTCCGAAGTGAGTCCAACAAAAGACTCACTTTGATGCAACAAACAATTGTCCGACAAAAAAAAAAAGGGATGGGTACCGACGTACCGTGCCGCCACCACTTTGGCAAATATTGCTCTGATTTTTCCTCTATGCTAGCTGATGATTATAGGCTGTAGGATGGTCCAATATTCAAATTACAAAGTGCCAAAGTCGCAATCGCAAGCCTGGAAACACGTGTGTCCAAGTCTGAAGAAATGGTGTTTTTGTCGATTGATGTACGACATGGCGACATCTCACTATCGCAGGCTGAGAGTGTTTCAGTGCTTGAACAATGCTGTTGGAGTACAATTGATAGGGTATATCGTTGATTTAATCCTCGTAAATCCATAATCTCATCCATGGAGACTTCAACTGGTGTCATTTCCCAATCCCCACAGCTGCAGTTCCGTTTCCAGATTGCAGCTTGAAAATACTTCATAATAATAATTCCGCACACGTGTGCAAAAAGACTTCATCATGCGCATACTAAAAGACAAAAAAAATGCAGATGAACTCACCTGTCATCGTCACCTTAGACGAAGCAGGTGATGGCATTAGGGTTTATGGTTTTGGGGATTTGTATGCTATCTGCGCTTAAAAGGGTCGTCGGGAAGGTTGCAGGACTGGCAGTGGTCGTGGTCGAGACGGCAGCAATGGTTGAGGCGGTGGGACAGGCCGGTTGGACAGTGCCAGCAGTGGCGGAGCCAGGGGAGCAGGGGCCATACCCTCCCCCCAATAACAATATATTTTTTTTACATATAATATATATAGTTAATGGTCTATGTTAATAAGATTTTATTTATTATACTCTTTTAACTAGGTTATTCGGAGCATAAAAAATTAGCTTCTTCTGCTCCACACAGACATAAGCGCTTTCTACGTATAATTGATTAAAAAACATAAAGAATCATTTTCAACCACGTAATCACTTCTCTCAGAAAATCATTCTTACAAAAAATCAAGAGCAGAAGGAGCTCTACCAAATAGGTCATTGACTGACTTGATAATTATGGGGTCATTAATACATATATTAATATAATATGGATATATACATAATCAATCAAAGTGGCAAATTATCATTTTTTCAATGGTTTCGTTCTTGTACATAGAGGAAAAATAAATTACTACTCCGTTTCAAATTATAACTTGCTTTGACTTTTTTTATATAGTTTTGCTTTTGTACCTTATAGATAAATAGCAGAGTTTATGTATAAAACAAAAACTTATAATTTAGAATGGAGGATTATTTTATATAGAGAAAAACAAGAAAACACATTATTTTATTTTATTTTTTGCGGAAAACACAAGTTGGAGTGGAGCAGTATCCCAACTCCCACAGTTTCATCTGCAGTCTCCCCTTTTCCTTTTTGCCTTTTCCACCCCGCCACACCTCTCCGCGCAGCACCGGCCGTAGCCCTACAACACCGGCAGGCGCAACACCCCCGCCCCGCCGCCCCCCCCCCCCCCCCCGGCCTCGATCCGGATGGAGCCCGAGAGCGGCGGCGTTGTCCGCCGGAGGCTGCAGAAGACGGAGTCGGCGGAGATGCGGTGGGTGGTCCCGGGCGGCGCCAATGAGGACGACGAGATCGAGAGCTCCGACGACGGCGGCGCCGACACCCCCGCGGCCGCCTCGGGCTCACGGGGCGGCGGGTGCTCCGACGAAGACGACGGCTACGAGGAGGACGAGATGCTGCGCCAGCGCCTCGTGCGCACGGGCCCGCGCGCCGACTCCTTCGACGTCGAGGCGCTCGATGTCCCCGGCGTGTACCGCCACCAGGTCCGCACTCCACCCACTCCCAGTTTCTTTGTTGAACTGCTTGCGGCTCGCAGTGACGGGGAGGTCTCCGTGGTGTTAGCCCGTGTCAGGCTTCGCTCGTGCGGTTTCCCGCTGATTGCTTCCTGGCCGCGACGCGCGATCCAACAATGTTTCTGTGTCAGGCGACTCTGCTTTCTCCGTATCGCTTGTTTGCATAATGAAATTATACTGTGGTGAACCGGTGATGAGGGGACTTATAGGTTCGGAGTAGTACAGCATGAATGAATGTTTGAGGGTGCTTACTGTGGCCTGTAGCGTCGTAGTGATCACCATGAATGAATATTTGAAGGTGATTATTGTGGTGAGTACATGTATGCAAAATCGTTTGTAGCATTAGTCTGATGGTTCTATCATATATGGCTACACGCTTCTGCTATTTATTTTGATCGCTCATTAGATTGTCTGAGCTTGTTGTAGCGGTTTTTTTGGCCATTGACTACCTAGCTGATGCTCTCTTCTAGTTGTTTAGTCTCCTAGGCCGTGTTGATTCATGGTATTGCTTAGGTGGGTGGTTTCATGTGTATGATGTTACATGTAGGTGAGATACTGAGATGTATGTGTTGTTTATATTAGATGCAAGTGTTAGATTCAGGATTTTATTATAAAGTGTAACATCTGCCCTAGAGTCTCCATTTTTCAATACTGGTAGCAACATATCTTGTAATTGTTCTTCATGAAACTTATGTTGTTTTTGACCTTTTGCTTGAACAATTATGGATCAGGCATTTTGATGTGGTATTTTGAATGAGTACAAAAGCATCACGTCAAATTAGGCTTACTGTGTTTCACAAAAAAAAGCCTTATTTTCTTCTTTATCTTTGATACCATGGATGCCTGATTGGTACAGTGATACTAGCGTGACATAATTCTTTAGATGAGCGTTGAAATATTTAGTTTGATCTGCAAGTTGCTTCACCGGTGAAGTTTCAGTTATTGAATGTTTGGCTGGTTGCCCATAGACATTGGAGTTAATACCCTATATGGTACTAGTGTTTATAGAAAATGGTTCTTTCACTTATCACTGGTGCCATTATGATATAAATATCCACGCATCTAACAAAGAGTGAACTTTTAGTTGATATTACGGATAGCAATTCTGGACTCTCTTGTCTTTGAGCTACTCAGAAACATCTGGTGCTGGAATGAACATGTTGATGGCAAAGGAGTTTTATGCTAGTATATCCTCATCAAACTGTGCCTGAACCGTGACTTGGGGCTCTTGGTGGGTTTCAACTCTAGCCTACCCCAACTTGCTTGGGACTGAAAGGCTATGTTGTTGTTGTTGTATATCCTCATCAAACTGCCATCTCTAGGTCGTCGTCAGAGTTTTTTTTTTCCTCGAACGCGCAGGGGAGCTGCATATCTTTTATATTAAGAAGGAAAAAAGGGGTACGAGAAAACCCCAAAACAACAAAGATAACACCCCTACACAACCCCGACACACACGGCCACAACAAGCTCACACAAACAAACAAACAAAAACTCGCAAACACACACAGAGACAACCCCCCCCCCCCCCCCCTCTCTCTCTCACACACACACTCTCACAAACAAGGGGTGAATGACCAACGAGCCAAGCAATTACTCCCTCCATCCCATAATAAGTGCATTTCTAGAGTTTAAATTTTTTCCCAAAAATAAGTGCATCTCTAGATATAAGACAAACTAACTTCACTTGTCCTTTTCTACTTTCTCTATTCCCAAGATGCAATGATTACACCTTTATAGGGGCATATATGTAATTTCTCACTAACCTTGATCTCCTCACCTAAACTTTAGAAGTGCACTTATTTTGGGGCGGAGGGAGTAGGCAACACCAAGTATCCGTTCAGTCAACAAGGCTATGCCCTTTGCACCCGCTAGACCCCATAACTTTGCTTCTTCGTGGATCGAAGCTAGGATACCCTGCAGAGTAGGTGAAGCCCCATCAAAGACACCGATTACAATGGGTCCAAAGCGACCAGGCTCCAAGAATAATTAAAGAATTGAGACCCTGCTTATCCTGATCAGCGACAATCTCATTAGATTGGCACCACCAAACTCCAAAGGACGTCTCAGTCAGTTGGGGAGCAGGGATCTACATTCCAAATTTCTGTAAGAGCTCAAACCAGAATTGCCTAGAGAAGACACAAGAAACCAGCAGGTGATTGATGGTTTCCTCTTCCTGATCACACAACAAACATTTCTGGTGATGCTGAAGAGGCACCCCCCGGCGATCTGCAGTCCAGCACTTATTATGCACGACCAACCACATGAAAAAATGGCATTAGGAGCCCAAGTTCTCCAAATACGCTCCCATGGACTGAATAAAATGGCACCTTGAAAGAAACCCTCATAAGCTGATTTTGCAGAGTAGACACCTGAAGTAGTAAGTCACCATTTGTGTTTGTCTTCTAACTGAGGCTGTAAAGTGACCTGAGAAAGAATGTCCCAATGGTTTAAGAATTCTGCGAGGACCCTAACAGAAAGTGCACCTTGCAGGTCACCAATCCAAGTGTTATCAGTAAGATCCTCTAGTACTGTACACTTTTTGGCTCTTCTTTTGGGCACCAAAGCAAAGAGCCGTGGAGCAAGGTCCTCAATTTTCTGCCCATGAATCCACCTATCCGTCCAGAAAAGAGTACGGGAGCCATTGCCAACCACCGTGCATACTGCCATAGAGAAATAACTGACACAGGAATGAACTTGAACCAGAAAAGAAGACCAAAGTCGATCAGGTTTTGTTTTCTTTAGCCAGAGCCAGAGCCAGCGCATTCGCAATGCCCATCCAATTCGCTGCAGGTCTGAGATGCCAAGGCCCCCAAGTTCAATTGGGCGACAAGTCATCATCAGAGTTGGTTGAACTCTTTGAAGTTACATGGATATTTCGTTATGTTGTAGAAATTTTGATGATAACGGTAGAGAGTCTCACTTAATATTGGATGGGATAAATCTGAAACCGCTTCCATGAGGTGTCATAGAAAAACAGAAAATAGTGATCGTTGCTTTTTTTTTAAAAAAAATCTATCTACAAAATGATACTCTGCAAGTTTGACACAATCATCTTTTTTCTTTCCATCGCCCATAGTTCACCATGCTATTTTCCGTTTTTTTCCCTATCAAAATTTACTGTCATGGCAAAATAATTACTGAGCAACTTTAGTTTGACATTAGGTACTCCAGCTGATATGTTTACTATAAAGGCATCATGCATCAATAGGGTGCCTGCAAATTCCAATTCTGTTTTGCATGCAAATATCATAACTCTGCTGATACCTAAGGTGTTGTCTCACTTTCAGGAATTTACCTTAGGCAGCTGTATTGTGCTGACTCTTCAGACACTAGGCGTTGTCTTTGGGGATGTTGGTACTAGTCCACTGTATACCTTTGATGTAATGTTCAACAAATACCCAATTACTGCAAAGGAGGATGTTCTCGGAGCTCTCTCACTTGTAATATACACTCTCATTCTGATTCCATTTCTGAAGTATACACTGATTGTTTTGTGGGGAAACGATGATGGAGAAGGTATTCTTTTGTATATGTACCAGGGTACTAGAGTAAATTAGGCAAAACAAATCTTCTTCAAGCTATATCTAATATTTGTTTTCTTATTATTTGGCAGGAGGGACATTTGCTTTATACTCGTTAATATGCAGAAATGCTAAGGCAAGCCTGCTTCCTAACCAATTACCTTCTGATACCCGTATATCAAGTTTCAATCTGAAGGTGCCTTCAGTAGAGCTCGAGAGATCTTTGAAGATCAAGGAGCGACTTGAGACTTCATCTATGCTAAAGAAGCTGCTTTTGATGCTTGTTCTTTTTGGTACTTCGATGGTAATAGCAGATGGTGTTGTCACACCAGCAATGTCAGGTTCATGTCTTTCTGATGCATTGTTCATTGTATTTTTGCTCTTCACCTAGTTGGGGGATCTGCAAATTTGCTTTCCTAGTAACATGATTCTACACAAGCTTCCCTCATCTAGAAATAACTCCATCTTGTTTCTCATATTGAAATCTGCAGTTATGTCTGCTGTTAATGGCTTGAAGGTTGGAATTTCTAGTGTTAATGAAGGTGATGCTAAAGCCATGCTGTTAGTTCCATTCATTATTGACAATGATGCAGCAAAAGAACTACTCCCTCCATTCCAAATTATAAGACGTTTTGGCTTTTCTAGATACATTACTTTTACTTGACATTGTGATGTGGGCGCCACCGCGCCAGTACCAAAGGCATTCCAGGGCTTGTATGCTGCCAGGAGCGCAGCAATAGAGGTGCATGCAGCTGTGATCAATAGCAATTAGTAGATGGTTGGGGATTAGTAGTTATGGCTGCAGCAATAGAGGCGCATGCAGCTGCCAGAAGCACAGCAGTAAGAGCATGCGGCTGTAATCAACGAGAATTAGTAGTATGGTTGAGAGATTAGAGTTAATGGTGGGGAGAGAAACGAGGAGCTAGAGGCTGGGCAGCTCTATTTATACCCTGTAATCAGCTTATGATGAATCAAGCAATGAACAACAAACAATCTAGTTACCCCCAAATATTCTAGTCTCCCTCCATGCCGACTTTGCCTGGCCTTCCTCTTGGCAATGGTTATCCTCCCTATCCCCGATATGAACTAAGGTTCATAGCAGACATAGTGTATATCTAAGTGCATAGCAAAATCTATGTATCTAGAAAAAACAAAACATCTTATAGTTTGGAATGGTGGGATTATTTTCTATTTCTGTTTAGTCATGCTCAATGCTCACCATTTATTGTACTTTTGGCAGGTGAAGTGGTAATGATAACTGCTGCATTTCTTATTGTTCTGTTCAGTCTACAACGGTTTGGAACGAGCAAAGTAGGGCTTGCTGTTGGGCCGGCTTTGTTCGTATGGTTTTGCTGCCTTGCTGGGATAGGAATTTATAACCTCAGACTATATGGTTCGGAAGTATTCCGTGCATTCAATCCTGTGTATATCTACTATTATTTTGAAAGAAATCCTACTGAGGCTTGGATGTCCCTGGGGGGCTGTCTTTTATGTGCAACAGGTAGGTGTTTTGATCACATTGTTTGATACTCTCTGTTATACATGCAGTCTTGAGTACGAAAGAACAGCTTTGTATTTTGTAACTCTGCTTTAGTTATGTTGTTAATCTTGAAGGGATTATATATGTTTTGCAAGAGATAATCCCTTAGCTTCCACTGCTCTGGTTGGAACTGGTGAAGAATTCACCCCTGACATATTGATCCAATTGCGACAAGTTCCAAAAGTGATTCAATTGGCATTGACTTTTATAGCACTTTCTCTTAATAAACATCGAAGTCCCAAGGTTCATATTAACAGCAGCTAAACATATTGATTCAATTGAGATTGAGTTTTAAGAACATTTTTGCCCTAAGAAATACTAAAATCTAATGTAAAGATGAGCATAGAGAAAGTGAAATACTTTAATAATAAGACATTTTACAAGATTAATATTTTTACAGGATCTGAGGCAATGTTTGCTGATTTATGCTACTTCTCTGTTAAATCTGTTCAGGTATTTTCACCTGTTGTTTAGGGCTAAATGTTCCTCCTTCAAAATAGTTTATGGTAACTTACGATTGCTCATATGTTGCAGCTTACCTTTGTGTTTCTTGTTCTTCCATGCCTTCTACTGGGATACCTAGGGCAAGCTGCATTTCTTGTGGAGAACTTAGATAAAAGTCAGCAGATCTTCTTTTTGTCCATTCCAAGTAAGGAAAACTTGTTTGTCTGATTTGCTATGTATTGTTACAAATGCTGAAACAAAAATTCTCATATATGATGAAACTTCGTTTTACTAGTCTCTAGACCCATTCTGATAGACATTTTTCAATACATGTTGCAGGTCAGGCATTTTGGCTAGTGGTATTCATAGCTACTCTAGCAGCACTAATTGCTAGCCGTGCAATGACAACTGCTATATTCTCAACCATAAAGCAGGCAACAGCTCTTGGCTGTTTCCCACGCCTCAAGATTATCCACACCTCTAGAAAGTTCATGGGCCAAATATACATCCCGGTGATGAACTGGTTCTTGCTGGTTTCTTGTCTGGCCTTTGTCGCAGTATTTGGGAGCATAAATGAGATTGGCAATGCATATGGTACGTGTTATGAGCCTTATTTGCAGTTCGTTAGCAATTCAATCTATTTCACCTATCTTTAGCTCTATTTTCTTGATACATCCTTAACGTATTCGCCACCCTGATTTCCTTTTTCTGTAATATACTAGTTTTCTTTGCCTGTATAAACACTGCCTGATTTTTTATATCATGTATGGAATTATGGATGATCTAGAAGGCTTAGCTCACTATGATTCTATCATGATCAAGTGTGGATCTGATAAGCCAACTAGGGTATACAATAAGTGAAGAGAGGAATTTGAATTGGTTCAAATGTTTTATGTACGGGGAAGTTCAATTCCCTCATTGAGTATGCTCTCAGCTATGTTTATGCTCTGAGTATTCTAATTGTTATTTGGAATGCATGTAGTCCTGAAATTTCCTGCACCGGATCTTCTGAACATTAGCTCTACATGTAGAAATAATAACCATTTGTTGAAAACAGTGATCTGCTGAATAAGAAGGGCAGGCCTGGTGCAGTGGTGACTGGTGAGAGCTGTCTCACCGAGTCACTAGGTCACGGGTTCGAAGCAGCCTCTCCGCAGATTTTGCGGGGGGAAGGCTTGCCTCGGTTTTTCCCTTCCCCTGACCCCACTCATGTGGGAGCCTCCGGCACTGGGTCTGCCCCCCTTTTAGTGATCTGCTGAATAAGTGAACATTTATCAGTTTCTGGTTGCGATCTGCACCGCTTCATAGTCTAGGTGGTGTTTTTGTCTCCTTTACAACACCTCTATTGCTATAGTGATTAATAGATTTACTTATACAACTACAAGTGACTACTTGGAAGGAAAAATGTAAAATGTCAACCATTCTTAAGAAAAAGAAACCTTCTATGTTCAAGTGTTATCTTGTTATGTATGTGGTTGTTTTCTTCCACCCTAATGGCAGTATTTATTGATCCATGGTTTTTAAAATAACAAGCTTGCTAAATTACCTTATTTCTCCAATCCAATCATCAATGCTACAGAATATTTCTAATGCCTGCTCTTGATTGCAGGCATAGCAGAACTTGGGGTCATGATGATGACTACTGTCCTGGTAACCATTATAATGCTTCTGATATGGCAGGTCAACATCGTCATAGTTCTATGCTTTCTCACCCTCTTCCTGGGGCTGGAGTTATTTTTCTTTTCCTCAGTTTTGGGAAGTGCAGCAGATGGAAGTTGGGTGCTTTTGGTATTTGCGGCTGTATTGTATTTGGTAATGTACATATGGAACTATGGAACCAAATTGAAGTACGAAACTGAAGTCAAGCAAAGACTTTCAATGGATTTATTGATGCAGCTAGGCTGCAATCTTGGTACAGTGAGGGCACCTGGTATTGGATTGCTCTATAATGAACTGGTCAGGGGTGTTCCTGCAATCTTTGGTCACTTCCTCACTACACTGCCAGCCATGCATTCAATGATCATTTTTGTCTGCATCAAATGGGTCCCAGTTCCAGTTGTGCCTCAGAATGAAAGGTTTCTCTTCCGTCGCGTCTGCCCAAAGAACTACCATATGTTCCGCTGTATTGCTAGGTATGAACTTCATCTTTCTGAGTTTCTAAAAATAAGTGTAGACTCTATTTACCTCCAAAATTGATGTTATTTGGTCTTGGAGTTTCTTGTATGCCCATTGGAACCTTGAGACAACTTTGCATCTACAAATGTTTGATACTATGACACTTTCTTTTGTGTTTCATGTAATGCATGATGCCCTGATCTTGATTTAGAGTCTATTAGAGAGCAACTGGGTGTCAGTAACTCAGCAACTATTCTGCCAGCATTATTACTGTGTAGGCAGGGCCACAGGCTGGTGCTCTTTTGAGAGTGTGCAGTAGTTTACTGCCCCCTCTGAAGTTTTGTTGTGCTGAGTTTGCTTTTATACTGAAGTCATTAGCTGATCATGGCTATTAACTGAAGTTTTATAGTGAACCCAGATGCATTTCTATTAACTGATGTCATTAGGTGATTCATGGCTGTTGTTTGGAACTTTTAACTCGTTTCATCTCCTGATCTTTGCCTGCACTGTTATCCTGTTGCTAGGAGTTCTGTTCATCAAATAATAGATTTGTTATGTACTCATGCACCCGCCCCCCCCCCCCCCCCCCCCCCCCCCCCCCCCCACCACCACCCCCCACCACCCCTCTCTCTCTCGGCACCGTCGTGATGTCTGCATGGTATTTGTACAAATTCTTTCTTTTTGTCAGTGGTTGCTCAATTCTTTGGCTATTTTTTACTCTGTACAATATCTGCTGCCCTCACTGGTACGGGTAGAGTGACACTGAATGCCTCGTCCATTTCCTTGGTCCTTGTGTGTTCCTCAGTCTTACCTTTGCCCTTCACGAGTTAAGATGCAATCTTTACTGTATTCATGTTCCTTCAGAACCCAAATCTGTATACAGTCGTATGGTTATTTATGAGCACTGTTAGTCATTGATTGTTGGCTTGGATGTTAATGATTCGTGACTGCAGGTATGGGTACAAGGATGTACGCAAGGAGAACACCCAAGCATTTGAACAGCTTCTTATAGAAAGCCTTGAAAAGTTCATACGCCGAGAGGCCCAGGAACGCTCCCTGGAGAGCGACCATAATGACGACACAGACTCTGAAGAGGAGATTGCATCTTCATCATCAAGAGTCCTTGTTGGTCCCAACGGTAGCATCTACTCGCTCGGCGTCCCACTTGCCGAGCCAGGCTGCACCGACAACTCAGCCCTAGGATCAAGCATGTCGTTCGACGGATCAAGCCTGGACAATGAGCTCTCTTTCGTCCACAAGGCCAAGGAGTCTGGCGTGGTGTACCTTCTCGGGCACGGAGACATCAGGGCTCGGAAGGAGTCGTTCTTCCTCAAGAAGCTGGTGATCAACTATTTCTACGCGTTCCTGAGGAAGAACTGCAGGAGGGGCATCGCGACGCTGAGCGTACCCCACACGAGGCTGATGCAGGTGGCGATGCAATACATGGTTTAGGGTTGTCTAGCTACACCCCACCTCTTTTGTCTTACAAGATGATACTAACTCGCGGCAGTAGATAGTGAGGTGCAAGCGAGAGGTGTCTCAAGCTGCTTTTCCTTTTTGATAGAGGGAACACTAACCGATCTGGTGTTTTACCGAAAGGTGATGAAAACTGAACCAAAGTATAACCGATCTGGTGTTTTACCGAAAGGTGATGGAAACTGAACCAAAGTATGATCATACGCTGCATAACCAGGAAACCCCGTTCTGTGTGAAGCAAGATACAAGCCTGCTGCTGTTCAGCCATGAGCCGAGCCGCCACTCGCATGTAATGTAAACTACACGTACATCCTACCCTGATGTGCCTGGCCTGGTGGTTTTTGCTTGGCTGCTTGTGCTGAGAAGCGGGAGCAGATACTGATATTAGGATTCGAGATCGGCGTTCTGAGCAGATACTGATATTGATTGCCCAGCTGCGCGTATCAGGATTCGAGATCGGCGTTCTGAGCTGCGTATACCTGCTGCAGACTGGGCGCAAGATCCGTGCTCTTCAATACAGGTTACTTCGTGTGCTGGCTGACTGACTTGGCACTTATACTTGTACTACTATACAAGTATATACATCCACTAGTGGGTGGAAGAATAAGGGGGCCCATGTTCTGTCTCGCTCTCGTCCCTAATCTGCTGTCGATCATGCGTGTCGATACGTGCGGGGCGCTGCTGCCGCGCAGGCACAGCAGCAGAAGCACCGGCAGAAGCCTGGGCTCGTTTCGCTGGTAAATCATGGTTGAAAGTACCGTTGGTTGATTTGGTGTGAGCGGAAAATATTGTTCGTTGACTAAAAAAATACGATTTATAAGTCAAACGGGCCCAAACTAACAGGATGCACGTCGCAATCGGTGGGCCGCAGCAGGGTGCACGTCGCAATCGGTGGGCCGCGGGATGGATGGATAGCAGGGTGAGGCGCTAGTGCCCCGAGAATCTCCGGAAAATACGAGACCTGAAGGCCTGAGCGCGACCGCTTCTAGTGGGCGGGCCGGCGAGCGATGAGTGACCTGCGTCAAGGCGCCGTGCGGATTGACATGTCGGCTGCCGGGGACGGCATGTCTGCGCCTGCGCTGCGCGCCTCTTTCAGTTTCAGTGTCATCACCCTGTAATTGATGATGCTGTCGCTTTGTTTAGTCGCCGTGGGCGTCTTGGACCGCCAATCAAGAGTGATTGGAGCGGCGATTAGGATGATGACTGATAGTATCTCTCTCCTTCCTCTCGGCTGTGTGAGTGGAGGGTGATTGTCTGACTGAGCCATCGAGACAGTGGCCCAACACATTGGTCACGGTGTATTGGTGTGTGACACGTGTCGTGGCCCCACCAGGCCACTGGTGAGTGGAGAGTGGGGACGGCCAAGGGAGGAGCATGTGGGGCGCATGTAGCCTAAAGAATCAGTACACTTGTTCCACGCAAGAAGACGTGCTTGATGTTTCCTAATAAACAGAACTGTTTTTTTTTATAACTGTAAAAACAGGCACGATAGTCCCTATGGAGCATACGATTTCTTAAAGGAAATTATTAGTTCATGTTTTCGAGCGATGTCATTTACTTCTAGCCAATGTGCTCCAGAAATCAAATACAGTATATCTTACCGTATCAAATAATGTATATGCGAGTATTTTGGATAAACATACAGTACGGAAGCAAATTACGGAGTGAGCGAGGACCAGGGGAAAAGAAAAAACCCAGCACCCACTAGCATAGCATATGCTCCGTCCATGCCCTACTACCTGCCTACCATCACATCTTTCGAGTCGTCCATGATATGATGTCCATACCGCTAGCTCCGTCTACGTACTCGAGTTTGACAACAATGCACCACCACCTCTCTTTGGATATTCACTCCCAGACAGTACAAGAAGCGGTTAGCAACAACACAAGGGGCATGATTGGATTGAGATCTGGCAGGCAAATGCTTGTTAGGCGACGAATCCTTGCCCAAGATGTCCAAAATCGGACGCATAGGAAGTATGACTGGGCCAGGCAATTTTTTCAAGCTGTCAAACAAACAGTTCCAAGTTGCTCTGGGGAGTCCCCCCCCCCCCCCCCCCCCCCCCCCCCCCACCCCCAAACAACGATGCACCACCATATGGAGCACACCTCTTTGGATATCCTTAGATAGATATATGCATGCTTGTAAGGAATATGAATAGCTGGTGAGTTTATTAATAAAGCTGCATTCCGTTTAGTTCAACAAGTTTCCACGATAATTCAGAAAGACAAATGAAGGCCGTGAAATTCTCTCTCCCACATATATAGTAGCAGTAGAGAAAAGAACGGTTAACAGCATAAGTTGCTTTGAGGAGTCTAGGCTACAATTGTACCATTTCACAACTGTTCTGCTGCACTACTTCAGCAGTACTTTTCAACGAACGAACAATATTTTTCTCTCACAACAAATCAGTATAAGCATTAGCATAAGCCAAATTTCAGCGAAACGAACAGGGCCTCCGGTCCACTCACCTAGCTAGATGGCATGTAAATTAAGAATTTTGTTTTACCAAATTGGATTGTTAGCATTCTTTTAGATAGATGTAATATTGATTTATCAAACAAGGACAAGGTCCATTAAATCTTATATATCATCTGCTAGTACTCTAGTATTAACTCATTTAGTATATAGATTAGACAAGCATTATTGCGAAAAGGATGGGAAGCGTCTGTTGCCATGATGGATGGGCGAAGGCATGAAGGCACGGCTTCGTTCATCAAGGTTCAAATCTTGATGCCCACAAATTAGACATTTGTGAGTGCTTTCAAAGTTTTTCTATGCGTGTGATAGGAGACTAGCTAGCTCATTTGATGATGTCTATATGTTGTGTGTGTGTGTGTGTGTGTATGCCCGCATAAACACAAACAAGATAGATCTTCTTCTTCTTCTTCCACCATATATGCTTTGCTGGATTGATCGTTTGATGATGTCTCCTCTATGGAGATGTGTCAATAGAGACCATATATACCGTGTTGGATGTCTAGTTCAAGGGAAGGTGCTCTAGTTTAGTGGAGCTTCTTCGAAAATAAGATGCTTAAGTGTATTGCTCAAGGATCAAGGACTAGCGCCGGGCATTAGGCAAGTTGCATCGTCTGGTTGCCGGTCATCTTAAGGCGCCGTCTGGTGGAGCCCTGGCCGACTGAGTTTCAATCAATCATCTGAGTTTTAGTCATTTCCCCCCTTTATTTAATTTTATACGCAGTAGCTACTTGTGTGTATCGGCTTTGTTGTAGACTCTGAATTCCTGTAAAAATGAACTCTCAATCCATCAGTGGCACGGCGACAGAGTTGTACAGTTCCGCAGGTAGTAGGAGTAGAGTAGGTCCATGTCCATGGACAGTTTTAACCACCAACGGAGGACGATCCGGGGCCGGCCGGGGGATGGATCGATCGATATATAGATGGAGTTGAAATTTCACCGTGCATGTTTTTGGATTGGATTTGCGCCTGGATGCCGCCAACGCGCGATGAATCGAACGAACGAACAAACGAACGAAGGAAGGGGATAAGCGAGGGAGACGACAGGCGCTGCTGTGGCTGCCTGAGGGCGAGCAGGCAAGCATGGGGTCGGCGATGCGCATGCATGCCGGGGCACGGCCGCAGGGGCCCAGGTGGAAGCTGCTGCGACCATCTTTCGCTGAGCCGGTGGCCGGCCAGGCCGTGTCTCCAACCCCCATCATTCGCGGCAGGAAAAAACCGCGGCAGGCCCACGCACGCAGCTCATCGCGCGATCGTATTCGTGGTGGGTGACTGGCTGGCCAGGTGCGTGGCACTACTGGCAGTGGCAGCTGCAGTAAAACGTGGCCGAGGACGGATCTTACCGGCCGGGTTTTGGCAGCATGCGGTAGGCTAGCTGCACTGCACCGGCCGGCCGGCAGCCCGGCAGCTAGTAGAGGCAGCCAGAGAGGCCACCAGCCGCTGTTTGTGATGCGGCTCTGCCTCTGCCCGATCCGTTAAGGGCCGCCCGGGCGCCAACCCTCTCAGCCTCAGAACAAAATGAGTGGAAGGTCGCACAGTGCGCAGGAGTCTAGTCCTAGCTAGCTAGTAGGGCGCACGGCACGCTAGGGTGGGCGAGGGAACTACTGTACTCGTCTACTCGTGCAGTGCCGGGAATCCAACACTCAATCATCAGTCTCTCAAACTTATTTCTTCGTTTGAATTCGGAGAGATGATGATGATGATGATGATGAATTCGGTCGGTCGAAGCCCCGGCGCCGGTGAACTTGTGTGTAACAGTAGTTGCCCCGGCCCGCGCGGTCGCCGGCGGTACCAGCGACGCCTGTGCCTGAGCCTGACACGGCCGGCCGGCCGGCCAGATGAGAGCTGGTGTCATGTGTCTAGTCACACATCAAATTCAGAGCTCCAATTATTCCGCCGTACGTACGCCGCAAGGATCGATTGAATCATATCACGCCGCTGCACTGCGCTGCGCTGCTGCACACCCAATTACCATGCATACTCGTACTCGGCGCATGCAGTAAAACAAAGGCATGCCCACGGGCAGCGTACGTACAACGCATCGCCAGCAGTCCTTTTTTCTCTGCGGCTGCCTCCTTTGTAGCTTTCCCTGCGTCGCATGCAGCTCGTGCTTTATGTGCCTCTGGTCTCTGGATCATATCCTGTTCCTATATATCTCTGTGCGTGCGTACGACCTAGTACATATCATTGTGTTCGTCACACACCATAATGGCGCTATCAGTAGCTGTTAATAAGCAACAGTACTAACTGGTAACAGGGAGAAAAAGATTAGAAATGCATATTATAGCATATGTATACTGCTTAATTATATACAGAAACAATGTATAAGAGTGTGTATAGACAGCATAATAAGAATATCCCTCATCTTAATTGTAGAGGCAACAAAAGTAGTAGCTTCAATTGGACTATATGGGTAATAATTAACTTAAATGAAAGGTAAATGTTTCATCGAGGTGGTGAATTGAAACGTCTATCCGTCGTCCGTGGTCCGTCCTTATTCTGCTGGTGATTCTGATTCCGACCATCATAACTTGACGAGATAGTTTGCATAGAATAGTTAACTGTGGCCTTGTTTAGATTGCAAGTTTTTTTACTCTCTCTCCATCACATCAAATCTTTGGACACATGTATGGAGTATTAAATATAGATAAAAAAATAACTAATTACACAGTTTGATTGTAAGTTACGAGACGAATCTTTTGAGCCTAGTTAGGCCATGATTGGACAATAATTGTCAACAGTGCCGAATACTGATTCATAACCTCAATCTAAACGAGGCCTGTGTCAGGGAAAAAAAACGCACTGACACGTGTGTAGGGAAAAGATGTCACATAATAAATGATAATTTACTAATGTACGGCGGTGAACTTTTTTTTGTATATGCATGTACGGTGGTTTGGTATATATAGCAAGAATTTCAACTCATAGATACTGTATGATACTAGCTAGAGAATTCCTAAAAGCACAATCCATGCGCGACTTCGGACTTTAAGTGACTGTTCCTAATTAAAGACACAATCGGATGGGCTACAAACTTGTACTAGTAAAATATATTGTGCCAACCAGAAAACATAGTAAATTTTTTTAAAGAATAAAGCAATGGTATTTCAACTTTGATCATTTTAATATATACAGTGTAATATTTATTAGCTTTCTTGCATGGAAATTACATTAACTAAATTTAATGTACCAATGATATTCATAATGTCACACTATTCTTAAAACCAACGGACAGCCTGCTGCACTCTCTTATATTGACCAAATCCAAATTAGTGAATGTTCATAGGACTAGATACGAGCGAATGAAGACAACCCTGCGACATTCTTTTTTTTTTGAAGAAAAAGTGCTCTTGCAATTTTTTATTTTTAGTATATTTACAACTTTTATTCATAATATTTGGCGAGACAAACTCATCACCACCATTTTTAATCATATTTTTCGTTGTATTTTTTACAATAAAATTTATAGACAATTTATCTTGACAACTTTTCTATAGTAACCCTTGGAACCAAATTTTCTACAATGATTCCGCGCCCATGGTATCCGATCCGAAAGGTCTGTCCCATTTTCTTACTCTTTTTTTTCTTTCATCATTATTTTTATTTTTTATATTAACCTATACCCACTTTTCTTCTATATACTATGAACAACATTTTTAGGTTGAGAAGTTTCTCCAGAATAAATTATGTAAAAAGATGTGTCAGATAAGTTGTGTATAACTTTTTTGAGATGTTGAACAACAAAAGGTTATGTGTATAAGTTACTTTATTTGTTAAATTTATTTATTGTACAAAATTGTAGGTAGAAAATTTATGTTGAGAAAATTGAAAGGATCAAGATGCCCAAGAGGGGGGTTTGAATTGGGCTAATTCTAAATTTCTTTGCAATAATTAAATCCTATGGTTAGCCCAATTAACCCCTTGTGCCTAGAAAGCGTTTCTAATGTTCTACCGCACAAAAAGACTTGCAACTTAAATTTCAATCCTACTCTAGCATGACAATTCTATAAATGTAAAGACAAGTATTGAATTGCTCAAAGTAAATGCTCAAAGTAAAGAGAGAAGGAGGAACGCGGCGATGTTTTGCCGATGTATCGAAGAGTCGCCACTCCCCACTAGTCCTCGTTGGAGCACCCGCGCAAGGGTGTAGCTCCTCCTTGATCCGCGTAAAGATCAAGTGCTCTCTACGGGTTGATTCTTGGACACTCCGTCACGGTGAATCACCCACAACCGCTCACAACTTGAGTTGGATCATCCACAAGCTCCGTCGGATGATCACCAAGCTCACAATCACCACCAAGCCATCTAGGTGATGGTGATCACCAAGAGTAACAAGCACGAACTCTCACTTGACCACAACAAGCCTAATGAGAAGTGTGGATGCACACTGTGATACTCTTGATCTCACTAATGAGGGCTCTCTTTGGAATTCTCAAATCTCAATCACCTCACTAGGACCTTGCTCTTCTTGACACTCTCAAAGGTTTTTGTCAGCTGTTAAAATGAGCAAAAGTACCCCCACATGAATGGAGAAAGTATTTATAACATAGGCTGAAAAACGAAACGTTATGTGCCTCTGCGGGGTGACCGGACACTCCGGTCATGTTGACCGGATGCTCCAGTCAGTTCACCCCGAACTCCAGTGATCAAGTAATGACCGGTCCGGTCATGATTTTTCCTCTCTGGAACCTTACTGGAGTCGACCCCCCTAGCGTCCGGTCACTTCACCTCTCAGCGTCCGGTCACTTCTAGACGACTTCACCTTGATCAAATGAACTGTCCGGACTCTACGCCAGCGTCCGGTCATACCAAAGCCAGCGTCCAGTCAGTATTTGACCCTCCATTCACTTCCAAATCTCGATCATACGTGAATGAAGTTTGCTCCAATGGATCTAAGGGCTATTTTGGAGCTATCTAGTGCTAGATTTAGCAAGTGTGCACCACACCTAACTCACTAGACTCACCTAGGTTAAGCTATCCGTCCATACCCCCTTAATAGTATGACCAAAGGAAAAACAAAGTCCTAAACTACTCTAAGTGTCTCTTCAACACCAAACGACACTTAGAACTAGTCCATTCTTAACCTTGTTGTCCATCCTTTGAAAACCGAAATGATTTTCATCGTAGGGGCATGACCACCATGATTGCCCAATCGATCTCCATTACCATGATCTAACTTAATTGCCTCTGCAAAACGCACGTTAGTCATAGTAATCACGTATTGTCATTAATCACCGAAGCCCAACTAGGGGCCTAGATGCTTTCAATCTCCCCCTTTTTGGTGATTGATGACAATACTACCTCGAATATATGAAAGAGTTGAGGTTTTTAACATGCTTGGTTCATATAAGCTTTTGACAATAAGAACAAAAGAGTTAGGCAAGCTTATATGACCTAAGCCAACATAATGTACTCAAAAGATATGAGCATGAGTACAAGTAATAAAGCTCATTTGCATCGGAGTAAAATGCGGAAGCAAAGCAAATGAGCATAGCACAAGTGATATGACATATAAATAATTCAAAGTAGAGAGCACACATGTCATATATCACGATCACGTAGATATCACTATCACATCACATAAATATAGTTTGATGCATAAAAGTAGACACACGAATGCATAATAGTGTATCACACATAAAAACCAAATCTAATAGATAAACTAAGATCCCCTAGATATGTCGCTCCCCCTAAGACTAACATACTCGATCCCTCTCCCCCTTTAGCGTCAAACACCAAAACCTAAGGGTCGGTCAGTGGGGCTACAGCGAACGAGTCAGGCATTGAGGTACGAGGAGCGAGCTGGAACTATGTGCCATCATCATCTGAACTAGAGCTTTGAGCAGTCTAACCCTCTGTAGCTTGAAGTGATGCTAAAGCGGTCTAGGTCGGATCAATAACTGGTGCTGCCTGCTTTGATGATGCAACTGACGAAGGGAGCGTCTCTGTAGTCCCGGTAATAGGTACAACTATAGAAGGACCTAAGACATGCAAATATGGTGGAGTAGGCTGCCCTATCAACTCACTAAAAGTCTCTCCAAGACTCCTGGAGACTAAGGTATCTAGCACTATCAGTGAGGAAGTCTGAGCCGGTGTGAAGCCCGTCTGAAGAGGTGTGAACTATGGGGCTAACACTGGCGAGGCAAACCACTAGGACACCTGCTCTATAGGTGAAGCAAACTATGCTGGTGGCTGTCCCTAACTCTGAAGCGCACTATGCTATAACGCAGGAGTCATAGAAGTGGTGGCAGTCTGACCAAACTGGGGTGAAGGCTATGGCGGTGGGACCCCAATAGTTATCACAACATGCTGCATAAACCTAAGTAGCTGCTGCTGCATGAGGAGCTGCTGCTGATGCATGGCTTGCTACTGCTGCTGTATGGCCTACTGCTGCCGCTGAAACTCATCCTACTGAGTCTAAAACTGTGCAAAAGTAGCGGCGGTCTCCTGAGCCTGGCGAGCCTGATCCTACCTCATCCGCTCAAGTATGGCAAGTAGAGCGGGGTCTGTCTGCGGTGCAGGTGGAGCTAAACTAGAGCTACCGACCTCATGGTCATGTCGACGTGGAGGCATCTAAGGAATGTCCCGGTAGTCCTCATCTGAGCTATCATTGGGGTCGCTCTCGACCATCCCCTCCAGCTAAGCATCAAGCTGCTCCTCCTCTATAGCTGCTATGCCCCTGATAGTATCATCCTGCTGGGTTGCAGTCTCTGGCACCTCCAGACGACGACGCAGCTGGCTAGGTGCACTCGGTGTACTATGGCAGATCATCTGAGTCAGGTTATATGCAGGAAACTCTGTAGTAGCACCATTGTACTCAGCTAGCATGTTAGGTAGCCTCACTGTAACTGCCCTACGAATAAGAAATATGATCCAGTGAGCATAGGGCAACTGACGATGACCTCTAAACCCCTCAGCAATAGTATCCTCCATCTTTGATAGAAAGAGGTCTCAAATGTCAAACATAGTCTGCTGCATCAAGGAGTTTAGAAGCCATAACTAAATGTGAGTCAAGCCCTCGCGATACCCCATCCTCGGAATATATCAGGGTCCTCCTCATAATAGCATCCAACACTCTAGCTATAGGAGTGAGATTACTTGTCCTGCTCGACCCCTCACCAAAAGGCTCTTTGAAGCAGTGACGGACTAGATTTGTAGGAGGTACCAAACCGCCATGAGGACGTCTAGGAGGTGTTGTCTGTCCATAGCAAACCTCATGTAGCCTGACGAGCTGCTCCTGAAGCCTAAGAATCTCCCTGACCCTAGTGCTTGTCAGCCTGTAATCTCTGCCTCTGAATGCAAAGTGTATAAATCTATGCTGCGGGTTAATCCATAGTAAAGCATAGAACTGATGGACCCAAGATAGAATATATAATCCTATCTATCCAAGTAAATCTATCAGCCCTAGTAGATATACTAGATAGGGGAGAATATGCTCTCCAGCTGCTGCTACTACTATGGACTCAATGTTGCACACCCTCTGTGACATAAATAGTGCCCCACTGTTAAGATATGCATTATAGAAGTCTTTCTGCAGTGGTGTGTAGAAGCCCTCTGATGCACGCTCATCTTGCCTTGGCGGAAACCACTGCTCAAAATCCACAAATCTGAGCTGCTGCACCTACTTGGCCGTGGCGGCCCTCAAATCTAGATGGGTCACTAGAGGTGGACCCTGTGGTCTGGGTGGTGGATGTGAACCCCTCTGCTGTGTCTCTGACCTCAGAGTGACTGGAGCACAGGTGCGACCAGAGCGGCGAAGCCGTGGCTAAGGTGCCTGCTCTGTCTCCTCGACCTGCTCTCCCTCCTGAGTCTGCTCTACTGGTTGTGGCTCCTACTATGACTCCCCCTGAGGCTGACTCTCATCCATAGCTATACACCATCCTCCAACCATGACAGTCCTAGCTGGACCACCATGACGGCGCTCAACCTGCTCTATTGCAGCTCTCGTAGATGGAGAGAGCTGATCTACGATCTGAACTCCACTCCTAGCATCTCCTGCCTCTACATGCTCTGCTGCTGCTGCAACTACGGCTACTCTAGCTGTATCTGCATCTAGATACTTCCGCTTCTTTGTTGCAAGCTTCTTCGTCGCCTTGCCTTTTGGATCTGTAGACTAGCAAGGTGAGGGCCTTAGATCCTCATCACCGGGACCACCTCCAATATTCTTGACATAAGCCATCTGATGGATCTAAAAAGAACAACTGCCGCTGATGAAGATCTACTGCCAACTATCACTTCTGAGGCTTGGCCTTGATCCGTACTCGCGAGCTTGGCCCCGAGTTGACTGACAACTATAAATAGGACCTCAACGGCACCGACTCACTGCACGATAGAATATAGGGTATACAAATAATTTTAATTATTCATCTAGAGATACAAAACCCTAAGAAAGCAAGCAATTAGGTGTGAAATTAGAACCGAGGGCTTGCTACCTGATGAACCGATGATCCAAAAAGAAGAGGAATGACAAATGGGGAATCACCGGGGGGCAATGCGAGGCTAGGGTTCTAGCGAAGTGCGGCGGCCGAGCAATGCAATGTAGGGCAGTGGATTAGGCACGGTGAGTAGGAAAGTAGCTTTGTTGCTTGCGATGGCAGGGACTTCGATGTGGATCGGATGGCGGCGCTGGTGCACGGAGGCGGCGCTGGAGGATGGCGCGGTGGTGATGCTAGCAAGGCGCAGTGCAGAGGCACGGGCAACGACGGCATGGCTATGGGCAGGGGAGGCATGAGCGTGGTGCGAGGAGCACGGCGTGGGCAGCGGCGGCGCAGTGGGGTGCGAGCGCGGTGGCGCATAGGAGCGGCGGCGCAGGGACGCGATGGTGGCACGGGAGCAGGGCGAGCACTACAGCATGGTGGCTCGGGTAGGCATGGCGACGATGCGGAATAGAATAGGTCAACCACGTGCATGGCGATTTATAGTGGCCCCCACGAAGTAGAATAGGAAACAGAGAAGAGAGTTCAATTCCCGCACATTTTCTACTGACCGGACGCTCTGGTGGCAGCGACCGGACGCTGCCACCCAACGTCCGATCGATTCCAGAGAGGTCCAAATCCCTTGGAATCGCGACCGGACGTGTCCGATCACCACTGACCGGACCTAGCTAGAGTCCGGTCGATCCTGACTTTGTCTTCTTCGCTTGACCGGACGTTGGATCGCCATCTGACTGGACGTTGAGAGAACACTATTCAGTGTCCGGTCACTCCTTCACAGCAAGTTCACCTCCTGTGAACTGACCGAACGCTGGACTTCAGAGTCTGGTGCAGCATCCAGTCACTCTTTTTCTAGCAAATCTTCGAAGTCCTTCGTGCTGCCTGTTCCCAATTAAGTCCCAACTCCAATAAGATCTAAATAAACACCAGTTGGGACTGATATGAGTGACCTCTCTCAAACCCTCAAAATTTTCAAAATATTTTGCCTTAGGCTATAATTCTTTTTAAGAAAATAGGCAATAAGAGGGCAATTTGAAGATAAACGACAAAGCAACATTCATGCATATGCAATGCAAATACTTAAAATTAAATCTAGTTGCTTGTCAAGTTTGATCCAAGGTTAAGCTTCTTCACACGCTTTACAGCGGTTATCTTAACCATGTTAGACAAGCCCTATATGTATTACCAAAAATTAAACATGTTGTATATTACAATGCAATGCAAGGGACAACACAAGCTCATTTTTAGTGAAGTTACTAAAATCAAGAACATTGAGCTCATTCCGCAATCGACAAAAAGTCGCCTCATCTAGCGGTTTAGTGAAGATATCTACCAATTGATCCTCGGTCCTTACACCTTCTAATGATATATCATTTTTAGCAACATGATCTCTAAGAAAGTGATGCAGGATATCTATGTGCTTGGTGTGAGAGTGTTGAACCAGATTATTTCCAAGTTTTACCGCACTTTCATTGTCACACAAAAGAGGTACCTTTTCTAGAACTACACCATAGTCTAGCAAAGGTTGCTTCATATAAAGTATTTATACACAACAAGCACCCACGGCAATGTATTCTGCTTCGGCGGTGGACAAAGCCACACTATTTTGTTTCTTAGAGGACCAAGACACAAGTGATCTACCAAGTAAATGGCATCCTCTGGATGTGCTTTTTCTATCCACTTTACAACAGGCATAATCCAAATTGGAATAGCCAACTAATTCAAATATAGCTCCTTTGGGATACCAAAGGCCAATGCTTGGTGTGTGCTTAAGATACCTAAGGATTCTTTTTATGGCAATCAAATGAGTTTCCTTATGATTAACTTGAAATCTAGCACACATACACACACTAAACATGGTGTCGGGCCTAGATGCGGTTAAATATAACAAGTTACCAATCATAGAGTGGTAGAGAGTTTGATCAACCGTGTTACCTCCCTTATCTAGGTCGAAATATCCATTAGTTGGCATTGGTGTCTTGATTGGCTTACATTCATTCATCTTGAATCTCTTGAGAGGATCATTTGTATATTTCTCTTGAGAGATGAAAATCCCTTCTCTCATTTGCTTGACTTGAAAACTAAGAAAGAATGTAAGCTCTCCAATCATTGACATCTCGAACTCCTTCGACATCAATCCACCAAACTCTTTGCAAGAATCTTCATTTGATGATCCAAAGATGATATCATCAACATACACTTGACAAATGAAGATGTGCCCATCAAGCTTCATGGTGAATAGTATGGTATCAACCTTCTCAATGGTGAAACCCTTCTCAATGAGGAAGTTCCAAAGGCGCTCATACCAAGCTCTTGAGGCTTGCTTAAGCCCATATAATGCCTTGGACAACCTATAAACATGATTTGGATATCTAGGGTCTTCAAACCCAGGAGGTTGATCAACATAGACTAGTTCATTAATAAAGCTATTTAAGAATGCACTTTTCACATCTATTTGATATAGTTTCATGTCATGATGTGATGCATATGCAAGGAGGATACGGATGGCTTCTAGTCTTACAACCGGTGCAAAGGTCTCTCCAAAATCCAAACCTTCAACTTGCAAGAACCCCTTTGCAACTAGTCTTGCCTTATTCCTCACAACTACACCTTAATCATATTGCTTGTGGCAGAACACCCACTTTGTTCCAATGACTCTTACACCTTTTGGCCGCTCTTCAAGAGTCCAAACTTCATTGTGGGTGAAGTTGTTCAACTCTTCATGCATGGCATTTATCCAATCTAGATCTTGAAGAGCTTCTTCTACCTTAGTAGTCTCAAAGCAAGAGACAAAAGAGTGATGAGCAATAAATAAAGTAAGTTTTTGTGAGTGAGTCATTACACCCTTTGATGGACTTTCTATGATAAGATCTTATGGATGATCTTATAGTAGAGGTGTATTTCTTCTATTGACAACTTGAGGAGGAGATTATGGAGCATCAACATCTTGTGCTTGTACCACCATTTGATCATGGGAGACATGAGTGTCTTCATTTTCTACTCTTCCATCTTTATTACCATCTTGTGGCACACTTGTTTAAGAAGGTGGATTAATCACTTATACATTATCTTCATCATCTTTAGGCTTGATGTCTCCAACCAGAATGTTCTTCATGGCCTCCCTCAATGGTTCATCACCTATATCATCAAGATTCTCATGTGCTCCTTGGGAGTCATTAGATTCATCAAATTCCACATTATATGTTTCTTTAACCAAACCGGTGGCATGATTAAATACTCTATATGCTTTGAACTTTGATGAGTAACCACCAAGAAAATCAATATCACAACATCTTTGAAACTTCCCTAGGTGTTGCCGCTTCTTGTAGATGTAGCATTTACAACCAAACACCCTAAAGAAGGAGACATTCAGCTTCTTCCCATTGAGCAACTCATAAGGTGTCTTGCTAAGGAACTTTTAAAGGAATAGGCAGTTGGATGCATAGCATGCGGTATTGATAGCTTCCGCCCATAGAGCTTCGGGGGTGTTGTACTCATCTAGCATTGTTCTTGCAAGAGTGATCAATGTCTGGTTCTTTCTCTCAACTACACCATTTTGTCGAGGAGTATATGTTGTGGAAACCTCATGCTTGATCCCAACTTCATCACGATAGGCTTCTATGTTTGTGTTGTCAAATTCCTTCCCATTGTCACTTCTAATTTTCTTGAGTTTCACTTCAAATTCATTTTGTGCTCTCTTGACAAACTTTTTGAAGCAAGATGCAATTTCAGATTTGTCATGAAGGAAGAATACCCATGTGTATCTTGAATAGTCATCAACAATCACAAGACAATAAAGATTCTCTACCAAACTCTTGTATGTTGTTGGTCCAAATAAATCCATATGAAGGAGTTCTAGCACTCTTGTGATTGACATGAAAGCTTTGGTTGGATGAGTATTTGCAACTTGCTTACTGGCTTGACATGCACTACAAAGCTTGTCCTTCTCAAACTTCACATCCTTCAACCCTCTCACCAAATCATTCTTCATTAGCTTCTTGAGTGAGCTCATCCCAATATGAACAAGTCTTCTATGCCATAGCCACCCAAGTGTTATTTTGGTGAATAGGCATGTCTTCAAATTTACATCTTCGGAGGTAAATTCCACTAGATATAGGTTGTTGTATCTAAATCCTTTGAATATCACTTGATCATCATCCTTCTTAGATACAACAACTTCCTTCTCGGTGAACAAGCATTGGAAGCCAAGATCAAACAATTGTCCTACGGATAGCAAGTTGAAGCTCAATGAAGCAACATATAGCACATTTGAGATAGAATAATTATTTGATATTGCCACTTTGCCCAATCCTTTAACCTTGCCCTTTGAATTATCTCCAAACGTGATTCTTTCTTGTCCATCTACTTCTTCATCAAGTGAGGTGAACATACGAGGATCGCCGATCATATATTGTGTGCAACCACTATCAATAACCCAATGACTTCCACCGGTCTTGTAGTTCACCTACACACAAGAGATCAAGCTTTAGAAACCCAAACTTGTTGAGGGCCCTTCACCTTCTCAACAAGTGACTTTGCAACCCAAATTTTCTTAGGCCTATTCTTGTTTGGAGGTCCTAAGAACATGACTTTCATCTTTCCACTAGAATCCTTTCTAAGCATGTAGTGAGCATTGAAGGCAAAAGGTCTCGCATACTTGGACAAGGGTTGTGGTGGTGGAGTTTGACACTCATGGGCAAAGTGACATTCTTGTCCACACTCAAAGCATCTCTTTGGCTTTGGCTTTGACTTGTGTTATTGTTGAGCTTGAGCCTTCTTCTCTTGGTTTGCCAAATACCCAATGCCACTTCTATCCATCTTCATGATGGTGTTCATAAGTAGCTCACTTTGTAGATGCTTGCCTCTTATGAACTTGCTCAATCCAATCTTGAGATGCTCTTTCTCCAATTTGAGCTTCTTGTTCTCTTTCTTGAGAGCATCATTGTTTTTCTCTTCCTTGAGCTTCTTGTTCTCTTCTTTTAGCTTCTCATTCTCAAGCATCAAATCACCATCATGATCAAGAGTTTCTAGCACAATAGTGTTTTGGCTTTTGATTTCTATAAGATCTTTCTTGAGCTTTTCATTACCATTCTTGAGCTTGACAAACTCATCATAATCATCGGCCTCAACCACTTGCTTGCCCTTGCTACTAGAACTTTGCTCAATGCTCTCAATGATTAAATCATCACATGATGTAGCTATATCAATCTTAACAACATTGTTAGTAGCATCATGTGGCTCATGGATAGAAATTCTTGAGCAATAATAAGATTATCATGATTAATCTTAAGAGTAGTGTATTCTTCTTTTAGCTTGTTATGGCTAGTGATGAGCTCTTTGTGCATCCCCTCAAGTTTATCATATTTATCTTTAAGCTCTTTCTTAGAAGATTTGAGCTCCTTGAGTTTGGATGATATAGCATCATTTGCTTCTCTAAGCTCAATACTAGCCTTTTCCGCCATATCACATTTTGCTAAAAGTGAATCATTCTTAGCTTCTAACTTTTCATTCTTAGCTCTAGTCTTTATAATGATCGTAGTGTATTGTTTTAGCAATCTAGCAAGATCATCATAAGAAGGTGATTCATATTCATCATCATCACTATCGCTATCATCATTACTAGCATGTTCATCACCACTACTATCATCATCATTTGATACCTTGCGTTCACCCTTGGCCATAAGGCATAGGTGTGTAGAGGATGATGGCAGTGGTGGCGGTGAAGATGACGAAGAGTCAATAACAATGGTGGTCACCTTCTCGTTGTCACTATCATCATCAGATGAGCCACTAGATGAATCAATGTCCGTGAGCCAATCACCGACGATATATGCCTTTCCACTCTTCTTCTTCTTATGAAAGTCTTTCTTCTTGCCATCTCTCTTCTTGTATGGCTTATTTTTCTTCTTCTCATCTTCTTATTCATTACTTGAGTCATCTTTCTTGCCCTTGTACTTGTTCTTGAACTTGTCTTTCTTGGGCTTGGTGCATTAGTGTGTTAGATGACCAAGTTCTCCACAATTGTAGCAATCCATCTCGGAGATTGAGCTAGTGAAGAACTTCTTCTTCTTGCCATCGAACTTGATGCCACTCTTGTTGAGCTACTTTAGCATCTTGGCGGTTTTCTCACCATGAGAGCAAGACTTGCATCATCAACTTCATCATCACTTAAGCTCTCATACTCAAGTCTTGCTTTGCCCTTCTCTTGGCTAGCTTTGAATGCTAAGTCCTTTTCTTTCTTCTTTGTAGAGGATGAGCCATCTTGAGGTGTGATGTGCATGTACATCTCATGAGCATTGATCTTTCCCAAGATTTGTGTCGTTGTAGTGGTGGAAAGATCACCTTGATGAAGCACGGTCATAATATGCCCATATTTGTCAATGGGGAGGACACTCAAGATCTTTCTTACAACATCAGATGGTTGCATTTGAGTGAGAACAAGCCCATTGACTTCCTCTATAAGAATATTCAAGCGTGAATATATTTTATTAGCACATTCTTTAGGAAGCATCTCAAAGGAGTTAAGCTTTTTTATGACAAGATGATAGCGTTTCTCACGCTCACTCTTTATTCCCTCATGGAGCGCACAAACGTCCAACCATAGTGCATGGGCGTCTTTGTGGTTCCTCACCCGGTTGAACATATCTTTGCAAAGGCCTCTAAAGATGGTGTTTCGAGCCTTTGCATTCCATTTCTCATAAGTCACCTCATCGCCTTATAGGTGTGTAGCATCTCGAGGTTTTGGGAAGCCTTGTGAGGCGGCTCTAAGTATTCCAACATCTAGAGCTTCTAATTACGCCTCCATGCGAATTTTCTAATATGGAAAATCATCCCCCTCAAAGATAGGAGGAGGTCCATCCCCATGAGACATCTTTCTCTAGGCGGTTAAGCCTAAATATGTGAGCACGAGGCTCTGATTCCAATTGAAAGGATCAAGATGTCCAAGAGGGGGGGTGAATTGGGCTAATTCTAAATTTCTTTGCAATAATTAAATCATATGGTTAGCCTAATTAACCCCTTGTGCCTAAAAAGTGTTTCTAATGTTCTACCGCACAAAAAGACTTACAACCTAAGTTCCAATCCTACTCTAGCATGGTAATTCTACGACTGTAAAGACAAGTATTGAATTGCTCAAAGTAAATGCTCAAAGTATAGAGAGAAGGAGAAACATGGCGATGTTTTGCCAAGATATCAGAGAGTCACCACTCCCCACTAGTCCTCGTTGGAGCACCCGCGCAAGGGTGTAGCTCCCCCTTCATCCGCACAAGGATCAAGTGCTCTCTACGGATTGATTCTTTGACACTCCGTCGTGGTGAATCACCCACAACCGCTCACAACTTGAGTTGGGTCATCCACAAGCTCCGTCGGATGATCACCAAGCTCACAATCACCACTAAGCCATCTAGGTGATGACGATCACCAAGAGTAACAAGCACGAACTCTCACTTGACCACGACAAGCCTAATGAGAAGGGTGGATGCACACTTTGCTACTCTTGATCTCACTAATGAGAGCTCTCTTTGGGATACTCAAATCTCAATCACCTCACTAGGACCTTGCTCTTCTTAGCACTCTCAAAGATGTTTTTCAGCTGTTGAAATGAGCAAAAGTACCCCCACACACGAATGGAGGAAGTATTTATAACATAGGCTAAAAACAAACCGTTATGTGCCTCTGCGGGGTGACCGAACGCTCCGGTCATGTTGACCGGACGCTTCGGTCAGTTCACCCTGAACTCCAGTGATCAAGTAGTGACCGGACGCTGGACAACGTCCAGTCGTGATTTTCCCTCTCTAGAACCTTACTGGAGTCGACTGGACGCTGGGACTCAGCGCCCGGTCACTTCGCCTCTCAGCGTCCGGTCACTTCTAGACGACTTCACCTTGATCAAATGAACTGACCGGACTCTGCGCCAGCGTCCGATCACACCGAAGCCAGCGTCCGGTCAATATTTGACCCTCCATTCACTTCCAAATCTCGATCATATGTGAATGAAGTTTGCTCCAATGGATCTAAGGGCTATTTTGGAGCTACCTAGTGCTAGATTTAGCTAGTGTGCACCACACCTAACTCACTAGACTCACCTAGGTCAAGTTACCCGTCCATACCCCCCTTAATAGTACGGCCAAAGGAAAAACAAAGTCCTAAACTACTCTAAATGTCTCTTCAACACCAAATGACACTTAGAACTAGTTCATCCTTAACCTTATCGTCCATCATTTGAAAACCGAAACGATTTTCATCGTAGGGGCATGACCACCATGATTGCTCAATCGATCTCCATTACCGTGACCTAACTTAATTGCCTCTGCAAAACACACGTTAGTTACAGTAATCACGTATTGTCATTAATCACCGAAACCCAACTAGGGGTCTGGATGCTTTCAAAATTGTTATGATAACTTTGTACGCTGACAATTATGAATAAAAAATGGGTTGCAAAGGTCACGTAGAAAAGAGTTATCATGATAAGTTGTCTATAAAATTACATAAAAGACTATTAAAAAGGTTATGATAACAAGTTGCAGTGATAAGTTTTGTCCTACAAAATGTTATGCACAAAAGTCATGAATATACACTACTACAGAATGGACTTGTTGTCCCGGGCGGTAACAGCCTTTAGTCCCGGTTACCGCGCCGGGACAACGATCCCGGGACTAAAGGTGGAACCTTCAGTCCCGGGTCATCGAGCCGGGACTAAAGAGGGACCTTTAGTCCCGGTTGGTAACACCAACCGGGACTAAAGGCCCTCCAACCGAGCGAACCTGGCGCATCCTTTAGTCTCGGTTGGTAACACCAACCGGGACTAACGGTTCACCCTTTAGTCCCGGTTGGTAACCCCAACCGGGACTAAAGGTTCCTTTTCTTTTTCTTTTTTTTGTTTAATTTGTTTTCAGTTCAGTTACACGTATTTGTTTAATATATAATATGTTTTTATGTACGTATTCTACGCTGCTAATATAAATACACGCATGCGTATAATTACATCTAATTCTCATCTTGAGCATTATTATATTCGAATAAAGTATGAAACTATATATATTATAGATATATATATATATATGTATATATACAACACTTTCATAATCTTGTTCTCGAGAATAACAATATCAATAAACATTTAATTTACATCATTTATTCCTTAAGATCAAAGTAGAACTCGCCGTTGGGATTTAGCACTTTTTCTAGAAGATATCCTGCTATTGACTCTTGAACTGCTTTCAGATGGTCTTTTTGCATGACCCTTCGTTTCAACCATTCAGTCTTGCATTTGAAATAAAAGGAAAAGTATTAATACACATATATGTATATATATTCATTTAAAAATAAATAAAAATTGATATATACGTACTCTGAGGACATCTTCAGGAGTTCTTCTTATGTGCGCAGTGATAAATTCACAAACGTAGTATCCACACAAGTTATTACCTGGTTCCTGCCGCAAACACCACTGTACGAGAAGAAGATTATTCTCATCATCTCACACGTAAATTGAAGTACGATATAGTAATTAAACACGTGGGGAAGTGTATATAGTACAACTTACTGGTATTTCAACTACATTAAGTGGTGCCTTGCAATCCTTATGATGTTGCCGAATAAACTCTTTTCAAACCCTGTGCGACCAATAATGTACGATCGTTAATAAATTATGGCAAAGTCTATTCAATAATAGTTGTGCGCGAGAGATCGAAATTACCCCTGGATAATGTCTATCATATCTTGGTATAGTGCCCGTTCTTTTCTCAACGAGTCAAAGATTAGTAACCGACTTGAGTTTAACTCAATGACAATGAGTATCCAGTGAAAACTGCATTGGTTTATACACACACGTACATGCATATAAGTTGTATTGATATTACATAAAATGTGTAGACTACATTATTATTAACACTTACTCAAAGTTGTACGGGAAAAGTATTGTTGTCTTGTCGTGCTGCTTCACGAAGAACATCATGATATTCTCCTGTGCTTCAGATACCCATCGCTCCTTGACAATAATACCGGTTTTGAATACGATATAAGGATCAATGAAGCCAACACTGGTGTCTTGTATTCTTTGGAGCTCTGACATCTGGAATCTGTATATAAATATAAGTTACATGTGAGGATAATTATATACACGTACGCATGAAAGTGAGTTTATTAAATAAAAGTAAGAATCACTTACAAATAAAAGGAGCTAATGATTGATTTGTCCAGAGCGTCCATGTGGTATAGTTGATGCAATTCTTCGAAACTAATATGTAAGATGTCATCACCACGGAAGTAATGATGGTCTCTAAATCTGACAAAGATCCACTGCTCACCCCTGCCACACGCCTGCATGTACCACTTGTTGAGCAAGTACATTTGCGTACCCAATTCATTCAGAGCCGCAGGGTTGTACAGACTTTTGCCATATTTATAAGTCTTCCAGGTATCAACTTCCAGGTTCTGGATTGGAGCTTTGCCCGTCAATTGATCCAAGGTTAAACCAGTATCTTGAAAAAAAGCATTAAGGGCTTGAACCGACACTTCTCCAGAGTTGTCTGGTCGATAGACTTCTATGTTGGAACCATATTGATTAGCAACAACAAGATTTTGCATTGGTTGCTTCTGTTGTCCGAGCTGTGGGACATCCTTCCCTGATGCTCTTTTCCTTTTCTTATCTGCATCATGTGACTTCACGAGGGAGCGGTCATAGTCTGATAGTGGCGAAGGCTTACGAAGTTCAATCATCTTTTTCTTGTGAGCATCGACCTTCTGCCTCAGCACCTCTCGTGGTAGGTAAAAGTACGGCTTCTCCTTAAGCTTCACTTGACTCTTCTTTTTGGTATCTATAAAAAAATCTTTCACTTTTTTGTCTTCTTCAGCTGCTATTTGCTCATCAGTTTTTTCATAAAGTATTTCTTGAGAAATAACTCTTTTTCTCGGGGTCTTCTTTGCCGCCGGGACCTTAGACGTCTTTGTAGTGCGTCGCTGTGGAGGGGGTGGGGGCGGTGTTGGAGACCGGCGTGGAGGCGATGTGGCCGGTGTTGGTGGAGACCGGCGTGGAGGCGTTGGAGATCGTTGTGGAGGCGGTGGGGCCGGTGTAGGAGTTGGAGATCGTCGTGGAGGCGATGGGGCCGGTGTAGGAGTTGGCGATCGCCATGGGGATGAAGTCGTCTCGCCCCCCGCGACGCTGTGATGAGATGGGGAATGAATGATTAGGCTAGGCTGGGGGGAGACCCTGCTACAAAAACAAGTTGTGTGTCAATTATTTTTTAAGCCAATAGAAAATTAATGGAAAATAATATTTCATTCACTTTCATTCGTACCTAGGGTGAGGTAGGGGAAGCGGTGGCGCCCCAGGAATGATGATGAAGCGTTTGAGCCATTGAATAAATGTCTTTTCTGCTTCTCCTAGTGTCTTCTCCCCATCACCGCCTTCAATGTTAAGAGGAATATTGCTGTAACCTTTGAGCACTCTATCGACCGAGACGCTAGCATATCCAGGTTGAATAACTGACCCATGGATTCTTGGTGTCTTCGTTCGATCTATTGGAGATACAACCCCGACAGCCACCATGATTGATGCATTATTACCATCTGGAATGTGCAGCTCACATGTTGTTAGAGGCTCGGTAATGTCATCAACAGGGAAGCGCAACCCAGCATCGTCTTGAATAACTGGCAGCTCCGTAGAAGCACAACTACTTTTCATCTGACCAACGGGGCTAATGGTGACTCCCGGCGTTGATTGCGATTGCATTTGACTCATTGCTAGCTGCACTTGCCTCTTGATCTCCTCCTGCATTCTTGCCTCAAGAGATTTTTCTCATTCACGTGATTCAAGCAATGCTTGTCGTGACTCGTCAACAAATTGCTCCAATGCACGGATTCGTTCTGCCTCCTCATCCTTCTTTCTTTGGCGGCTTCTGTAGGTATCCTTGTCTGCTGGGAATGCGTGTAGCCACGGAACCGCCCCATAGCCTCTTGTTCGACCACCGTGTTCGGGATTCTCTAGTGCATATGTCAATTCATCCTTCTCTCTATTGGGCTTGAAAACACCACTATCAGCTTCTTCCCTAGCACGAGCTAGTCTCTGTGTTGCTCTCTTAATTTTTTGGCCGAAAATTAGCTTGCCAGTGTCTAGGTCTAGGCTTCCCCCATGAGTATAGAACCAATTCTTCGCGCGTTGAGGCTAGTTCTTCTCTATTGTTTTAGGTATGATTCCCTTGGCAGTAATCTCTGCTTCTAGGTTCTGCCACTTGGGAATAGCACTCTTATAACCACCTGATCCCATGCGATGATGGTATTGCTTCTATCGGGCATTCTGCCGATTCCTCATCACACGTTCCTCACTGTCTTGGGATGTCTTGTATTCTACGAAGGCATCCCAATGGGACTCTAACTTGACAAACGCCTTAGCATTGAAATTCTGCGTAGCATTCTTCAAGATAAACTTTTTATACAATGTCTTCTTCCAACTCTGGAACAATGTTGCCATCTTCTTCATTGTCCAATCCCTCACTAGCTCCTTCAAAGCATCATCTGCTTGTAATGTGAAATGTTGAGTGATATCACTCCAAGCTAGGTTCTTGTCACGATCAGATACAAAACTAACATTAGGAGCGGATATCTTCTGCTTCCATTCACGAGCACTAACTGGGATCCTATCCCTTACAACGAACCCACATTGATTGACATATGTCTGAGCATGTGGTCCCAATGGTTTGCCGGTGTCGGTGTCGAATTCTGATATTATGAAACGGCCCTCTAATGGCTTTTTTGGCCCTCGGACTTTCCTACTTTTGTCGGTGGTTGATGTAGATCCAAAGACCGGCTACATGAGTACAAACACAACGATTAACAACAAATATACATACGCATGCATCTATAAGAGATGATAGATAATTGAATATACCTCGCTAGTATTTTCTTGCGCGACAATTTGTTGATCTTCAACCACCGGCATATTCAGGATATCCTCATAATCAGCAAAGTACTGACTCATGTCATCTACATCCACATTGGTGCCGGCGTTGATAATATCCGCCATTATGTCATCACTCAAGTTATCATTTGGAGCAGCCATTTGTATCTTCAAGATAACACATAGATAGAATTACTATGGTACATAATATAAGTACATGTGATAACACATAGAATTACTAAATCCAATTAAATATAATAACACATAATATTTCATCAACATGGAAATAAGTACATGTATATATATACACATAGAATGATACAATATATTTTCTCTCTCTCTCAACACATAGAAATAAGTGCATATGTCTATATCTCTAGATATGCATGTGATACACATAGAATGTCTCTCTAGATACAATTTTCTCTCTCTCAACACATGAAAATAAGTACATGTATATATACATATAGAAATAATTAAGTACATATGTATACATATAGAATCTATCTCTAGATATAATATATATAGAGAGATAGAATATATAATTACTAAATCCAATTAAATAAATCTAATATGAAATTAGATAAACTAATAAGATAATACATTTTAATCTAACATATATCAAAAACTATAATAAAAAACTATCTAAAAAAACTATCTAAATAAAATACTAATTAAATTTTAATACATTTAAATCTAATATATAAAAAACTATCTAAAAATAACTAAAAAACTAACAATAAACTACATGTACTTATTTTAATCTAACATACAACCGAGACTTTGTAAAAAAAATCTAAAAAAAAAGCCGATCGAGAGCAGCAGATCATATCGAGTTCGATCGACGAAGGCCGTACGGCGTGGGCGCGCGGGAAGCGTCGGCGACGGATGGTGGGGTCGGGTGCGGCGGCGGAGACGGGATGCGGCGATGCAGGCCTGGAGAATGGCGCGGCCGGGCGGAGGTAGACGACGACGGCGGCGCGGCAGAGACGAGCTCGACGACGGCGGATGGCGCGGCCAGGCGGGCGGCTGAGCGACGGAGGCGAGATCGAAGATGAACAGAACAGACGTTCGATATATATAGCCTGCGACCCTTTAGTCCCGGCTGGTAACACCAGCCGGGACTACAGGGCATTTAGTCCCGGCTGGTAATACCAACCGGGACTAAAGGTCCAACCCTTTAGTCCCGGTTGGTCTTACCAGCCGGGACTAAATGTCCTTTAGTCCCGGCTCATGTTGCCAGCCAGGACTAAAGGTATTTTTTGGCGGGCACCGAAATTGCCGCCCACCCTTTAGTCCCGGTTCTTGGTCTGGGCCGGGACTGAAGCCCTGAAAAATTTGCCAACCCGCCAGCGTAATTGGAAAGGCCTGGGATTTTGTTTTTGTTTAATACTAGGTTAATCAATTAATTCCATAGCAACTTCAATACTTTGCAATATTTATTTTAAAAAATACTATTGATTAACTAATTATTTATTGTAAATAGGAAAATTTTGTAACCTAAAGTTTTTAATTTCTTTTATGAATATAGAATATAAATGTTACTAATACTAAGTATTTTGTTAATGCAAAAATATATTTCTAACTTAAAATTAATAAAACTAATATTATTCGATAGGAAATTTATTATCACATTATTGTAACGTCAATGTTTCAATTTTTTCTCGGTTTTTGACCAAAATTGACAGGAATTTTTTGTTGAACCTATAAAAATAGAGAAAATATAGTATTTTTTGTTCTACAGCTTTCTCAAATGAAAAAATGGCCTATATAAGGATTGTATATATTGATGAGCTTAACAAACTCGGTATTCAAAACTTTTCAATTTGAGACAATCTAGGGTCCCGAAAACTAGTTTGTAGGCGTCGAAATTTAAAAATCACAAATTTGAACCGTCCAAACTTTCTCAAATGGAAAGTTGACCAAAACAACAATTGTAGATCTTTTTGAGTTTAACAAACTTGGTATTCAAAACTTTTCAATTTGAAGTCATTTAGAGTTCATAATACTAGAGTCAAAGTGTTGTTTTTTTATTTGACCAAATTTGACTTGGTCAAACTTGCTCAAATGAGACACTAAATGACCTCAGATGAAAAAACTCTGAATACCAAGTTTGATCATCTCAGAAAGATCTACAATTGTTACATAGATCATTTTCCCATTTGAGAAATTTTTATCAAACACTAGTCACAACTTCTTGAATCTCATATATACTTTCTAAAACTATGTCACACACTTGTGAAATTTGAACTACATTTTGTTCAAGCTTTCTCAAATGAAAAAATGGCCTATATAAGGATTGTATATATTGATGAGCTTAACAAACTCGGTATTCAAAACTTTTCAATTTGAGACAATCTAGGGTCCCGAAAACTAGTTTGTAGGCGTCGAAATTTAAAAATCACAAATTTGAACCGTCCAAACTTTCTCAAATGGAAAGTTGACCAAAACATGTTGTCCCTCTCTTCTTTGCTAAGCGTGTAGCTAGCAGGACTTAAGTAATGACGTCCATCATCTGTCTTCTCTGGATGAAGATTGTCTCGTTCTTTCATGCCCTGCAAGTCCTGGTGTGCTTCAAGTGAATCCTTTGGCTTCCCGTACACACCCATGAATCCTAACAGGTTCACACAAAGATTCTTTGTTAGGTGCATCACGTCGATTGCGTGGAGGACCTCTAGGACTTGCCAATAGGGTAGCTCCCAAAAGATGGACTTCTTCTTCCACATGGGTGCGTGTCCCTTAGCATCTTTGGGAACAGATTCACTGCCTTGTCCCTTTCTAAATACTACTTTCACATCCTTGACCATTGCGAGTACATCTTCCCCGGTTCGGTTATGAGGCTTCTTCCGATGGTCTGGCTTACCTTTAAAATGCTTCCCTTTCTTTCTTACTTGGTGATTCAACGGAAGGAATCGACGATGGCCAAGGTACACGACCTTTCGACATCTTTTCAAATATATACTGTCAAGGTCATCAAAACAATGTGTGCATGCATTATATCCTTTGTTTGTCTGACCTGAAAGATTACTTAAAGCAGGCCAATCATTGATTGTTACGAACAACATTGCTCGTAGGTCAAAGTGTTCTTGTTTGTACTCATCCCAGACACGTACACCTGGTTTGTTCCATAAAACTAGAAGTTCTTCAACTAATGGCTTCAGATAGACATCAATATCGTTGCCAGGTTGCCTCGGACCTTGGATGAGGATTGGCATCATAATGAACTTCCGCTTCATACATAACCATGGAGGAAGGTTGTAGATACATAGAGTAACTGGCCAAGTGCTATGACTAGTGCTCTGCTCTCCAAAAGGATTCATACCATCTGTACTTAAGGCGAACCTTAAGTTTCTAGCCTCATTTGCAAACTCTGGAAATTCCCTGTCTATCGCTCTCCACTGGGACCCATCAGCTGGGTGTCTCAGCATATTGTCTACCTTACGGTCTTCTTTATACCACCGCAACAACTTTGCATGGTCTTTATTTCTGAACAAACATTTTAAGCGTGGTATTATAGGAGCATACCACATAACCTTGGCAGGGATTTTCTTTCTAGGACGTTGTTCACCCTCGACGTCACCAGGATCATCGCGCCTGATCTTATACCGCGATGCTTTACATACCGGGCATTCATCCAAATTCTCGTATTCATTGCCATGGTAGAGGATGCAGTCATTAGGACATGCATGTATCTTCTGGATTTTTAATCCCAATGGGCAGACAACCTTTTTTGCTTCGTACGTAGTGGTGGGCAATTCATTTGGCTTCGGAAGCATCTTCTTTATGAGGTTCAATAAATTCCCAAATGCCTTGTCGGATATACCATTCTTTGCCTTCCATTGTAGCAATTCTAGTGTTGTACCCAGCTTTTTTTGCCCCTCTTCGGCCGTCGGGTATAGCAACTTCCTATGATCCTCAAGTATGCGCTCGAACTTACCTCTCTTTTTCACTTTCCCATTCTTGTTGTGCATCACGAATGGCATCGCCAAGAGCATCACCGAGATCATCTTCTACCGCTACCTCTTCTTCATCTCCCACCATTGTAGTATCATCAAAGGCATCATACTGAGCAATAATGTCATCAATGTCTAAATCTTCTCCTTCACCTTCTTCCATCATGACCCCGCTTTCTCCATGCTTAGTCCAACATATATAGTTTGACATGAAACCTGACTTAAGCAAATGTGAATGAAGACTCATTGAGCTTGAATATTCCTTTAAATTCTTACATAGGGCACATGGACAGCACATGAAACCATCCCGCTTATTTGCCTCGGCCACACCTAAGAAATAGTGCAAGCCCTCAATAAAGTCTTGGGAGCGGCGATCGGCATTGTACATCCAATGGCGTGACATAATCTGTATTACACGACAAATTATGAAAACCTTGAACATAATTTAGTATTTTATTACACAACATAAATGACACACACACGGTTGATTAATTAACTAAGTCTGGCTACAACGTAAGCAATCCCAACTATCACTAAACAAACTAAAACTACAATGCACTTTAGTAACATAATTATTTCGTGATCGTACGCAACTAAAACAGACAAATCATTCTTCTGTTGAATATCAATAAGCTTCTCCTGCTGGCTCACTGCCTCATCAGCAGCAGCCGCTACCTCAAGCGCACCCAAATTCTGCACGTATGTAGCATAATCTTCCTCCCAGTACCAACCATCGCATCCATTGCCCTCCCACTGTAATTAAAGCCAAAAAATATTTAGTCAAAAATATTCAAGAAAAGCAGGTCAATTAGCCATAAAGATAAAATGCGTAAGAAACTCACATCGCGATCCGGGCACTTGTAGAAAACACGGCCCTTGTTGGGTCCCTGTCTCTTGACTCGGTACTCCATCACAATCTTCTGCTTACACTTGCCGCAGATAATGAGAGGGAGTTCTGGCCTCAGTCGTTTCGCAACCGAACAAAAGGCCGATGATCCGGTACCAGTTGTCATCTACTTTCTATACTTATTTTTGCAAACTAGTATAAATTTTATATTTTCTAAAATGATATATTTAAACAAAACTAGTACGGATTTCACATGTTTCAATAAATAACCACCCGTACTAGTTGACCTTGCTTACGTGATCATCTCGGCCAGCATTTCTCCACCGGACGGCACCGTACTTGGCCAAGGAAGAGCTCCGATTCTACGAGAAAGGGAACACGGTCTTCCACGACCGTTGCAGCTCTCCCTCGTAGCATCAAAGTTCCTCCTTGACGTCCGTTACCGCTCGGCAGAGAACATGTTGGCCGAGCTGAACACGGTCCTCAAGTTCAACTATTACGGATTTTCTATAATTTTCTAACTATTTACTAAGTTTTTCATTTCATGGAAAATTTAATTCTAAAAAAAGGCATGATTTCTAAGTAGTTCATTTCATGGAAAAAATAATTCTAAGTGACTTGCTCGATATCGGCGAGCTCGCGGACGTTTAGGTTGCCGAGGATAGTAACATTTGTAGATGACATTTGTAGGTCTGAAGTTATCAAATATCCATCAAATTATAGCTCAAAAACATATTTCAATAAATAACCATCCGTACTAGTTGACCTTGCTTACGTGATCAACTCGGCGAGCATTTCTCCACCGGACGGCACCGTACTAGGCCAAGGAAGAGCTCCGATTCTACGAGAAAGGGAACACGGTCTTCCACGACCGTTGCCGCTCTCCCTCGTAGAATCAAAGCTCCTCCTTGACGTCCGTTACCGCTCGGCAGAGAACATACTCGCCGACTTGAACACGGTCCGCAAGTTCAACTAGTACGGATTTTCTATAATTTTCTAAGTTTACATATAAAATCATAATAAAGTCCAACATATAAAGTTACACATGCATCTACATCGCAAAATGAGATAAGCTACTGATAAAACATAAGAGGATTAAGTTTGTTACCTCCAAAATCGAAGAGCAACACCAATGGAGGGGGAGAGAGCAAGAACAACAGCAAGCTGAAAAACAGAGGCAGTGAGTTTGAATGGAATGGCTCGGGCTCGGGGAGGAAGAAATGAGCTGAATTATAGGCCGGGATTATTAGTCCCGGTTAGGGGTCCAAACCGGGACTAAAGATTAATCTTTATTCCCGGGGCATCACCCAAACCGGGACTAAAAACTTTAGTCCCGGCTGGTACCGGTTGGTAATACCAGCCGGGACTAAAGGCCCCTGCCCCGCGGACGACCGTTGGGCAGGGACCTTTAGTCCCGGTTGGTATTACCAACCGGGACTAAAGGGTCCTTTAGTCCCGGGGGCAAAAAATGCCGAGGCTAATGCCAAATTGGAACATCGTTCTAAAGTCTGTTCTCTAGTAGTGATAACTTTGTATCTTTCCAAAATAGAAAGTTGTAGAATTTTTTTTTTCAAAAAAGGAAAGTCGTTGAGGATACCTGATGGTTCGCTGATTTTTAATCTAGCATATGTTCGTTGATTAGTGAAATCCTATGCTCTATACATTGATAGATGGAAATTAGGCATAGACTCCCATGACTGGGAAATGCCACACATTGATGGATTATTTGTAAAATGGCACATCACACAAGCAAAGGGGCCACTAACTAATGCATATCTCACCACTGTCACATATAAATTGATTGAACAGTCTACATCACAGAACTTAATTTCAAGATTCAGTAAAGATGCGTTAGCATTTGCAGTGGATATTACACTCGAATGAGTAACGTTGCTTGCTGATATTAAAAGGGAAAACAAATTAAAGCTTACTATAATGTTCACAGTATATTTATCTACACTACTTATATATGCCCCCACCCCCCATTTTCAGTTTTCATTTATTCCCGTATGTAGTCAAGCTTGGCAAGCTATACTTCTTAGGAATCACTTCTATAACAAAGAAACAATACCAGAAAAAATAGGTTGAGGTCTTGTCGACCTTTTTCTAAATTGGATACGGTGTGTGTTCAAATTGGCCTATTGAATATACAGACACATGATTGGATTATAGCTAGTTATGTTTCTGAATTTGGGCCACGGTATAGTATAGTACACTGAACCATTTTTGTACATCAATTAAATCATCGTTGCTTGAGATTTAGAGATATTTATTAGATCCTTGACTGCCGTAGCACAGAAAGATCAATGGGTTTACGGTTTAGTAATGTCTCTTAATTAGCAGTAGCAGTGCGAGTAAAAGCATACAGATACCACAGACTGCTTGATAGTTATGCTATTGCTGCCTAAGTGCCGGCCGGGCGCGCTTGATGCAATACCGTAGTCTTCAAAAACCTGTACCACACATGCGCACTACATGTGTAGTACCTACGTATTTGCTAGCTGGATCTCTACATACAGTCCATCAAATGATATTCATCAATTACCCAATATGTTAATCGATCAATGAGTGCAGATCATCAGTATTAACTGCTACTCCCAATTTGCCAAATATGTTTCAACAACCCGATCGAACCAAAAAATGCAGCATGCATGTATCAAAATTAGATTCAGCATCCTTGCGTATATGCGTCAAATATATATTATCCAGACCTTATATGTGTGTGTGTGTTAATATATGACTATTGTAACATCAATATTATTGTTATCACCTGTAGTCTCCAGAAGCCGAAATACTTGATAATAATCTTTCTGTTGTTTTTCCTTTTTATTATAGCAAACAGAAGGGGAGTTGGTAGCATGAATACACATTCTAATCAACAGTAATTTCACTGCACTACTGATCGAGTTTATGCAAATTTGCAACAAATTTGTGTTACCAATTTGCGTATATGATATGTATCTATAACAGACTTTCTTTTTTCACTTCCTCTGTTCTTTTTTATATGTCGTATTAGCTTTGTCCTAAGTCAAACATTTCTATCTTTGACCATCAATTTTAAGAAATCTATATGTAGTTTCACAACATGTAAATTATATATTATGAAAATATTTATCATCGTGAATCTAAAAACAAATCTTATGTTGTTAACATGTGTATAGATTTTCTTGAAATTGATGATCAATGTTACAAATGTTTGACTTAGGATAAAGCTAATACATACGATATGTTAAAAGAATGGATTATACTATTAGAGGGAGTATCACTTACGTTTTTTTAGAAACAGTATCACTTATCAGTTATATATGCATGCATGCGCCTGGGCCGCACAGGGAGGAAATAATAGGCCCCAGGTTGGAGACATTATGATAAATCAAACTTCCACACTATCCCAGACGTCTGCATGCATGCCAACTGCTCTCAAAGAGAAGAGAAGAGAAGAGAGTATATAACTTTGATGACTGAAACTAGCAAGTCATTCTGACAGAAAGATTTATACAGAGATATACTGAGAGAGTAACTTTGATGACTGAAACTAGCAAGTCATTCTGACAGAAAGATTTATACAGACATATACTGTGTTATAGCAGTGTGTCCAATCCCCTTTCTAATTAATACTACTCCAGCTACAAACTGAATCAGCACACAGACTATCCACATCAACGGAGGACTGAATGTGATCCGATCGATGGATGGAAAACGTATAGCATCTAGAAGACTAGAATCATTTAGCGGAAAAAGGGTATAGTTCTTCATAAGTTCCGAGTTACTTTTCTTGTAGTTCGTTTCCAAAGAGGAGGGAACATGTCAGCATCAAATTGCCATTTGGACTATATATGTTCCTAACCAGCAAATATTCATTGTCCAAGAACACTAGCAAAATTGGTAAACTTGCTATGCTAGCATAGAAAGCACAGGACAGGGAAAAAGAACACAAATGTTACTACAAAAGGCTAATAATTTGACAGATTTTTTTTTTGAAAGGAATGAACTAGAAACCCTACAAGCTACATACTCTCACTACTTTTTCCCTCTCTTTAATTTGAAGCTCCAAGACATGCATATAAATTGTTTTTTCCACTGTTTTTTCCCTTCCACCTCGATACTTTTTTCCCCTGTGATGCTAGTTCATATGCAAGTATGCATGTATCGGTGAGAAAATGGCTGCGCTACATACTATACTAGCATCAAAATGCAGCTCGAAGAAGTTGCTACAAGACGTACACGCAGGTAAGAACAAGTGCAGTAGCCATATTTTTATGTCTGCAGCAGCAAGAAACGAGCTAGATGAGGCCGCCGGGCACAAAAGATTCTGCATCACACAAGCATGATAGAAGATTCTGCATCACACAAGCATGATAACTTGAGTGCACTGCCGTTGGAATCCTATGATCATGTAACAAAAAAGAAAGGTACACATACTCCTTGTATACGGAGAGAGAGAGAGAGAGAGCGCCATAGTAGTAGCTAGCATAGCAAGGAGCACAGAATTCAAAGATCAGATCATGCACTCACACTCGCGCATGAAAAAGAGAGCAAAGACGATAAAGCTGCAGCGCATCACCAAAAGTGAGACACACATCCATGCACTAAAAGTGATGGAGGAGTAGCACACAGCATGCAGTATTGCAGTAGTAGTAGCAGTGTGGCACTGGCACCACTACTCAGAGGGCATATCTATGTACCATCATGAGAAGTGCCAGATGTTTAAATTTCTCATAACTCACAAAGCCATCATAATTCGTACAAGCCAAGTTTGAACAAAACCCCCCAGAAAGGAGAATTAATTCCACTCTACAATTGGAAGAAAGAAAGAAAGAAGAAAACTTGATGCATGAACCCGGCCTTGACAACTCTAATGCATGAGAACTCAAAAACAGTTCTCTAATTCAGCTGCAAAAGGTGTAGAAAGTACTAGTATTACTTGTACATCTAGAGACTTCTTCCCAAATCCATGGTAGAGAGAGAGAGAGAGAGTAATAACCAATTAAACACACTGATTTAAAATGCCGAGATGAGAGAGAGAGAGATAGAGAGGCTCATGACTTGCACCATGATCTCTCATGGGCCACCATAGCTATTGTATCCCCACACACCACATGCCCTATGTACAAAACACCAAAGGAGAAGCTAGCCAAGAAGTAGCAAATCAAGTAGTGTCATGGCAGCACTGCACTTACACTTCTTGGCTTCGTCTTTGCTCTCTCTAGCTCCCCATGGTCTCATGATCTCCTCCTCCTAAATCCATGCACGCTAGCTGTTGACGGCCTTGATCATCGCTCGACGGCGAAGACCATAGATCCGATGAAGAAGTTGAGACTCGGCGAAGAAATCCTCTTGAAATATTGGATCATTGTTTGATTTGTCTAATTTTCTGCCCTATGAAGTGGTGAGATGATCTAGCTCTCTTCATTCTTCCACAGTGCTCTCTCTCGCATCTCAGCTTTCCCCACAAATTACATGTTATTTTAGTCAAGAAAAAATTAACCAGAAAATTAAGGTAAAAAAAAACAAAGTTAACGAGGCCAGCAGGACAGCCACAGGCGGCTAGAAGAGCGTGGCAATGGAGGATCCGCAGTTGGCGAGGTCTGGCCACGCCGCGGCAGCGCCGCCAATGCCGCCGTTGCCCCAGTACATGAACGAGGAGGGGACGATTGTTGGCGCCGTGGAGGTGGAGCTAACCACGGGGTTCATGGACGCGGCCGCGGCGGCCATGAGCGCGTCGGACGCGATGACGTTGGCGTCGACGTTGGACGACGACGGCGTCGGCAGCTCCCAGCTGGCGCTCTGCTGGTCTCCGGGCGCCAGCTTCTGCTGGTGATCCCCGGCGCCGGCGACCTCCGCCTTGACGTGCAGCTCCTCCAGCCCCGGCACGAGGGAGCTGGACAGCAGCGGCGCATAGAAGCTGTCCATGATCCCGCCCGCGCCAGCAGCCCCGGCGGCGTCCTGCATCCACGGCTTGAGCTGGATCTGAGCGCCGGCGCCTCCGTAGCCGAGGCCTAGCAGGTGGTCCACCTGCGTCTGCTGCTGCTGCTGCTGCTGCATCTCGTAGGCGGTCGCCTCCGAGGAGACCACCGACTGCATGGCCGCCTGGAAGAGACCGAGGTGGTCACCGCCAGAGCCGGCGGTCCCGAGGAGGAACGACGCGAGCGAGGCGCCCCCGGGCAGGCCCAGCGCCGAGGTCAGCGACGGCAGGGACCCCGGCGGCTGCGGGAGGGACAGCGTCGACGCCGCCGAGGATGACGTGACGGCAGCCGCGGCGGCGGCTGCAGCGGCGGAGGCGGAGGAGGAGGACCCGTTCCTCCCGCCGGCCCCGCCGCTGCTCCTGGAGCGCTTGTTCTTGCGGCAGCCCCCGCCGACGGGGACGTTGCGGAGCGTGCCCCCGCGCGTCCAGTAGCGCTTGCACGCCTTGCAGAAGTGCCGCGGCTGCGACAACGAGTAGTTGTTGTAGTAGCAGAACTTGGTGTTGGCCGAGTCGCAGCGCGGGCACCGCAGCGCCTCGGCGCGCGGGTCGGCGACCGGCGCCCCCGCGGCGCCTGCCCCGACCCCGCTCCTGGCGGCCCCAGCGGCCGGCGCCCCCGCCGCCGGCTGCTGCACAGCCGTCGTACCCCCCGCGCCAGCCATCTGTATCTCTCTCTACTAGTCTGCCGCCCGCCTCACAGCACAGGTCGACGTGCGCAGCTGAGCTGAAATCGGCCGCGCCGGTCGAGCTAGCTAGCTAGCCTCCGGTGATCGATCGATCCGCGCGTGGAGAGCGCGAGCGAGAGAGAGAGGAAAGGAGAGTAGGGAGATGCGTGGGTGGTGGAATGGAGCAAGTGAGGCGCTAGGAGAATCGGAGCGGAGAGGAAGGGTGGGTGGGGTTTTCAGGGGGAAGGTTCGCTGACAAGAGCTACAAAACAAAGCGGGCGTGCAGCAGGAGTATTATTGAGCGCTGATGGCGATACTATGCACTAGAAATACCGGCCGCCTCCGTCCGCTGCTCAGCGAAGCACAACAGCAACCAAGGTTTTCATTTTCGAAAATTAAAATTTATCGGGGTCACAGATAAAGAGAATAAACATGATATATTAGAAATATTGGACCAAATTTAAATAAAATTTAATTTGAATTTAAGTAAATTTAAATAAATTTAAACAAAATTTGTAGAAAAAAAATAGACATTTCGTTATCGGCACCTACGGATAAAGAGGATATATCGAAAATATCAGGAAATTTCGGCCGATATTGGAAACCATGACAGCAACCACTTCGCTGCTCCCAAGCGCCATGAAACTGGGGATCGAGCGGCGAGAGAGAAGGGGCCGCACGACGTGTCTAACCTAGCTAGTTCTAGGGGGTGTTTGGTTGGCCCTTCTAAATTTCAGTCGTTGTCCCATCGGATGTTTGGACACATGTATGGAGTATTAAATATAGACTAATTACGAAACTAATTACATAGTTTGCGACTAATTTGCGAGACGAATCTTTTGAGTCTAATTAGTTCATGATTTGACAATGTTTTGCTATAGTAAACATGTGCTAATGACGGATTAATTAGGATTAAAAAATTCGTCTCGTGGAGTACTGACGGATTATGTAATTTGTTTTTTTATTAGTATCCGAACACTACATACAACATGCTTCCGACACACCTCCTAAATTTTAGTAACTGGATCCAAACACCCCTTTATAGCCACCCCCGACGAAGACGTGACCAACAGACCAAGGCTGCACGGGTATATATATATATATATATATATATATATATATATATATATATATATATATATATATATATATATATATATATATATATGAATGGCAACGTATCAGGTGCAAACCAACAGTGTGTAAACTTGAAAACTACCGATCAGAACCACTGGGTACTGATTTAATAGATAGGGTGAGGAGGCTTAAGCGCAAAAAAAATCCAACATCTCACCACATCCATTGAATCAGCATCTAATGGTCCTGATTGGTAGTTTCTAAGTTTGTATAGGTTTATTGATTTGCACCTAATACGTTGCCATATATGTATATATGTTGCTCGGAAGCGAATGAGCGATAAGGTTCAGGTAGGCTTGTGGTATACGTATACGCGCGAGCGGTGGTGTGTGTTTATATATATGTCAAAGGAATGTCGGGGGTGGTTATTAGTGTATGTATGTGTGTCGGGTGGTGTCCCGTGTGTTTCTTATTTAACTTTTAAGTACACGTGTTTCGGGTGTATTTGACTGGAGCACTAGCTGGATTTAGGACTAAGCAAGGAGCTTTGCTTTTGTTTGTTATATAAGTGTGTGTTGGGTGGGGGCTGGGAGTGCATGGAAATAATGCACTATGGTGTGTCTTCTGTTTTTTTTTTCTTCACAAAACACATGGAATCTCACATATACCTACACAACCGTATGAACACATACAAATATATATATGTTACCCCTATGAGCATCTTCAATGGATTTGAAAGTTAGTTCTTGAGATTGGCCATGGGATCACCACGTACGCTTTAATGTTGACATGTGCATCGTCTATAAGTAGAAAAAAGTTAGTCATAATTATATACGAGCATCCATGTTAAGTCCTAGAGACTTTAAACCATGTAGTTAGGTTCTACCATACAGTATAATTAACTCAGTTCCCTATACAAGTCCAAAATAGTGCACAATTAGAGAGACAATGTCATTGTTGTGTATTAGTTTTTGTACCCAAAATTGGTAAAACTATTGATACTATATTGTCTTCACTCCACCAAAATAAGAGTGGTAGGTCATTTTCATTTCTCATCCATTACGAGAGAGTTTATTTTAATGATGGTATAATAACAATCCTTGTGTTATTTCACATTAATTTGAATCATGTCATTTTATATGAGGATGTCTTTGTGAATTATTAGTAGTTTGCCCCCAAATTTAACATGATTGATTGATGATTATGCACCCCATAGAACTTTAAATAATTCTTTTGTGCTATATTTTTATATGACACAAATATAGTATTATATATTCCAAATAATAAATCATATTGTAATAGAACAATAGAAGGAATCTGGCAAAAGAGAGGGAGCTACTAAGGTCCTGCTTGGTTGGGTTTCAAAACTTGCCCAGCCAAAATTAAGCCATCCTATAAATTTTGGAAATCAATTTGTTTACTGCCGAAAAATTGGCGCACCAATATTTATGGCTAAAATCATAGTAAAGTCACTAGAAACTTCTTTAATCTCAAAGAGGGAAAAGTGGTTGTTGTCATGTCATGGCACTCAACCAAATGCTTGTCTAAATTGTTTGCCCTAACTTTCGGAAGGCTTGATCTTGGCAAGTCTAAATTTTGGCTTCATGTGGTTTTGGTTGGACAATTTTTAGAAACCAAGCAAGCAAGCTCTAACCCTTATCACCTTTAAATATAATACACCACTCATCCTTCAGGTGCTGAAATCTCGAAAGATTTCAGACACTAACATAAGAACACCAGCAATAGCAGAGTTGCTATTGGAAGGGGTAGGGTTACAAGGTTTTGCGATCATGGATTTGAGGTGACCGCGGGCACTACTGGTGAAAGAGGTGGACAACGGACAAGACAACAACACGGGGCACACTGCCCCTAGGCACGGGTGGTGGAGGACGATAATTTGGGCGGTAACTGGAGCGGCCTTGGTGGTGGGAACAATGTCGAGGATGGCAGTAAGGTAGTAGGATGTGCGCACTTGTGGAAGAAAGTTGGGTTGACAAAAGTAGAGGAAGAAGAAGAAAAGTACACGTGTTTGTACTGTACGATCCGAAATCAACGGCCCGGATTTGTCTCCTGCTTGCTTGAAACAAGAAGCAAAAGAAGAAAACAAATATGTGTGACCCGGACAACAAGCTAAGTTTGACTTGCATGTCGTTTTGTTTTGTGGTAAAAAAAACTGTCAGTTAAAACTTAAAACTGACTCTCGAGAGAGTTCTATAAGACTGAGGATCAGATATAGTTTACCATATCATGCAGTGACTGAACTAGTAGGGACATGGAGAATCAGCTCGATACCTATATGGCAGTACCATCTAGCAACGCATCGAATAATCGGTGATATTGAGGCATTGATCGAATCGAGCGCGTGGTCAAAAAGCAAAGGGAAAGGAATCGATGCCTGTCGCTGATTAGTTACCGAACCGAAGAAGGAAGCACAGTCCTCACCGATCACCACAAACTTGTTTACACACTGCATATATACTATTTCACCGCGTGTAAGGCTGGTGAATGCGTGCATGCATGGCTCGATCCACCGCTGTCCTTGGCGCGTACACTTCGTACAATTGTGCCGAACCAACCAACACATACATCTCCTTGACTCGAAAGGGCAGCTGCCAACCCTCTCAGATGTTACACACGCAACATAGGCATTATAATTGTCCTGGTGTGTGCAGTGCCTGCATGCACGACCCACAATAATCCGGTAATATATAGGACCACTGCTCACATATATGTATAGGGGCGGAGCCATGAATTTGATATAGGGAGCCATTGTCAACAGCAAAAAAAAAAATATATAGAGAATTGTATACACACATAGAGGCTGTTTGGTTACCGGCCTTGTTTGCCTCGCCTAGGCTTCGGTGGCCACAAGAAAGCTGGCGGGCCGTTTAGTTCGTAATTAATCTGAGGCACGCCACACGATCTTCAGTTCATTTCCAGCACAATTCTCGCCACAGTTATGGCGTTGTTTTCCTACGCCACAGAGTGTGGTGCCACACTGTGTGGCCGGCAGCCAAACGGGCTCAAAAGCCTCACTTTAGCGAGAAGATTACAACACTTGTAGCATTCTATTACTCAAACATATTTATGTTTTACACGAAAGGAAAATAAGACCAGTTCACTTAAATATCTTCATTAGTATAATAGCTAGAGAGGATATTAAAGGAAAATTACAATCATAGGGGTGTTTGCCCCCTTCTCTCACCGGCTCTGTGTATATATATACTCTCATAGGACACACAGAGACTGAGATATTGATAGTATAATATATTTTCATAATAAGTTTATTTGGAGATACAAATATTAATATTATTTTCTATACAATAAATTGGTCAAACTTAAAAGAGACTGACTCATCGAGCAAGTTGTGAACTTTTTTTGGGATGGACGGAGTGCATATTCCATAAGTTTTTGTGATTCTATCCAGGTGATGTACATTTTTCACCCTCAAACTTGCGCGGTAGTATGACTTTATTAAACTTAAACTGCTAAACCGGATAACAAACGCCCTCCAATTATCAAACCGAAGAAATTTAATCCTCGTGCTAGTTTTAAAGGTGGGTTTCTATTTTTTTAAAAATAATAAATTTTGATTTAGTATCTAAAAATTCATAAATGATTTATTTTACCAGGAAATATGAAACTAGTATTAGTTTTTTTTTCTAACAAATATTCTCTACTTGTTTATGATCTATATATTGGTATTTAGAATTGGTTTATTTTTGTTGCTTTTTTGCTTATAGTTGCACTCATTTTTTATCTAAAACAAGTAAGATCCAAATAACTCTAAATATAGCACCAACAAACAGAAGACATTTTTAGAAGAAAACTAGAACTAGTTTCATATTTTCCTAATTTAGAATAGATTAATTATGAATTTTTAGATATCAAACTAGATTATATTATTATTTAAGAATAGAAAACCACTTTTGAAGCCAACTAGAGGTCCAAATTTGTTTGATTTTTTGCAGTTAGTGGGTGTGTGTTACCCGGTTTCATAAAGGTTGAAAATCAAACTAAGCTGTAAGCTAAAGATTAAATACTTTACCCGGTTTCAAAGTGAATGCATATTTATGATATATATGTTACTATAACTCATGGTGATATATACCTTAATGTTATAGTAAATTACTTAGAAGAAGTTACAGTAATCTCGTAAATTAGTACAGTTGTTATGGTAACATGGTAACTGAAAGTGGCCATAGTATGTCGAGCTACACTACAGTACCTCTCATTCTCTCTCTCTTATATACATGAGAAGTTATAATAATCTCATAAATTAGTACAGTGTTGTTATGGTAACATGGTAGGTTTCAGTGGCCATAGTATGTCGAGCTATAGTACACTACATCTCACTCTCTCTATATACATGAATAACCAATAGTGCACCTATCATCAGCTAGCTCGACTGTATAGCATCAGGACGTACGTACTAACCCATAGTGGACAGGTACATATATAAGCTAGATAAACACACATGCCTGTTCAATTCGCTTCGCTGATAAGCCATGATTGAAAGTATTATTTGCTCATTAGCTGATTTGGTGTGAGAAAAAAATACTATTCATTAACTGAAAAAAATACGGCTTATAAGTCAGCTTGGTACCACGTATAATGTAATGTAAACTAATTTTGGTACTACATACTAGTGGGCACGCAGTGCATCAGTGGGAATCCCGAGGCCCCGGCCAAAGTTTTTCGCGGCTCCCGAGAAGAACAATTCCTCGCTGTCGCAGTCATTGCCCTCTCACACTCTGTCCCTTTTTTTTTCCTCCTGTGCGCATGTCGTCCTTTGCCCATACCTGCCCTGTATTTTACACGTAGTAGTAGATGGAGCCCTGCCCTGCCCTGCCCTGCCTGGTGGTTAGTTTATCGCATGGCTTTTGCCGCGAGCTGCTAGCTAGCTTAGGGCCCGGACGGCCGGCCGGTGCCAAGCAACAAGCAAGGGACGACGATGACCGGCGAGGCACGGAGATGATGCTAATTCGCCTGGAGGGAAAACGACAAGAGGCGGCGTCGGCGTCCACGTCGGCGTATACGTGGCGACGGGGCCGGCGTCCTAGCTGGCTGGCTGGTGCTGGGACCGACCGATGGATCGAGGCACACTGTAGCGTGGTCAGTCTGGGCAACCGCTTCCAGCTGGTGCAGAGATCATCGACGCGAGCGAACGAACGGGTCGTGGCGCGCCTCGGTGCGGAATGCGGGTTGGTTGCATTGCATGGGTTGGTTCCAGCGGGCGGGTGAGGTCGAGAGCGAGGGGCCGGCCGGCCGTTAGGCCTACGCGGTGGTGGCCGGTGGTAGTGGTGGTGGTGCACACACAGCAGGCGTGCGTGCCTGCTGCTGCGTGGGTCGGCCTGGCGCGCACACGCACCACACAGACAGCGCATGTGGACAGCCTAGCTTGCTCGATCGCGCGCGCGCGCACTACTCACTCTCTCCGATCGATCCACCACGTACGTCTCGTCACGTACTCTCGCTCGCTTCGACGCTAGCTCCCTGCTCCCTAGTGAGCCATGCACGCAGCAGGCAGCCTCTGCAGCTCCAGCTACACCTTGCTGCTGCTTCTGCGCGCCGCATCTGCGTGCATGGCGCATGTACGTGCCGGCCAGCGGCCATCGTAGCGTGCGATCGATCGATCGAGAGGTAGCTGCTTGCTAGCAAGCTCGATATCAGAAGATGATGAGTGAGTGGGACTGTGGGATAGACAGAGAGAAAGAGAGAGACTGTGGATTATTGTGATATATATAAGCAGGAGCTAGCTGGAGGAGCGAGGAGGCGGCAGGACACTGCTACTAGCTCGCTACTGGAGGCACAGCGAGTTTGGTATCTACCAGTTTTGTCGCTGACACGCTGCATGCAAGCACGCAACAAGGGCCGCCGGGACCAACGATGGACGACCCCATCTCTCTCTCTCTCTCTCTCTCCTGTCGTCCTCCTGTGTGCGTGGAAGTCTTGCTGCGTACTGTACTACTCGGCCAGAGATCGAGGGAGAGAGAGGAGAGAGAGAGAGAGAGGACCGACGCTGTGTACTGCGGCCGTCACTGTGTGTGTGGCCGATGGAGTACCCGGTGCACTGTGCGCCTGCAGTGCGCAGTGGTTGGTGCCCTCGATCGGGTACGACCGGCGTACGCGTGCAATACCAGGGTCCAGGGCTTCGTCGCTGACGCAATAGTAAAGATTCGGTCGCCAGCGCCTCTCGCCTCTCTCTCGGCCTCGCGCGAGAGACGACCCCCCGGCCCTGCGCCGGCCTAACTAGCCTAGCCAGCTAGTACTAACCATACCCACCCACCCTCTGGCCGCTAGCTCGCGTCGTCTCATTCGTCGTTCTCCTCTGAGCGCATGACAATCCTTCGATTCAGAGCCCCTGCCACCGTATCTCGTTCGACGAACGAACAGTGCTATGCTCTCAGCGAAACGGACGGGGACTTTTACCATTTATACCCTAGCTACGACCTCTCTCCTCCTTTCTTTTGGTCCCGTTTGATTTTCTGATATAGGGCCTGTGTGGTACAATTTATAAGCTGTTTATGGTCAAAATAAGCTGAAATCAACAGTCAAACGCCATGTTTTTCAGTAGCTTATTCTGGCCACGCTTATTCCCACAGCTCCCATTTGTACTAAAAAGCAGAAGCTGGATCAGACCAGCTTATTTTGACCACCAAGCTATCAATATCATATACATTTTGCGATCTAGCTAGTTTCAAAGGTGGTTTTGTATTTTCTAAAAACAACTAAAAATGATTCATTTTCTAAAAATTCATAACTAATTTCTTTAAGATTGGAAAATTATGAAACATGTACCAACTTTTTTATAAAACTATGGTGTCGGATGTGTATTTTCTATTTCAGTGTTCGATCTGGATTTGTTCACATCTTAATTTTACTTGTTACTACTGTTTTATTGCTCGTACTCATGCTTATTTTGTATTTAAATCATCATTTTGTTCTATTTCAATTCTTGAGGTCAATTGCATACTCCAAACAAAGTACCAAATATGTTGGAGTCAACTCAACCTAATGCTGTGTTTGGTTATCTTTTCGAAAGTGCTTCTGTTGCCACAAAAACAGAAAGCCAAGTGTTGATGCAGCATAGAAAATTGATGCAGCACTTTGCTCGGGTCCAACGACTCTGGCCGAGACTACAAGTAAAAAATGAAGGTATGTTCTCTACATGCGTATAGCTGATGGAAAACCCACATAAAAATCCACCTCCTCCTCCTCACTAACCCTCCCGTTCTCCTTCCTCCCAACCACAAATTTTCTTCACCTCACCTGTTTTCCCCACTTGGCTACTCAGACATTCTGTAGGCTGCCACCCAGTGGCGGAGCCAAGGGGGGCTTGTAGGGGCCAATGCCCCCCCTAACATATCACACCCAAAAAAATTACTAGTATAACTTTATAATTTTTATTTATATTAAAAGAGAGAATATAACAAAATTCTTGTCATATGTACCTATTAATATTTTCTATATAATAAAATCATACAAACCACTACTATACAAAATCACTTATATGAACACATTCAAGAGACACTAGATAATAAAGTCCTCCCTATAAGCACATCCGAAAAACTGGACCGCTATATCTTAAGATTTATGAAATCATCATAGAGCCTTGGTGTCAACGGGCATGTTGCCTAGCACTGAAAGAATAGCTCCTTAAATCCTAGTCCTTGAATACATCTATAAGAAAATGCAAGCCAAGTCAATGAATTGACCCAGACAATCACCACGAGGAAACATAACCAGTTGTAAGCTATGCTCAATTTCTATAAATTGGATCTTTGTAGCTAGTCCCCCCAATGTATAATTCAATTCCTGGCTCCACCACTGTTGCCACCCCATCGGCCTCAGCCTCCAGCCGACAGTCGCGCCTTCCATGCTCCCCAAGCCACCGGTCGCCGCACCACAGGCCGCCGATTCCCTCTCCCTCGCGTGCAGTGACGGCCTAAGCACGGGGTAGACACTCGAGCCGTGGTGGCGGCGACACACAGACATGCGCAAAGGCATGGCAGGGGCAACGGCGTAGGGGCACATGCTGTGGCGAGGATGCGGGCGGGCGTGGGGACGCACGGTGACGACGATCCGAGCGTGACCGTCTGTCCCAGTATGGCACAGACCCGCTAGACCGCCATGTCCATTAGGCCGGCATGGCACGAGTAAGAGGCCATATGGCCGTGCCTGGACCGTGAGTGCAACACGACGTGCGGCAGCCCCGCCCAGCACGGCTAGGCCATATATATAGTGCCTAATCAGGTAGTGTATATATTAGTGTCATATCGATCTAATAGTATTAGTATCGTGCTAAGGTCGTGCCATTCATTTAAGTAACCATCTATGTAAGTCGTCAAATGGTCTTTGTTATGATCCATACTTGGGAGACTTGGAGTAATAAAATGTATCCAAATCCGACCGTATCTCAGTCCAATCCCAATCCCAGTATGAATGCACGTACACAAATGCAAGCCTGTAACCGACACGAAGGTATCTTTGACGTACGTACGGCGGCCGTTTTTGCCACTATATCCATCCAGGCCAGCTCCTGCTCCTCTTTGCTAGATAGTTTGACCGCTGCTGCTGCCTCATGCATGTCTCAGAGAGCAGCAAGACTATAGACTAAAAGCAATGCAAACTTCTCAATAGTTTAGTCTTGTGTCTCTCATGGACAAAATAGAAAAGAACACGAGTCTGTTCTCTATTGTGCTTACTCCCTCTGTGCAAAAAAAAAAAAAAACATACAATTCTAGCTCTGAAAGTGGACACATGTCTAGATTCAAAGCTAGAATGAGCTATAGCGTCGTCGCAGAGCGAGAAATTGAGCCGTGGAAGGAAATAGATGCATGGCGCTCCTGTGCTGTGTAGCATCCCGAGACGATCGATTACCACCAACCGGGAATCATTTGTTCCACTAGGAGAGGAGAGAGAGAGAGAGGGTCAGAGACTCAGAGGGGGGTGCTACTGCAAGTGCTTGCAGTGCCCGGAGAGGCAGCCGACAAGGCAATCAGGCGCGCCCCGATCCTCGTCCGTCCTCCTAGTAGGTAAGGCAAGGCAGGGGCGAGCAGCAAGGCGCCGGGCCGGCCGGAATAAAACCACCGGGCTCGCGGACAAGCCGGAAACCAACACGAGAGAATCCGCGCTGCAAACGCATGCACGCACCCCGTCGTCGTCTGCAGAGCGGCAGGCAGGCAGCACGCACGTACGCGTAGGTACGCACGCACGACGCGACGCGAAGGCGGTCGAGGCCACAATGCAATGATGGGATTGGCGGCCAGCAGCCTGTTCATTTGATGAATTATTTACTATTAACTGATTTGATTGGTTTTGTATGAGAAAAAGATATTATTATAGCTTATAATCCATGGTCTTTTTTTTAAGCCTAAACTCCTAATGTACAAGTTATAGTATCTGTACTCAACACAACATATTTACACCACTACACACACCCTAGAAACTTCAACCTATACCCCTCAAACGTCGTTCTTGCAATCCACGGTCCGGTCCTATACTATCAATAAGCCGAGCCGAACAGGCGCGCCGAAACAGGCCGTGCCGCGCCGCCCGGCCTGCCCCGTCCGGCCAACCTGGGACGTGTCGGCCGGGGACTCTCAGTGCAAAGCTATCAAGGGCCATCTCAATGCAGTCTCCACTACCACGACTTCGTACGAAAACAGGCGCGCCGACCGGCCGTTTTGCCCGCTCTGAAAGTTCCGTGGTGCGTGGAGACGAAGAAGGGACACGATCGATCGATAGGTAGAGACCGAGCGCGCGCGTCGTTCTGACGACTGATGAGGCAGCACCGTACCGCACCAGCACCAGTAAAAGCATCTGTATGTATGGTTGATGGTGCCATGTTTTTTGTCCATGCATGGCTGATGGTTAGTGTAATCCGATCCGCGACGAGGTGATAAGCACCAGTAGGTACTCATCCGTCCCTAAATATCTATCGTTTTCGTTTAAATAACTTTGACTAAATATATATTAAAAAATATTAATATTTATGATACATAATTAGTATTATTAATAGATATTTGAATCTAGTTTTTAATAAATTTATTTGGAGATAGAAATGTTGCACATATTTTCTATAAATCGAGTCAGAGTTATCCACTACTACACAATAGCTTTGTAGGGGCGGCTCTAGAGGCTTTGTAGGGGCGGTTTGCTCAGCCGCCCCTACCCAATCGTCTCTACAAATTATGTATTTGTAGGGACGGTTTTCAGACCGCCCTTACAAATCGATTTGTAGAGGCGGCTGGTGTTATCAGCTGCCCCTACAAAATGATTTGTACGGACGGCGGGTAACACCAGCCGCCTCTACAAAATTTATTTGTAGGGGCAGATGTAGTACCAGCCACCCCTATAATACCTGTTTGTAGAGGTGGTTCACTCTAGAACCACCCCTACAGTACATTTTTTCGTAATTTTTTTTTTCAAATGTACAATTCAAATTCGACCCGTGTGTGTATATATATAGTTCAAATCTGAGCATATGCACAACCCAATATCATTACATCCATTATCATATTCAGATTAACCAAATTTAACAAGTTTCACAGCATCAATACACACCACGTTGCAGTGGGAGCTTATCAAAATCATACAAAAAAACTCAAGAGCATACCAAAATCATAAAATAGCTAAGTTCATCAATTCCGATAGCTTTTCCGTTGTTCTTGTTTCCTGCACATGAGTGAGCGAGAAATCAGAAGTTAGGATGATGGGTTGCAAATAAAAACCACCAGTTATGAGAAATGAAGACACAACGATCTAACGATATGTTATTGTTGCAAATTTAAACGAAAGTAGATGCCGACTTGAATAAGAAGCTAACTCATTTATATGGGAGACAAATCTATTAAAGAAAATGTGAAAAAAGAGAGGACCGGACAGCACTTACCGCCACCACCTCGGAGATGAGCTGAAGCACCGACGAAGACGGACCGGCATGGCTGCGCTAGGATTTGGCCCGACGCCACTCCACCATGTGCTGCGGCCTAGCACCGATGAAGGGGCGTTGACTGCTTGAGGAAGCACCCAAGGATCCGACCACATTAGATCTCCGCCCGCTCGCATCAGATTCAGATCCGGTCACGCCAGCCCTCAATCCACCACCGGGGACGCCACCACCCAAGATCTGCTGCTTGGAGGATGGGCTCTCCCAGGATCTGCCGTTGGGGAGCACACCCGCCCTCGATCCACCGATAGGGGACATCACCACCCTAGATCCATCGCCGGATGACAGGCCCGCCTTAGATTCATCGTCAGGGAGCGCGCCCGCCCTGGATCCACCGTCGGGGGGGGGGGGGGGGGCGTGGCCGACCTAGATCTGCTGCCTAGGGGCGCCACGCGTGCCGCCGCCATTGGTACGGGCAGGCCTTACCTTGCTGCTCCAGACTTTGGAGGGATGGCGAGGCCGCCTTGCTGGCGCTCCAGCAGATCTGCAGCAAGAGGAGTAAAAGAGGTCAGGACGGGGAGGATCTAAGCGGCCAGCGGAGAGCCAAGGCCAACCCTGGTCTCCACTCCACTCCACACGGCCTAGGAAAAGTAGGTAGTGGAGTAGGGGGTGTGCGCCCAGCCGCGAGGAGAGGGAACATGCCGGCGGTGAGAACGGCGCAGATCCGGCCGCCGGATCCGCGAACCGCGTCCGCACAGCACAGCCCGCCGGCGGAGGGGCGCACGCCTAAAATCTACAAGGACTCGGCCGGACGAGGAGGTGGCGCGTAGGCTCACCTGGAACAGCGAACGGAGCTCGACGGAGCGAGGTCGAACTTTCGCCCGTGGAGGGAGGTGGAGAGGATGGACGAGCGAGGCGTCTGGAAGCCGCGTGGTGCGGCAGAGGCCTGCGTGCTAGCAGAGGCGGCGTGGCGGATGGCGGACATCGAGATTCAGGGAGAAGCAACCGCCGGAGGTAGGACGAGGCACCCAGGATGCGGAGTCATGCTGCGGATGAGCAGCTCGTCGACGACGGCAGTAGGAAGCACGCCGTCGGGGACAAGGAGGAGGAAGAAGAAGGTGGGAAAGGGAGGAAAAAGGGTGACATAGATAGAATAGGAAAATCTGGTTAGGGTTTGGGAAGTCCGACGGTTTTGTTCCTGGAGGGACGAACTTTGGTCGTTGGATTTAGACCAAGGGCTTAGATCATTGACATCCTTAATAGGCCTGCGGGTTTCAGTGGCCTACAAGCGAAAGTGAGGCCCAAGCCCAGGTTTGGAGCCTGCGGATTTCAGTGGCCTACAAGCAAAAGTGAGGCCCAAGCCCAGGTTTGGAGCCTGCGGGTTTCGGCGGCAGCATTTGTAGGGGCGACTGGTGATTGAGCCGCTCCTACAAATCGTAACACCGGGGGCGGCTGGCGAGTAAGCCGCCCCTGCAAATCGACTCATTTGTAGGGGCGGCTCGTATCACCAGCCGCCCCTACTGTTTCATTTGTAGGGGCGGATCGTATCACCAACCGTCCCTACTGTTTTATTTGTAGGAGCGGCTGGTCTCGTAGGTTCCGAGCACGCCCACTGTAGAGGCGGCTCCATCACCCGTCACCCCTATAAAAAAAAGTGTCCCATTCCTACAAACGTTTTTTTTTTGTAGTAGTGATCGACACGTATATCATGACGACTAACGTGGAGGGAGTACCTACTATGAGCTACTCCTAGCCGCCACCAGTTCATCGTTTTGTGTGGTGATGCCGCCGTGATGGTGATGCTGAACGGGATGGTCGATCGGTCCCGATGGCGACAGGAGCGCACTACCTTGCATTGTGCTAGGCTGCTGCTAGCTATCGCGCGCGTAGTTAATTTCAGCGCCCCTTCGTTCGATCCGCCGTTGACACGCACGCCACGTACGAGTAACCCTTATCTCATCGTCGTCGCCCGGCCGCCGCTCTGCACGCAGGAGCCGTCCGTTTTGTGGAACCAGTCCACCAGCAGACAGACGCCACCTGACCCCTTGACTTGCGCGTTGCGCGCGCGGGGCACACGCCGCTCACGTCCGTAAGAGAGCCTAGTAGATTAGGTAGGGAGACCGACCGGAGACCCTGCAGACAGCATGTGCCGTCTTTGCTCGGAAGAAAAGGATCGAGCGCGGCCGCGCCGGGCAGTAGGCGACGCGACATACGGAGGCCGGCGCCGAAAGTGAGGTCGTCGTCGCCGCGGACCGACGAAGTCGCCCGCGCACATATTTGTACACAATATATTCCCAGACAAACGAATGACGGATCGGAGTGAGGTGTGTGTGTGGGCGGGGTGCGCGCGTGCATGAGAATGAGACCGAGGCCGATCGGCGATCATATCGATCGCCGCATCGTGGCGCCGTGGACGATTCGAATTTGGGGATCCGGACGCCATGGGTCGATCTATGGGCTGGCGGTCCGGTCAAAACCGTGTGGATGGGGACGGGGACGGGGACGGGTTGCTCCGGCGTCGCTAGCGCTACCTGATGTGCTAGCTAGCTAGTAGCTAGTGGCGTCCACGGCGCCACCCACCTCCACTCACGCGCGCGGCTCCATCCATGGACCGGCGGCCGTATGCCCATGGACCGGCGGCCGTATGCGTTAGTACACACGTACGAGAACTACTCGTCGTCGTCGTCCAAGCTACTGCTAGCTAGCTAGACGCCACTGGGCGTGAGTGGGTGGTAGGAATATGAGGGCTAGAGAGCGAAAGGACGGCCGGATTAACAGAGATAGATGGCGGCGGCGGCAGCAGGAGCAGCTAGCTAATTAGTAGCCTACATATTATTGCTAGGGCTACTACAGTAGGAAGGGACCAACAGGGGAGAGAGAGAGCTAGCTAGTGAGAGAGATTCTCTTTGTTTGCTAACCCCGTGCTCGTGAAGTAAAGGATCGTCGGGAGAGCTGTACGTCATCAGTCGTATCAGGCTGCACTACTACAGATTTAAAAATCACTGTGGCCTCGTCATTATTGGATTTATAAAAATCGGCAGTGATATATCTTCATTGTCGGTTATGATCGCTTGAAAATGAGAAAATGATTAGACCTGGGCTAAAACCGACAGTGAAAGACCACATCACTATCGATTTGTGACTTGAACCGGCAGTGTTTTGGCGGTCACTTATCACTGCCGGTTCAAGCAAAGAGCCGACAGTGATTGGGATCTATCACTGTCAGTTCTAGCCAAGAACCGATAATGATAAACCTACATCACAAAAAGGCTGCAACCGTCCTCTTCTTCCTCCTCTCTTTCATCCCGAGAACAAAGACGCGTGTTTGGGCCTTTCCCTCTATTGTTGCGGCTGCTTTTCACCATGAAGCAAGCACTTGGATTTTGAAGAATGGCTTAATCTTTTTGCTTTAAGGTTAGTAACAAATATCTACTCCTTTGATTTTGTTGCTTAATTAGCTTCGTTTTGATGGCTACAGTGCTTGATTCTCATTCTAATTCTTTCTCCATTCTAGAGAGCACTTTTTCAATTGGACATTTGTGCAAGGCTCAAATTGGATGAATCCATCATCCAAAAGGTTGGTGTCTATGAACACATTTAAATTCCTAGCTAATTATTCCATGGTGGTCAAGATCATCATTATTAGTATGTGATGCTATAATTAGTTCTTAGAAGTAGAGTAGAATAGTTGTTCTTTATTATTATGCAATAATTGTTTTTTACTACGATTTTTAATTTACAGAGCTGGGGCTACCAATTTCAATTTTCTAATAATTAGTGTACAATAATATTTTTTAAAAATGGTACTTTCGAGCTACAATTGTTGTTCATGAAGCTCGATTTCTTATTGATTCTTTGTAATTACTATCTCAGTATTTTTTATGCAGAGATGGATCGAGAGTGGATGCATCTGTCCTGAACGGACAAGCGGTATATGCATGGCATCAGCTAGTTTATCACCGATGCCAAAGCTCATGCTGGGAATGAGAACCCTGTCTTCTGCCCATGCAAAGATTGCAAGAATCAAAAGAACTATCTTAAAATTGAGTCTATACGATCGCACTTGATTACCAGGGGGTTCATGCCAAATTATACAATATGGACTATGCATGGTGAGGTTGGTGTGAATGTTCTGTAGGAAAACGATAATGATGTGGACATGCCTGACGTAGCCATCCATGATGGTGACGAGGAACCTGGTGTCAACACGGAACCTATGTCCACAGTTAATAATGTGTTTAGGAACACGCTAGCTGACGACACCGAGGATAACGACGGCATTTCTCAGCTGCTATATAATATAGAGACCGGATGTCCTAGTGAAAGACAACTGAGAAAGCTAGAGAAAATAAGACAATATGACAAAACACCATTGTATAGGAATTGTCCAATGAGCAAACTGAAAGCCGACATCATGCTGTTATAGTTCAAATCGACAAACGGATTGAGCGATAAAGCTTCGATCAGTTGTTAGGTATAATAAGGAAAATGCTCACAGAAAAAATGAGTTACCAAAAAAGACATACTTGGCCAAGCAAATGATCTGCCCCATCAACCTCGAGGTTGAAAAAATCCACGTGTGTTCTAATGATTGCATATTATACCGTGGAGAAAAATACGAAGACTTGGACAAGTGCCCCAAGTGTGAAGCTCCACGGTACAAGAAAGGGTCGTCAGATGAGGGTACCAAGACCAGAGGAGGTCCCGTAAAGGTCGTTTGGTATTTCCCTATAGCTCTCTGGGTGCATAGGCTGTTTGCATGTGCAAAGTCAGCCAAGCTGTTGCGCTGGCATGGCGAAGAGCATAAGAAAAATACAATGATGAGGCACCCCGCCGATGGGCATGACTGGAGGACTGTCAATACTATGTTCTATAAGGACATCGGTGGATAGGTAAGGCACCTTTGGTTTGCTTTGAGCATAGATAAGATGAATCCTTTCGACCAGGTTACAAGCAATCATAGCACTTGGCCAGTGACGCTCTGTATATACAACCTTCCACCTTGGGTCTGTATGAAGCGATCGTACATCCAGATGCCACTACTGATCCAAGGGCCAAGACAACCTAGGAATCACATCGATGTGTTTCTGGAACCAGTGATTGATGAACTAGTGGAGATGTTTGAAAATGGTGTGCCGGATGTTTGGGATGAGTACAAAAAGGAACATGTCATGATCAAGGGAGTATTTATCGCTACAATCACCAACCTGCCAGGTCGAGGTTCGTTGTCCAGAGAGAAGACAAAAGGCTATACTGGATGTGTCGAGTGCTTGGACGACACCGATACGGTAAATCTGCCAAATAACTCAAAGATAGTTTATATGGGACACCGTAGGTTTCTACCTAAGGATCACCCTTATCATAGAAACAGAAAAGATTTCAATGGTACTATTGAGAAACACTTAGCTCTAAAATATCGAGACAGGTCTGCGATACTTTGAGATCTCAATAAACTGGAGGTTGTCATTGGGAAGGGGGACAATGCAGTAGCAGCGCCTGATGAAAGTGTTTGGAAGAAAAAATCGGTTTTCTGGAAACTACCTTACTGGCCATTTCTGAGTGTACGCCACTGTCTTGATCCCATGCACATCACTAAAAACGTGTGTGCTAACACTCTTAACACCTTGATGGACACCGGGGGGACATCAAAGGATTCACTAGCCACACGCCTAGACATGCAACACTTGGGAATCAGGAAGTAGCTGCATCCCGTGGAGCTAGAGAATGGCCAGTTCGAACTTTCGGTTGCGTCATGGCATTAAAGAAGGAAGAAAAGCGTGCGCTTCTTTTTTTCTTCAATGAACTTAAAGTCCCGATGGGCTATTGTGTGAACCCAAAGAGGCTAGTGAACATGAGAGAACTCAAGTTCAACTATGGCCCTATGAAGGCCCATGACTGTAATGTCATTATGACTCAGTTGCTCCCTATTGCCCTACGTGGTATCCTCCCCCAAAGGTCCACGCCCCAATCATAAAGCTTTGCTCGTTCTTCAATGCGATCTAAAAAAGGGTCATTAATGTGTCCATGCTAGAGCAGCTACAGCGGGACATAGCTAAAACTCTCGTTAGGCTTGAGATGCATTTCCCGTCGACTTACTTTGATATTTCATTGCATCTGCTCATTCATCTTGAGCCCTTGGCCTAATGTACCTGCATCAGATGTTCTCTTTCGAAAGATTGATGAATGTTTTTAGGAGGTATGTTAGGAACAGATTGAGGCTAGAAGGGGCATGGTTAAAGGATGGTCAACGGAGGAGGCCATTGAGTTCTGCACATATTATTAGGACATCAAAAGGGTCAAAGTTCTAGAATCTCGTCATGAGGGAATACTACGTGGCAAAGGAATGATCAGGGAGAAATCTGTTATAGTAGATGACTTATTTGTTTCAGATAGGCACAGTTCGCTGTTCTCCAGCAAGCCAAGGGTGTGATGCCATACATTGATGCGCACAGGTAATCGCTGCAAACTCTGTATCCGAGCAGGTCACAGGCTTGGCTAGATAAAAAAAATATAAGGAGGAATTTGTCAACTGGTTGTGACGCCGCTTGCTTGGACTAAAGTTGGGTAATCAACTAGATGCCTTAGCCAAGGGACCTTTGAGTACATATCTTAAGTACCAAGGGTATGAGATCAATGGATTCACATTTTACATAAAAAAACAAGATGAAAAGAGCACATACCAAAATTTTGGTGTTCGTTTTGATGCTCACGATGAAAACGGCAATGTGCAGGCGACATACTATGGTTTCATAGAGAATATATGGGAGCTAGCCTATGGTCTATTGAAGGTAGCTCTTTTTCGCTGCCAGTGGGTTCGGCTCGAGGAAATCAACACGGACAGCGAAGGATTCACTATCGTTGAACTCACTAAGACCGCATACAGAGATGACCCCTTTGTCCTTACAAGAGATGTTATACAAGTCTTTTATGTAAGGGACAACAAGACAAAAGGAAGGCCAAAAGTAGTCCTAGAAGGAAAAAGAAAGATTGTCGGTGTTGATGAAGTGACATACGAAGAAGACTACAGGGGCTCTCAGGAAATGCCTCCATTCGAGGCGAACGTACCCCTACCTATCCTTCAAGAGGGTGACGAACTTGCTTACGTATGGCTCGATCACAATGAGGCTCTCATTGTTGATGCACCTAAAGATAGTAAGATTATTGTTAACTATGTAATCATTATTCGGACGTAGTTCACCAACTATGTAATCTAATTTATATTTTGTGTGCTTCTCTAAAATTAAATAATTGACTATGTAATCAAATATTGAGATGATGTTCAGAAACACTATTATTTGATAATTATAGACCATTAATTAATTATCATAGAATTAAATAATCAAGACACAAATATTTATATTATTTTACAATAAATTATATGTATTTACATGCACTAAATGGATAAAAGAAAAAACATAACCTAAACTAACGTAATCCTTAATGCTAGCGTAGCGGTTAAGGCCCTATAATCTGGACCTCGAATTAATTAACTCATGTTCAGAGGATAAAACAAAAAAGAAAACGTACCTTGACGTACTCCCTATCATAGTGCAGCGGTAAAAGCCAGCTACTATGAAGCCCACGCCCTTGGTTTGAATCCTAGGTGCGGCAAACTTTTTTTTATATTTTTACAGAATTAAATGAACCTCAACTTAAACTATAAAAATAATAACAAAATGTTTCCTAATGTAAATCCTCCTTTAATGCAACGGTTAAGCCACTAATCCCTCTTTCTCGCTCCCTCGGTTCGAAACCCAGGCGGGACAAATTTTTTTATCTTTTTTTATCCAAAGCCTGTGGAAGTGGCACTGATTTCAAAAAAATAAAAGCTGAGCGCCTATGGCAGCGATAGTTGTTTGTCAGACCTATCACTGTCGGTTTTTTCTTAAAAACCGACAGTGATACTTGGAATCATGGCCGGTTCTAAAAACCAACACTAATGACCCCTATCTCTGCCATTTTTTAATCAAAACCGACAATGATATGAATATTCCCTTACGGGCCAGCAGTGCTCCCGCAGATCACCATAGCTGGAGCACTGCTCTCACCTACCACGACAACTAGCCTATAAAATGGTGCCCTGCTAGGGAGCCTCTTCATGCATGTTGTTTTCAGCCAAGACTTATCTGCCATGATACAATGTATTCCTTTTACAACAAACCACAGATATCGTTATGCGTCATAGTCCACCAAAATAGTGCACACAAGAGGTACTAGAAGAATGCTACTGAAGATAGAGAAACGCCAAAGATTGGAGATGCCGCAAGGTTCATAGAGCCATCTGCTGCACTGCGCATCTGGACTGCACCAAGAAAAATGCCATGTATAGTAGAGGCATGGATTCATCTATGCCACCTTGTCATCTCCAACCGGTATAGGTTGTAGACCACCTCGGTGCTGCTATTTGCCCCTAGTTGGTGCTAGAAGAATGCTACTAAGATGGTTAAATTACAATGTGTTGATACACATTGATTGTAACATTGACCTATACGCAAATAGGTCTTTGTTATCGTATATAAAATTTTAGTGTAAGGTCTTTGTTATCGTATATGTAATTTATTTCTATTTTTTATTTTTTAATGTATTTATGTACTATCTAAATAAATATATTCTTTACATATATGCACCTTCACTGTCGGTTCTATTTAAAAAACGACAGTGATATTCACTTTCACTGTCTATTCTATTTAAAAATTGGCAATAATATTAACTTTCACTATCGGTTCTATTTAAAAACCGATAGTGATGTCCATGCCCCCTATATAAAATAAACCGCTGGCCACATACATCGATCCTATCCACCCACGAACTCTCAGTCTCATTTCTCATGTTTCACTCTCACTTCTCAAGAAATCCACTCTCTCTACGTGATTTGGTTATGTCTCCTGCATTTTTTATTGGTATTGATATATTGTCTTCTCTAATATTCTATCTATATTCATTTGATCTATATTTATATTCATGTTTCTTTGCATTCTACATTTATATATATTCTTATTCCTTGCATTCGATCTATATTTAAATATGTTGCCACATTTTACGTGGAAGAATTTTTTGTGCTTATATTTTATGTTCATATTTTTTTTGCATTTTATCGATCAGGAGGTATGAACAACAGACCTCCCCCACCACAAGAACTAGGTTTCCACCCTAGCGATGAGCCATTCGCTCCTAATGTGGCCATTCCATGATTTTCTATTTCAACTATTGTATGAAATATTTTCCAATATCTTTTATTTTTTTATGCTAACAAATAAGTGTAATTAGTTTAATATCATTGTTGCATACATATATGTCGCAGACTATATCCCCAATAGATTGGTTGCGAACAACACTTAGCTGGTTCTTTATCTCGGACATTGTCGAGAACATGACATCTAATGCAACTGATCGGCTATGGACACGTGAACTCAGTTTTTTCATCCCTTTGAGGGGTGCAAATCATCGGAACCATATCCACGAGACGGACGTGATAAGCGCCCAATTCAGTGCCGTGCACTTCTGTTTAGAGGCACTTCGACGTGTTTGCTATGATGTGCCTGATTTTGCACACTTCAAGGCACTTGCTTTGAATGCTGGTGATATCCCCGTCCCGCATGCAAGCGAATGGTTTGCGAGCTACAACCGTACAGATGTGGTAAAATGGTCACTTATACCTCAATCGTGGTTATTTGTTGTTTATTATTGTAATTTTTTGAAACATGTTTATTATTATAATAACATTCTCTATTTTTTTCTTTTTCTCCATATGCAAATTGCGCTCCAGGACCTTACCTATGCTGCATGTGGCTTGTGGGCCGTTCTAGACTAAACTACGAAGCAACTTAGGTACGATTGGGACTTCTGCAATGAAAACCTCAGCCAACTCACTATAGAAGAATGCTAGTACTACATAAGGATTACTAATAGGGGCAGTGGTCGTTCAGTAGGTTACATCTATGGCCGATTATTCTTTCGGTATTGTGAGATACGAGAGAGTGCACTCATACGTGTGTTGACCTTCATCGATACAAGCGGATACATAATCCGTGACATCAATTACCATATATGGCTAAGTGTGCGTGGCCCGATCGATCCTGGTAGTGATTCTGATAGTAATTAATGTTTATTTAGCTAGGTTTGTATGGTCATAGTTTAATTGGGTTCTAATTTTAATTTGTATGGCTTGTGTGTTTAATTATTGTCATGCATATAATTCGTGTAACATTTGTTGGGCAACTAGAAATATACATTCCGTTGTTGTATTAGTCTCAAAATTATTCTCAGGCTTGCACGTGACACAGGTGAAGGAAACACTAAGTTTGAGATTTTTCAGAGATGGTTTGCTACTTTATGAGGTTTAATTAAATTTCTTCGCGACGACACCGATTAATTATAGGTTGAACTTAGTCTACCCACAAAAAGATCCAGAATTGTGCCAAACTTTTACACAGGCTCTAATGTGCCCTAGGGATAAGAATTTTGTGGAGGTCGATGAAAAAATCTATTGGGTCCAAGATGTAATTCACCCTCTTTTATCTCATTCAGCACAGAGAAAAATATATTAATAAAAAAATAATCAGAAAAACCTCAAATCTTATTTGGGGCCTTAATTTAGGTATACATGCTTGCTAAAAAAAGTTTAAGCCATTTTAACATAGGCAGAGTATACATGCTTCATAGAGGTATATGAACCCTTTCATCGAACCATGACTATACACATAGGTTAACAAGGGTTCTGTGGTTCATACGCATTCCGGTGTTGTATTGGTCTCAAACTTTTTCTGAGGCTTGCACATGCCATGTGTGAAGGAAACACCTAGCTTTGGATTTTCCAAAGATGGTTTGCTACTTTCTGAGGTTTAATTGAATTTCCACGCGACGATACCAATTAATTATAGGTTGAACTAAGTCTACCCATGAAAAGATCTGGAATGGTGCCAAACTTTTATACAGGCTCTAATGTGTCCTTGGGCTAAGAATTTTGTTGAGGTCGATGAAAAAATCTATTGGGTCTAAGGTGTAATTCACCCTCTTTTATCTCAATCATCATAGAGAAAAATATATTAATAAAAAATGAGCAGAAAAACCTCAAATCTTGTTTAGGGCCTTAATTTAGGTATATATGCTTGCCAAAAATTTTTTAAGTCAGTTTGACATAGGCGGGTTATACATACTCACAGAGGTACATAAGCCCTTTAATCGGACCATGACTATACACATAAGTTATCAATATTTCTGTGGTTCATACGCATTCTGGTGTCGTATTGGTCTTAACCTTTTTCTTAGGCTTGCACATACCACGTGTGAAGAAAACACCTAGTTTAGGATTTTTCGGAGATGGTTTGCTACTTTCTGAGGTTTAATTGAATTTCCACGCGACAACACCGATTAATTATAGGTTGAATTGAGTCTACCCACGAAAAGATCCAGAATGGTGCTAAACTTTTACACAGGCTCTAATATGCCCAAGGGATAAGAATTTTGTCGAGGTCGATGAAAAAATCTATTGGGTCCAAGATGAAATTCACCCTCTTATGTCTCATTCAGCACACAGAAAAATATAATAAATAAAAAAATTGATCAGAAAAACCTAAGATCCTGTGTGAGGTCTTTATTTTGGTGTACATGCTTGCCAAAAATTTTAAGCCATTTCAACATAGGAATACACATGCTTTTATTTATTCTATATATAAAAGATTTTTTTAATATATATAAACATTAATTTCGGTTTCAAAAAATCGGCAGTGATGAGACAAAATCGATAGTGATGCTGGTTATCATTATCGGTCTATTTTCAAAACCGATAGTAATTTATAAAAAATTAAAAAAAATTGTGCCAGCCCTCAGGTTAGAGCTCGGGTCTCGGGGAGCAGAGTTTTGAGTCTTAACCGCTGCGCTAGTATAGGAGGTGTGTCAAGGCTAATTTTTTTGACCTTTTAGAGCGCTTGATAAATTATAAAATTAATCCAAAAAATTTAGGCCACCTGGGACTTGAACACGGGTCTCGAGGGCTAAATTGCGGGGTCTTAACCATTGAGCCAGTAAGAGGAATTCGAAAGAAAGGGAAAATATATCCTACTTAACATGTAACCACTACACCGCCATCACTGCCGGTTCAAAGAATGACCCGCAATGATGTTGCCTCATCACTTGTCAGTTTAGACTTACAACCGACAGTGATGAACCATTAGGATAACAACAAGGCACGGGGTAAAATTTTTCAAAGTCATTTAATAATTTATAAAATTAAACTAAAAAATTTGGACCGCCTGGGAATCGAACACGGGTATCGAGGACTAAATTGTGGGGTCTTAACCGTTGAGGCAGTCGGAGGAATTCAAAAGAAAGAGAAAAGATATCATACTTAACTCGTAACTGCTACACCCCATCACTGTCGGTTCGAGGTATGGCCCGACAGTGATGTATCCTCATCACTATCGGTTTAGAACATACAACCGACAGTGATGAACCATTGGTATAAAAGCAAGGCACGGGTTGAAATTTTCCAAAGTCATTTCAACCCCGCGCCAACCCTCCCCCCACGCCGCCAGAGCACCACCCCGCGCCGACAGGCACCACCGTCCCCGTGCACCCGTCCACCGCTCCCACACCGCCGTTCCCAGCCCTACGCTCATCTTCTTCGACGCTGATGCCGTGCATCCCCACGATGCATCCTCGTTAGTCCCGCGCCAGTGCCTATGACGCCATCCATCGCCCCACACTGAAGCACCACGCCGTCCATGCCCTCATTCCTTGTCCATGACGCCGGCCATGCCCCTCCTCCTTTACGCCTACACTCCCACCGCTGAGGACTTCAAGAGTGCATAGACAACTGCTTTCCCACCCCCATGATGAGTGCGTGGCTCACTGCCCACTATATGTTTGATGAAATGCCCCATGGTGAGTGTGTGGCTGCGGCGACAAGGATTTGGTAGGTCCTCTCCTACATTGACTCATGATCCGTGTGGCCAATGGGACTTTAGGGGTGGGCATTGGGAGGTTTTCATGGCAAAATGACAGTATCATGGTTTACTAGTGTGGAACTGAGCATGCCAGTGTGATCTGTTTATCTATACCATTGACCTATGAGAAGAACTGCATAATATAAAATTATCTAGAAGCTTGATCAATACCTTTACGCCTGCTTTGCTAGTATTAATTTTTTTGAGAGCCAACTTTTGAGAAGAACTATAGTTATTTAGCGGGGAAAAAGCATTAGGCCAATCCATTACATGAGTACTAGCAAAAGTACCTAATGTGGTTAAACTCTGTACATTCACTGTCATATACTTATAATCATGTTGTATAATTTATCATTCAGATATGAGGGTTCAATAAGATGGCACAATTACTCTACACATAATCGTCGTTCTTATTGTGGTATTGCAATGTTTAAGAGTGCCAGTTTTTGCTTGGTAACTTAACTTGATGTCATGATCTAGCCTTTAGGAAGCAACTGTTTAAATTGGCCATGTTGAGTGGTATGTGCTTGGTATTTGGTAACTCCACTTTTAGTGTGATATTTGCTGGAACTATGGCATCATGGTCCACTCCATGGTTCCTATATAATTTTGGTATTGTGCATCAGTATATAGCCTATAAAGGCTTGCAATTAGAATAAGCTTAACTAGATGTTGGTCCACTCCATGGTTCCTATATAATTTTGGTTCCGTGTTGAATGTTGGCATTTCAAACAACTGTTTTATCTTTTTAGATGAGAAAGTCTTTGTTACAACAACAACAAAGCCTTTTAGTCCCAAACAAGTTGGGGTAGGCTAGAGTTGAAACCCAGCAGAAGCAATTAAGGTCCAGGCACATGACTATCTATTTTCCAAGAACTCCTATCTAAGGCTAAGTCTTTGGGTATTCCATCCTTTCAAGTCTCCTTTTATTGCCTCTACCCAAATCAACTTTGGTCTTCCTCTGCCTCTCTTCACGTTACTATCCTGGCTTAGGATTCCACTATGCACCGGTGCCTCTGGAGATCTTTGTTGGACATGTCCAAACCATCTCAACCGGTGTTGGACAAGCTTTTTCATGCTAAAATCATGAAGAACAATTTAATTTGTTAGATGCTGCAAGTACCTCCTCTCACAATGTTGCTTGCTCCATGCCTCTTTATCTAGATAATATTTGTTCATTAGTTGTATATGAACTTAATATTCTAATACATCATGTTTGAATGACAACCTAATTTACTTAAATATATAGGCAACCATGGCATGGTATGTAGTGCATGTTGGTCACGTGCCTGGGATTTATCAAACCTGGAAAGATTGCTATGCTCAAGTCAATCGCTACCCTGGTAATTTGCACAAAAAATACAACACAGAAGTTGAAGCTTTGAGGGCCTACTATAGTCATCCGGCCTACCTTGCAAACCATTAGCAGCTGGCCTACTATGGTCCAATTAATGCAAACCATAGCCATCCGCTGGCACTGGAGATTGAAGAGAAGCCACCCGCCGGAGATGTGAAAATTAGGAGAATTACTCCTTAGTCTTGGAAAGATGTCATGCTTTTATTTGTGGCTATGATAATTGCTTTTCTTTTTTGGAAGTTGATGTAGGCATAGTTTCGTAGAACAGTAGGTGGGCTTTGTTGTATGTGGTCAATCAAACAATGAATTTGTTCTAGGTGAACATATGCGATTATTTGAATTTGTTGTATGTGGACTTATTATTAGACTTTGCATTAAACATATTATATATATATAATATGAACATATGCTATTAGTAGTTGTCCATAGCCAAAATGAACCATGATTGTGTCACAGCCCTGACTTGTCGTCGCCTGTTACCCCATTGTCGAAGAACAGATTGGCAACAAGAAGCGGCTGATATCGCTGGGATGGGAGAGCCGCATGATCTGACAAACGGTGATGGTGTCAATCAGGACGGTGAGAACGAGCAGCCATGGACCCCGTCTGGCCTGCTCGAGCTGGGTCAAAATGACCAAGATGACTAGGTAAATTTGGTATCATGTGACTATATAGCCACACACGCTAATCAATTGAGAGGGTCATAGCTTACTTGGTGTCTCCAGTAGGAGCCTCCACCAGCCAAGGAGCCAGAGGGTTTAGGTAGCAGGTAGGCTAGATCCAAGTGAGGTGTGTCAAATATTCCTGTTGGTAGGAATGCACACTGGCACATCACTGAGTTTGATGAATTCAGGGATCCACTCTCACCGTCTATAGTTTTGACCAAATACAAGACTATCCTCGGATTACTTGTAAGGGACTTCATCTTGATTAGGTACAGAAAGTGGAATGTGAAAGATAATGACCCATGGAAGGTTCTAGAAAGTGAGAAGGATTACATATGGGATATCAAAATCCTAGAGTATTTCACTTTTCCAACGGAGTATGACAAGGAGGTAGTCAAGAAAAAAAGAAAAAAAATCATGGGAGTGATCTCCTAGGTAACTGAGAAGGTGAGGCAAGGGACTCGCACTTCTAATAGGGAGAAAGACGTGCTCACCCAAGCACTCAGAACCAAGGAGCACCCTGGTTGCACTAGAGGAACTGGTGTTGTTCCTAGGAAACTAGCATTCCCCGAAGAATCTCATACTTACCGAAGCCGCTCGAGGGGTAGAGTGGATCAGGAAGCAGAGTGTTTAAGCCGACTAAAAGAGATAGAAGATAGAATAGACGCATGGATTGAAGCAACTGTTGAAGCACAAGTCCAGCAAATTTACTATCTAAGGGGTCAGGAGTACCACAAAATCCTACTCCTACTGCCTTTAGCCCATAGTTTAGGGGTCGCAGTAGCTGCGGATCGACCCCGCTCGATGAAGAAGATGCAAATGTGCCTCATCCGGTGGACAGCATCACTGAACCCATCAATGTCAAGTTGTACATCCGTCAGGAATGGATAAAGAACAAGGTGGCGCTCGACCAGGCCTGGCCTACGGGAGATGGGACCATTAATGGCCGCCCAATCTATAGGGGTACACTCGCATCACCATTGACAAAATACTTGATAAGAAGTATAATAAGATGCGCATTGAGTACCCCGCATCGGAAGACAGGCCGAAACTTGGTCATAACAAGGGCTCTCAAGTGGCCTAGCCCAAGCGCTTCATTAAGCTTGACCACCAATTGTCCTCTGATGATGAGGACAACTGCAAGTCTTTGCCCACCCACGATAATCACTCACCATCTCCCAACAGAGATCACTCCCCTCCTCATCCCTTGCCATCACCCCTAAGAAGATAGAGGTCTCCTTCTATTCCTCCTCGTTCGACTCCATCTTCATCAGCCCCGAGAAAAGAGAAGACTCCTCCTCCTCCTCCTCCATCTTCATTAGCCCTAGGAAAACAGAATTCTCATTGTCATCCTCCTCCTCCTCTTCCACCTTAGCCCAAAACAAGATCAAAGGCATCCTCACAGTCGCAGAAAAGGTCCTTGGATTCGATTGCTAATGCTCCCAAAGTAGACCAACAAAAAAGAAAAAGGCTGTTCAGTGGCAGCGTTACAAACTTGATTGAAGAAAAATTTACAGCACATATCTCGAAGGAAGATTGTGTTAGTTTCTTCAATCTCTATGCCTCACTGCTTTCGTGTTTGTTGAAGTCCGAATTCGCAAGGCAAACACAGAATTAGTGCGCTACATTAAGAGCCAATGAAATACACAATGAAGATTTAAGGAAGATACAGAATTACGTCGAAGATAACCCTGAATTAACCATGGAAGAGGCCACGAACATCTATTATGATATACAAGGGATGGGAACACCAACAATGAAGTATGAAAGGGGCAATCTTTTGATTCCCGATGACGAGTATAAAAATTTGACAACATATATGCGCCAGTTGCATGAATATTACATGGCTCAAGTAACAGAGACGGAGAACTTTGGTTTTGAGGTTATTATCTGTTCGCCACTTGTTTTTCATTATTCTAAAGAATAGAAGTTCGATGTCGAGTGGGAGTGCTTATTCCAGCTATACCAGAAATGCTCTCTCGATTCACAAATGTTGACGCTATGGACTATGTAAGTACCATACACGCATGATATTATAACTAACTACTCTCTCAAGACACAAATTGTTAACTTTTGAGAAATTTCCATGATTTTATGTAGGTGTATAGCAAATTTTTGCATACTAAAAAGCAAATAGGATAGCATAGGCTTCTTGGACCCCTTGCGAGTCAATGAGAAGACATGTTTAGGCCTCCATGGATGTGACGTGGAAGACCTAAAAGAGAGATTGATTGCTATTTTCGATGAATTCTACATGAAGAACAAAACCCACATACTTCTAGCCTACAACTACGACTATGTGTTCTCGGCTTTTAATTTTATGCTTCTTTTTTTGTTAAGATTATTCGATAATTAGGATTCTATGATTGCAACAACCATTTCGTCTTCATTTGTGTCAATCTTGCTAAAAATCTGATCGAGGTGTGGGACTCGAAGAAAAAACTATTTCATCATCTAGATGCACCGGTGGCAATGCTGAATTAGTAAGCGATCCTAATAACATATTATTTTCTAGTCACACATACCACTTTCTAATGTTTCTCCTTTTAATGTTGCACAGTGTACGAAGAAGACATATCGGTGGGACGCAGGTCCCATTCAAGGTTGTCGAAATGGAGAAGTGCCTAAAACAGCCGGCGGAAAACAATGAATGCGGGTTTTATGTAATGTGGGCAATGCTTCGCTACATCAGTGGAAAATCAGAAGAAGCAGATAAGTTGGTGTGTATAATCCCCATTTCATTTATGTCTATTAATAATTCAACAAAATAATTTACTGATTCCTCTTTGGATATCATCTTTTTTGAACGACAACGCAAGAAATATAACCACAAAAGGCTGTTAGACATGGAGATCGTTGCACTGCAATCAGAGCTGGCAAAATTCATCTTAGCCGAGGTATTGGAAAAAGATGGAGTGTTTTCCATTGCACAATCCATGAAGTTCAAGGACCAGTATAGCCCAGAGCGGCTCGCTAGATTATTGTAAGAAGTCTGAGAAGCATGCTTCATCTTATCGAATAATTTCTTTTTTATTTTGAGGGATCGAGATCTTGATAAGAACATTTGAACTGTAACCGTAACATTTGTAATATTTACTATTGATGGACCTATCGTCTACGTAGTGTATATAAAGCAAAATCCGATTCCATGAAAAATATAAATTAAAATAAATTATAAAACAATAAAATGTGAACGGGCCATCACTGCCGGTTAGCAACAAACCGGCAGTGTTATCGTAACCATCACTACCGGTTAGCAACAAACCGGTAGTATTGTCGTAACCATCACGGTCGGTTAGCAACAAACCGCCAGTGTTGTCGTAACCATCACTACCAGTTAGCAATAAACTGACAGTGTTGGCTTGCTCAACATTGCTGGCTTGAGCCATGAACCGATAATGTTGTCTTGCTCAACACTGTCGACTTGAGCCATGAACCGACAGTGTAGGCTTGCTCAACACTGCTGGCTTGAGCCAATAACCGACACTCTTGAAGCAACCATTATTGTCGGTTGGGACTATAAACCGGTAGTGTTGTTCAACTGGACACTGCCGGGTGGAGCTAGGAACCGACACTGTTGCCTGTAGATCAGTGTCGGTTTTTAAAAACTGGTAGTGATGTCAACCCCCCATCACTTCCGGTATGCCACTGTCGGTTTAAAATCTAGCAGTGAAGGCGGTTTTTGAACCGACAGTGATGTCTAGATCTAGGGTAGTGCTGCTGGTACAGTCACATGACACATGAAGCTAATAAGCATATATATAACTAAAACATTCAAAACTATTCCGTCCACAGGTGCAACACCAAAGCCGCTCGCTCTATTCCGTAAACCCGCGCGGCAACAAAAATCACAAACAAGGCAACAAAAATCAGCAATCTTTCCCCTTCCCCATTCAGCGCTCTGTAAAAAGGAAGGGTTGTTTGCGGCGGCGATGGTGGACACCACCTTCGCGCAACAAAATATCGCTACGTCGGCCTACCTCGCCTCGTGCTATCGATCTGCCCCTCCTCCTATGACAAATTTGGATGCCGGCAGGTGGGCCCTCTTCCCCGCGAGCGTGACCACCCGACGCTAATCACGCTCCCTCACAATCTTGACTCCCCTTCACCCGCATCCTTCATGGCAATCACCGCGCAATCACCGCAGTCCCGGAGGAAAAGGAATCAACGTAGCCTGCCGCTCGCCCACGACACACAGTCATCTTCACCCACGCCTGCCTTCCCACGATCACCATGCGTCGCCAGTCATGTGATCGCGCCCTGACGCACACCACGCCGGCCACGCCGTCGACGCTGACCACCAAACACCAGAAGACTGACGAGTGCGAAGAGGCCACACACGACGCTGTCGACGCCCACCGCTGGACAACAGGAGGCGGACGGGTGCGAAGCAGCCCTCGATGTTGCCTTCCCCATACCGCGACTGCTTTATCAGGTGTGGTTTATGATTTCATCGTATTCTGAATGATAAACAGGTACTTGTTCTGCAGCACGCAATTTGATATTCTTCTTCAGTCAGTAGACCATGAACGAGGTCCATGGTAACAATAAACTAATATATGATTCAATATGCCTCGAAGGTCCTGGCTGTTTCAATATAGATCATAACTAAAAAATATTAGATATATGAGCTATGTACAAGCATGCTCTTCATCGTTTGCAATCTGACAGGCATTCAATTATATGTAGCAGGCTTTAATTTCTAGCTGGTTCAAGCACGCTTTTCTAAGATCAATGCTTGTTTTTTTATTCATAATATATGAGCATGCCACTATTCTAAGATCAGTGCTTAAAAGAGTGGCACTGCCATCAGATAATCTACGGTTTGGGCATTCAATTATATGTAGCAGGCTTTTCATCATTTAGTTTGATGAAATTCATAGTTTTAGATTTTTTTACAAAAGTCTTGCATCATTTGAGGCTTGCATCTCTCAAGGTCGGCTACTCACGGATACCTCCGATCATTGCCGATAGTCAGGTAATCCTTCAATGATCTTAGAAGTCATATTCTACATGTATTGACGGTAGATGGAACCATATAAATATCAGTTGATGAGGTGATTACTGAACCATTGCACAACGCCCTTGCCTGTTGCCTCCAAACAAAAAACTAATATATAGTCAATTGATTAGTGTGGCTCTGAACCTTTTCCTTCACCTCTACAGTCCTAGCTAATTTTACATGCCATGTAAATAAGTAGATATTTTGTTATTATGTTTATAGGTGCACCTCGACAGTGTGTTTAGCCATGGCTGTGCTGTACGCATGGAAAATCAACCTACTACTGAAAAGACGTACTGCTGGTCGACCACCATGACTCCAGCACTACTTAACTCTCTAACTTTATAAAGAGCCATTGCATATGGTCCTACTAGACGAGTGTAATTGTTTAGCAACTTGCATGCTAACTGAAAACTGTGGGCATGGAGATTGCGCATGGGAGCTCTCGTTTTGTAGCTGACAGACTGCGTGGGGAGTCAGTTGGGGTTTAGATTTGGATTCAGTACTGCTTTGGTTGATTGAGAATGATTTGCTGTCAACCAACTGTTATTTGGATAGGGTTCTCATACTTTTGGCAATGCTGTATTAGTCAAGTTGCCTTGCGGTCTGGAGCTAGGCAAAATTTTGTGCACACATGTGGCTTCTCTCGGGATTTGTAGTCTTCAGAAACTTTGGACCATGGTGCTTGGGTGCAACTTTGGGAAAAAAAGGATTATTCTTTTGTACTAATTTGGGCATTTGTATATCAGGTTGATTAGTGAAGTTTATTGTTAGCCAAATAAAACCTTAAATCTCAAAATTGAAGTCATCAGCCATATGTAATGTATATGCAAACTTATTCCTTTTGGGAGAAAATTTTTATGAACATGAGGTTTTTCTCTATTTGTGTCTATGCATAATTCATTTAAGCCTACATTATTTAGACAATATAGAACGTTGAGGCTTTTTCCTCCCTTGTGTTGTTTATGCAAACTAACAAGTCCTTGATAATATTTAGTTAATGTATTCTTCAATTTTTAATTTGTGCAGACCACTCTTCAGAAATACAGATCTCTGAAAAGCTTGTGTAGGTGTGTATTGGAACTTCACACTATGATATGTGATCACTCATATGAAAAGCAACTTCTGTGCCTTATAGTTTCATTCTACCATGAGCAACTTTGTGTGTTAATGTTTTGAAAGTTCTGCATATATCTTGGAAGATCTCTTCATAATACGATCATGCTAGAAGAATATCATTATACTGTGATCATGGCTCATTACCTATCTAGCATGATATTATCTATCTGTGAGACCAATTGCTATTGTCATGTGATTTCAGTTTTTTTATTCTCAGTGATAAGAGCCTATTTTTTTGAATTTAGGGTTGTTTGTTAAAACTGAGCTTGAACTTGATTAGTTCTAGGAACAAGCAGTTAATCTATTGCATCTATGTATGTCATGGAAAAATATTTCAGGCCTGTTCATGTGAAGGTTCAGTATATGCAGCTGAAGCTCTCCATTTCAGTCAGTGGCTAGTTTCTTGCAAGTGTTGTCCATGATCAGAAAATTGCATGTTTTTTGTCCAGCACCAGCCTTGCAGAAATTCAGAATGTAGCATAATGCCCGTGCTAAGTTTTATATCTAGATGGTAGCATCAGCCAGGTGTGCTCTATAAGTGAGGGAAACAAAAATCTTGACTTTACTAGAAATTGGTAGTACATGAATTGCAATCCATTGCAATACTATAATAATTTTATTATAGTAGCATTTGTACTGCCAGAACCAGTGTTCTCGCACGACCAATTGTATGTGACGCTATCAAGAGCTACGGCAAAATTGAACATTAGGATCGTAGCCGTGCTTGCTACTGAGATGGACGTGAACAAGGGAAAGGGAAAGGAAAAGAGAAGGGAAAGAAGAAAGCGACAAAGGATATATTCACAAAGAATATCGTATATAAAGAGGTTCTAACTCCATAAAAAAGTAATGCATCACATGTTGATACATATTTTTTTAATATCAAATAGTACTTTAACTTTAAAAATTAACAAACAACTTATATGCAGGATACTTCTAACTACAGCTTCAGCTATCTGCATGCTTCAGCTGCAAGAAGTCAGACGGCGCATCTTGGATTAGAAAATCTTTTGGATCATCATTGATTGGTGACCAACTGTAGCTTGGTATTCGTGTAAAGCACGTTCTCTTAGTCGAACTATTGAGAGATTAGATTCTTAATTATAGAATAGATTCTAAAACATGTATTGTGAAACGTAAACTTATTATGGTTATCTTTCCATAGTACTTGATTCCTAAAGAAGTGCAAGCTTATCTTTCGCGTATCATAGGCATGAAGTGATGCGATAATTGAAGTTGATGTTTAAGTTTTGTATTCAAATTTAGAGTTATATTTTAACTATCTATCTTTCGTGAAAACTTATTTAATATTGATTGAAATATTATGATTGTGGTATCTATTTTAGATAACAGTATGCTCATACATATGTTATCGTGGTATTATTTGTTCCCGTTACAATGCACGGATATATATATATAGGACGAGGCTAAAATGCACCTGGGTGCATTCTATGCAGCAAATGCACCCGACCACAAGAGCGAGCGGCGAGACGCGCGGAGCGCGGCGAGCGGCGAGCGAGAGACGTACCGGCCCGGACCAAACTCCATGCGTACCGCACAGTAGCTGGTCCTCGCATTAACAAACTCCACGTTCATGTAGGCAAAAAATAGATGGAGACAACCAACCATGTGATGCCACATCACAGGTTAACCCACCAACCAGGAAGCATACATGCAGGGAATCTTTTCTTGATTTGAAACAAAAATGCGATATCTCATAAACGACGGATTCGATTTTAAATCCATTTGAACTAGGTTGTTGGAAAAAATGTGCTTAACAAAACGAGATCCATGAAGGCTATATTTGACGAAGTTTTTTTTAAAAGTATGTAGTTGCATCTGTATTGTAGCGTGAGTTGCAAGCACAACTACAACATAATTGCATCTTGGTTGTAGCCTAAGTAGCACTGCTTGCAACTAGTTATAACGTGGTGTAACCCGGTTACTTCTAGTTGCAATTAGTTACTATTCTGTTGCAACACAATTACTACACTGATTGCAATCAGATACGCTTGCAACTACTACTGAATAGTGAGCAGATGCAACCAGATATAATTGCAACTCAAAATTGCAACTTTATGTGATTATAGTGAGCAGATGCAAATAATACACCGAGTTATAACTAGTTGCAACTCGGTAGTAGACAAAGTTGCAATTGCTAGTACACAGATATGCAACTCGTTTAAAAGATAAAAAATATACACATATTGGATCTAGTTTTTTATTAAGCATATTTTTTAAGTACAACACAACAAGCAGTTTGTCAATCAGGGTCACTGTTTAGGAGAAAAATTGTTCCAAAAATTCAAACCAACCAAAGATTCCATGCATGCATGCTGGCAGTTTTTTGTTGCACGTGGCTAACCTAGTTGTTTTTTTGTTGGTACTAGCTGCAACTAGGTACTGTCCAGTTGCAACCTAAGTTAGTACTGGTTGCAACTCGTTACTACACAATTACTATTGATTGCAACTGCACAATTACTATTGGTTGCAACAACACAGTTAGCGGTTGCGTCCGCCGGCCGACCGGTCTCACTATTCAGATGCATTTGCCTGCGCTGATGGTCCGCCATGCATACACACATACACCCCGCCTTCAACCTCGCTCATCAGTCGTTAGTGCTTTTGCCCGCTACAAATTAATGGCACGGCATGGACAACCGAGTACTCATATAATAGATCTAGTGCATGCATGCATGTGGAGAGAAACCCATTTATAAGTGTGCTGGATCGTGATTGCACTTCGGCAAATCTGACAAGATCTAGGGCAACCTACAGTCTAGTACTCCATACAAGCTACAGGCTTCTCGATCATGAACCATGTGACAAGATCGAGGGAGAGCCAAACCAACAAAACAACTGCAACTGTACTACATCATCCACGCAGGAAACTGCATTTAAGGTGTAGTTGCAGACTTGCAGTTGATGCAGAGATCGATCGAGTTCGATCAGTTCTCTGTCCGCATCACGGAGTCGAATGCACAGACGAGATGAGAACAAATCCGTTGGCCGCTATCTCTGCCCCCGTGACCTACAAGTACAATAAGAAGCTGCATTGCCAATTGGCCCTGTCCCCGGTTCACTAATCTAGTTACAACTGTAGCAATCGCAACTGGTCAAGTTCACCAATTGCAACTAGGACAATAAACCAGTTACGACTACACTAGGAAGTCATGCACATGCCGCCATAGTTGCAACTGGGTCACTAATCTAGTTACAACTGTAGCAATTGCAACTGGTTAAGTCCACCAATTGTAGCTAGGACAATAAACCAGTTTCGACTACTCAAACTTTGGCACTTTCAGATGGGAGTTGAGTCCGATGACAACTGTCGGGGAGAAGGCAAGGCTGATGAATTAGGTGAGTGGGTACCAGTACCAGAACTGGGTGAAGATAGGCAGCCTATTCGCTTGTTGGTTTCAGTCAGGGCTTATCTGCCATGGTACAATATTTTTCTCTCACAATAAACCAGCACCAGCCAGGCTTATCAGCCCAAAAACTAACCAGCAAACAGGCTAAATGGTAGTGAGCCTATCATGCTTTGAGTTTGACTTGAGCTTGATGGTGATGTTCCTGCTGCCAGCATCCATGATGCCAGAAGCCAGTATGGTGCCCATTTTGTTCTTGGTGTCCTTGTGCTTGTCAAGAATGATCTTTTCCAACTTGTGCCTGAATGCTCCAACACGTGAATCATAAGATTCATTGGTCTGGATCATCACCATTGCCATGGCAATCAGAGCGCCCTGGCATACAAAGTCAACGACGTCTGATGTAAGAGGCTCCAGCAAGGTGATGGCTTCACTCAATCCTGTTCCGGCACAGGAGATTCCAACAGCTAGAGCTACACCATATCGAACATGAGGACTGTATGATTCTGACAACAGGGACATGATTCTGGGTGTCTGCATAGGCTCGTTGCATTCCTGTTGGGTAGGCCAGTTGCGACTGCTCTAGACGGCTAGTTTTAGCATCGTTTGTACATCAGTTGCAACTCATCCCTTGAACCGATTGCAACTTCCGTCCTATACAAACTACAACCTTGGTGATAGGCCAGTTACATTCTGGTTGGGTAGGCCAGTTGCAACTGCCCTAGATAGCTGGTTGTAGCTCTGTTTGTATAACAGTTCCAACTCAGCCCATCAACCGATTGCAACTTTAGTCATACACAAATTACAACTCTAGTGGTAGACCAGTTGCAACTTGTGTGATATGCCAGTTGCATTCCATGCAACGAGTGCACAAACCCTCTCTAACACTGCGGTCCACGCGCCAGCGCACGCCCGCAGGACCCTCCCCACATTTTTCCTGCCAAACCTGCACTCATGCATGCAAAATTAAATGGACACAACCAACCACATGATGCCACCTCACAGGTCAACCCACCCACCAGCAAGCATGCATGGATGGAATCTTTTCTTGATTCGATTCAAAAAAATGTGATATCTCCTAAACCACATATCCGTTTTTGAATCCGTTTGAAGTAGGTTCTTCGAAAAAAATGTGCTTAACAAAATGAGATCCATGAAGGTTGTATTTGTTAAAAAATAAAGTAGGTAATTGCATCTAAGTTGTACAATGAGTTTCAAGCATGTCTGCAGCACAATTGCAACTTGGTTGTAGCCTATTTAGCAGAAATATTTTCAATGAACTCATGTACAGTAAACAAGCAAGCAAGCATGTAGCAGAAACATTTTCAATGAACTGTGTCAAGTTGGCTCAGCAGCTCACGTTCCTTCATTCCTTGTGCACCAGATGACGCTAGCACAAAATTGCTTGTAAAGTTGCTTGCTCATAGGCAGATTTTTGGGTTGGCTATGGGTGTGCTCAGAAAAAAATTTGCCGTAGGGAGCAAGGAAAATGTGTCAATGGTAGTTCTATTTCCACACCACAAAGCATTGAGCCATCCTCAAGGACTTCACGTACTAATTATGCATTCGGTGAGAGAAAGAGAAAGAAAGAACTTCACTAAAAGGAATAAAAAGAAAAAGGAAAAAAAACTAAAACAGAGGCATGCACACACGGAAGTTGCTTGCGGCAAATAACACTACTGGGAATGCATGCGGTGAGTCTCGGCAGGTAGGCCAGGCATCACACGCATCTACATCGATCAAACATGCGAGCAAGGAATCTATATGATCTCTATGATCAGTACAATTACAACACACCAGGCAGCAGTTGTACACGACCGCGAATCCGTGGATGAACCAATGAACAAAACTAAACAAGAGCCAAGCCAGTGGCAAGCATCCAAGAAGCGCATGCTAGCTCTGCCTGCTACAATGCATGCACGTACCAACTGAGCTTTGTGCATTGCGTGCCTGTAGCACCCGATTTCAAGAATAAAACCAGATACACACTATATGTGAGCCTAGGAAGTCAAATCTCACATATAGCTACAATTAAGGATAATATCAAATGACAATGCTTAATATATAAAGTACTTAGTATAAAGAAGAGATAACCTTAGGCACAAACAGCGGATAGACAACTCCAATCTTTGGGTGAAGATTCCACTCCGCAGGGACAACTAACTGGTTGATCACAAGCCTAACTCCTCCAACCTCTAGCAAACTGGTACCCATCCAGGATTTTTATCCAAATATTGAAAGTAAACAAGCATAAGTCTTCCCGTACTTAACAAGTTAACATGGGGTTATGAAAGCTCAAAAAAGGATGACACTGGTTTACTGCAGTTAGAACTTTTAGTAGGTCAAGATTTTATCATCAACTATTATCAAGTTATGCTTAAGCTCCCGTTTAAACACACATAATCAGATATCAGAATCATTGGGATCATATTATCATCGTATAACATCATAAATAAACAACAATAAGTAACCAATTATTCTGTGAGTTTTCTGGGCCGCTCGTGACCGTAAGCACGGCTGTTATAACAGTTTGTAATCCTCTATAGAGGTTGTGCACATTCACCGCGAGTCGTGATTCCCTTATGCCTAGGTTAATTACTCACATATCACTGCTAAGGTGAGCGGGCGGGGTACACTATGAAGCTATTTCATAGGTTTCTCCAACAAGTTAGGGCTGCTAGGTTTCCTTGGTAGGCAGATGTAGGAACCCCTCTTTCCTATGGCACAAATCCTTCGCGGCTATACACATAAGAACCGAGGCAGTCCTATACCCAATGTGGCAAGCCCCTTTTGCGCCATAAAGGTAACCTCTAACAAGCTAGAAAAGGTCCTATTACTGAGCTAAAGTCAGAGCCATGTGACCATCAGGGTTGCACTATCAGTCCTAGCTTTTGCCGACAGATAAGTCCTTATGGAGGGCCGAGAACATCATGATCGAAAGTTATTTGCTCCTTCGCCCTATAATTCAGTTGTTTAAAAGCAAATTTTACCTTTTTGTTCCATAGAACCATTATTTCATATTGTAGATCATGTATAGTTACGTTGAGCGCTAGCAAACTATCCATATGCATATAACCCATAGGAGAACAAGAAACAGGATAATCAATCACTAGGATGTCCTTACGGGTATCAAAATTTGACACATGCAAATGAGTAATTAATAAATGGTGAATAGGACATCAAGGTAGATCCCATGCTATACTTGCCTTGGTTAGCAAACACCTACTAGTCCTGCTGGTCATCAAAGAACTCTTGGTCATCAATATTCTCCTCACCGTCTGAACACGACCAACACGACAACATACAACATTTTAGGAACATTCATGCAAAGCAAACAATCCTATAGTTAGAACAGTACACCAGCAGTATAGAAAACAAATTAAAAAGTTTATGAAAAGATTCTATGTCTCGCTACGATCACGTCAACACGAAGTTCATGAAAAACGGAGCTAAAACGCGAAAGTTATGATTTAAACAAGATTTCCTATAGCAAATTAATTAAGTAAACCTAACCATGAAATTTAAAAGTTGCAAACATGGTTAATAGTGGTACTAACACGTAGATTATGCAATTATGAAACTAACGCAATTTGAACGGGTCGATTTGGAGCTAAAACGACGATTTTATAAGCAAAACAATGCAGTGGCATTTCTGTAAATAGGATGAACTATTTAAGATTTAAAATAAATCAAATCCAGAATTAATTAAAAATGGCCGAGGACTGCGGGTTCTATTTGACCAAACTCAGGGGTCTCTTTAGCAAAAAGTCCCGCAAAGGGGTATCGGCCACTCAGGGCCTTTGATCACGTGATGGATGGCTAGGATTAAATCAGGGAGGGGAGAGGGGAGGTGACTCGCCGGAGACGAAGCCGACGCGGCGGCACTGCCATGGTTGGCGGCAAGGAGCTCACCGGCGTGAATGGATCAGGCCCTACGGGCCATGGTTCACCAATCCGAGACCACGGGGAAGATGCGGGGAAGATGGCGAGTTCACCTCAAGACAAAACACGGCCGGGGGATGGCTCGTGCGGCGCTCGCCATGACTGACAGCGAGGAGGAGCTTGCCGACGCACTTGTCTAAGGCCCTAGAGGCCACGATTTGACAAATTGAAGGCATCGAGAGAGGGAGGGGAACAAGGCGAAGCTCACCACGACTTCAATCGGGGCAGGGATGAACCGGAGATGATGAATGACGAACAATGGCGGCTCGCAAGCTCGCAGTCTTCTTTGCTGCTGTGGTTTGGTGCTACGGTCTCCAAAGAAGAAGAAAACTGTAGCGGGGGGCGTGATGGGGTCTGGCCCTCTTTTGTAGAGACCGAGGACGCGGACGAGGCGCCCACCACACGAAGTGGAGCGGTGATTTCGCCCTGACGGCGCGCAACGCAGAATGGCTGGAGGTGAGAGGCAGTGCTGACGGCTGGGCCTAGGCTGTCAGCGGCAGGGAGAGGGAAGGGGCGCGGCAACGGCCGCCTGGCTGAGCTGGGCCGGCCTAGGAAGGGAAGAGGAGAGGGCGAGCGACCGCGGGGAAGGAAAAAGGCCAATAGGGCTGAAAGTGAGGAAAGAAAGAAATTCCTTTCTTTTTTCAAATAAATTTTCCAAACTCATTTTCAAAAGGTTTTTAAAACCTTTTAGCATTTGAAACAAAACCACCCATCACATAAATAAATATGCTACAACATGAATGGATCAACATGTTTCTATCCTTATATTTACTTTTAATTTCATAAAAAATATTATTTCCTAAATTTGAAATGCACATATAATTGCATAAATAAATCAAATTTAACTATTTCAAAATAATGCAAATTTTAGGGTATTACAATGATGGGTCCTGCATAGGCCGGTTGGAATCTGGTTGGGTAGGCCAGTTGCGACGCCCTTGGACGGCTGGTTGCAACTCCGTTTGTATACCAGTTGCAACTTAGACCGTCAGCTGATTGCAACTTCCATCGTACACAACTTGCAACTCTGGTGGTAGACCAGTTGTGACTCGTGTGATAAGCCAGTTGCAGTCCGGTTGGGTAGGCCAGTTGCAACTCCACTGGACGGCTGGTTGCAGCTCCGTTGTATACCAATTGCTACATAGTTGCAATCATTAACGCACAGAGGTGCAACGCGTTGTAAAGATAATAAAATATATCAATATTGGATCTAGTTTTGTTAAGCACATTTTTTGAGTAAGATGTAGCAAACGGTTTGTTAATCGGGGTTACAGTTTAGGAGAAAATTTATTTCAAAGAATCAAACTCACAAAAGATTTCATCCATGCATGCATGCTGGCTGCTAGTTGTATTTGTTGCACCTGGCTAACCATGAGTGGTGAGAAGTAGCAAATTAGCTATTGGATGTCTCGGGTGCATGCATACTGGTTGGTTCGCTCTGACTCGCTTACCGACCTGGGTGCATTCTGTACAGAGCCGGTTACTACATAGTTGTACATATAACCAGTTGCAACCCAATTGTTACTCTCGTTACAATCAGATATGATACCAACTCTGAATTGTAACTGAATCTGGTTATAAAGACCAGATGCAAAAGGTACATAAAGTTATAACTAGTTGCAACTCGGTAGTATACGGAGTTGCAATCAGTAACACACAGAGATGCAACTCGTTGTAAAAATAATAAAATATATCCATATTGGATCTAGTTTTGTTAATCATATTTTTTGAGTAAGATGCAACAAACAGCTTGCTAATTGGGGTTACGGTTTAAGAAAAAATTTATTTCAAAGAATCTAACCCACAAAAGATTCCATCAACACATGCATACAGTCTGGTGGAATTTATATGCAACGTGGCTGTGCATGGTAGGTGAATGATACAAATTAACTAGGACGCACGCATGATATTTTTCGGAGTGACAGTTCACGTGTGGGAGGCGCGCTCGGATAGTGGGCAGTTCACGTGTGGGAGGCGTGCTCGGATAGTGGGCTGATTCAGCCGGTTGCACGGACTAGGCGCACCGGTTGGCCTGGGTGAATTCTGTGCACAGAATGCACCCAGGTGCAATATAGCAAAACAATATATATTGTTTTGCTATATTGCACCTGGGTGCATTTCTATAATATATATATATATATATATATATATATATATATATATATATATATATATATATATATATATATATATATAGAATTACTATCCTGTAGCTGGCTACAGAATAACTTATTCTGTAGCCACTTTGAGTTACGATAATTACTATGTTAATTTACGAGATTATAGTAACTCCTTACTAAGTGGTTTAATATAACATTATGGTAAATATCCCCATATATTATAGTAACCCAACTATCGTAAATATGTATTGACATTATGGTAAATTAGTATATAAAATTATAGTAAATGGAAGTGGCTACAGAATAACTTATTTTGTAGCCGGCTACTGAATAGCCTCTTCCTATATATATATATATATATATATATATATATATATATATATATATATATATATATATATATATATATATATATATATATATATAGTTGGGTTACTATAACACATGGAGATATTTACCATATGTAATGTTATAGTAAACCACTTAGTAAGGAGTTACTATAATCTCATAAATTAACATAGTAGTTATCGTAACTCAAAGTAATTACAGAATAAGTTATGTTGTAGAACTACTATTCTGTAGCTGGCCATAGAATAACTTATTCTGTAGCCACTTTGAGTTACGATAATTACTATGTTAATTTACGAGATTATAGTAACTCCTTACTAAGTGGTTTAATATAACGTTATGGTAAATATCCCCATATGTTATAGTAACCCAACTATCGTAAATATGTATTGACATTATGGTAAATTAATATATAAAATTATAGTAAATGGAATTGTCTACAGAATAACTTATTTTGTAGCCAGCTACTGAATAGCCTCTCCCTATATATATATATAGATAGAGAGAGGGGGGGGGTTTTTTTTTTTTTTTTTGTATATTCTGTTATTGTGAGCTCACCAGCCTAAACCGGCATCCAGCAGCCCGCCAGGCCTACCTTCCTAGCCCTATATATTCTCCTAGGCCGCCCCCTGGAGCCAGGCGCCGCCGGATCTGGCGACGGGAAGCGGCGTCGACCTGGCTCCCCTCTCCTCGCAACGAGCAGCCCATCCCCCGGCGACGGCGTGGCCACCATAGGCACGCGGCGGCGCGAGCCAAGGTCGCGCGGGCGTGCGGGCAGCGGGCACGCGGGCCACAGGCGCGTAGGGGAGCTGTGGCGTGCGGCGGCCTTCCCCACCACGGCGACGCGAGGCTACGACGGTGTGCTCCCACGGGTCGCGCCAAAGGCGCGCTGGCGACACCTCATCCACAACGCGCTGCTGCGGCCTCGAGCGGCGCTCCTTCCCAGGCAGCGCCTTCTCCATCCGGCGGCTGTGCGGCCGTTCCCGCGGCGACTGCGTGGCAACCCCGTGCGGCGGATGGCAGCAGCGCGCCCGGCCGCGCGTGGGCCAACGGGGCCCGCTCGGGGAGGTGCAGCCGCCGGCGGCACTTGATGCCGCACTGCAGAGGGCCGGCGGCGCTCGATCCCGGCGCCCCCTCCCCATCCTGGCCCGCGGCGGCAACCCGGCGTCGGCGCGGCCAGATGTCCCCCCGCGTCCGCTCTTCCTCCCCGCGTGCGGAACAGACGGCGACGGCCCGGCCAGGCGGCGATGTGTGGCCTGCGTTAGTCGGCCGGTTCCCAACAAGTAGCAGCAGATCACGGTGGCATTCATGCAGCAGGGGCAGGGCCACGAGATTGCTCCGCCACCGTCGATTAGTCCAGTATTGATCGAATCGCAGTACGTAGCTGCTCAGTTTTTTTTCCTCGATTTTGTTCCTATCCTCTCGAACGTATATATAGCTTGTAGAACATTATTTTTCTTCTGATTGTTGGCTGCAGGCATCACTGATTGCTGAGGATCTTCTGGTAGCCATGTACGTGCAGATATGGATCTGCCTATGCAGGCGAGTAGGAAAACAGTTTTCCTCTTGTTGTCCCTACTAGTAGTTTCTAGTGGTCAAATATATATGTCTGCTATGCATGCATGATGAAATGTCCATGGAGCATGCTTGCTTCTTGTTTCTTCTAGCACTACCGGAAACTCGGTGTTTGCCGTCGAGTGTATTTTATCGGGCACTCGGTAAAGAAGCTCTTTGCCAAGTGATGTAACAAAAACACTCAGCAAAATAATAAAACTCGACAAAAGAGGAAAAAAACACTCGGCAAAGTTTGACACTCGACACACGAGAAAGAAAACACTCGACAAAAGATAGGCACTCGACAAAGATAAGTTTACCGAGTGTAGACACTCGGCAAAGATAAGTTTGCCGAGTGTCGTGATCTGATACTCGGCAAACTTAGATGATAGCTACAGTACCGCTTCGTCTCACAGACTTAGAATCCAGTTCATCCACATTAAACCATCCCTGGCCGTCCGATCCTTTCTTCCTGCGCTGGATGCCCGCCACGCTCCCGTGCGGCCGCTGCGCCCCACCTGCTTCCTTCGCTCGGCCTTATCCTTTCCCCAGACCCATCGACGGCCTTATCCCTTATCCAGACCCACCGACGCCCACCAAAAAATCCCCGCCACAGCGGGAGGCGCTAGGCGCATCCGCCCCCGCGTGTTTCAGGCGGACGGCCCGGCGCCACTCTCTGGTTGTGCGACGTAGCGCAGCCGCACGGACGCGCGCCGGCGGTGCCCGCCTCCCGTCGCGGCGCGGTGCGGTGCGAGCGACCCTCGCCGGTGGCCCCCGCAGCGCCTGGCCCCCCCCCCCCTCGCGTCGCCCGACGCCTCTTCGTCGGCCGTCCACTCCGCCTTTACCTCTGTCCTTCCCTCTCCTGACGCATCCATGCTCCCGGCCACGGAACTCCACCCCAGGTTCAAGAACGGCAGGGGAGCGAAATGGGAGCACCCTTTGGTGCACGCGACCTCGAATGCGTCGGATCAGTTGGTGTGCCCACGAATTGTGAGTCCAACCTTCTCTGTCTTTGCCTCTCTAGACGGATTTGATTCGATTCGATCTATCTGTCTCAAACAGGACCTCCGACGGTGCGGAACATTTGGTGTTGGCCTCCAACCGTGACTCCAACCTTCACTCTTTACCTCCGATGTAGCGTGGACTTGCCTGCCTGCAGAGGCAAGGCCGGCATGGTCCCCAACGGCAAGGTGCGCGGCCGGTGCCCACTTGGTCACCATGGGAGTTGGGGAAGAAGCTGTCGTGGAGAAGAAGACTGGTGGTGGCGGCGGCGGGGCGAGCCGCGGGCGGACGACAATGGTTTTTTTTATATTTTTTGAAATATTTTTTGTCGAGTGTTGAATTTAGCACTGGGCAACGTGTTTGCCGAGTGCTCGATAAAAAACACTCGGCAAAGACAGCTTTGCTGAGTCTGTGTTTGCCGAGTGCAACACTCGGCAAAGTCTTTGCCGAGTGTTTTTTTTTTGTCTTCGCCGTGTGCTGTGGACACATGACAAACCTGTGCATTCCGGTAGTGTAGCGGCAAGGTTTATATGCAGTTCAGGGTTCTATGTGATTTGAATACAAATTGTGAATTAAATTGTTTGCAGGGATGCCGGCCACTAGTTCTAAAAATTTCTTTTTTTGCTTTTCTTTTGGTTACTATGGTTGCATGCATAATTTTCTACGCACGGTGAAACTGTGTTTTGAGATCGACCTGATTAGAATAAAAAATTTGTATGTTTTATACATGGATTTCTGTTTAGAAGCTGTTCGTTATACTTGAGTGAAATGTTTGAATTCTACTTACTGTGTTTAATTTCTATGCGTCCACTCAACGATTTAGGGGAAGCATGTTAGGCCTGCTCCTGGGTTTTTGGCCATGATTTTTAATGTAGCTGATATTAATTTCACCAATTTCATCAATAGGTTTTTGCGCATGCTAAAACGCCTTTCTATGCCTTTTCTTGCCGTTGTAAGGATTCTGCACCTGCTAAAACACGTTTCTATGCCTTTCTTGCTGTTGTAAGATTTTTGCACCTACTAAAGCATGTTTCTATACAGAATCGCACAGGAGAGGCAATGTCTCCCGTCCACCCGGCCGCGGCATCCCTGGTGGCGGTGCAGTCCACCCCTCGGCGACGACTACCCACCCCACGTGGCGCCCCACGACGCGGATGAATGTGACTATGTGAGGGTCCTCCGATTTTTTGCATGTGTTTATTTCTCGATTTTTTTAATCTGCTCAAGCCACTAAAGGATCTTATGCATGTGTGTCACTATTTTTATAATTTTTATGCCTTTGTGCAACTGTTTTTATCAATATATACGAACAGCTAGCAATGCAAGCAAGCATGTTTTATGCGAATACATGTTTATGCAATGTTGATGCGTCTACTAGTTCGGTAATCTAGCGGCAAGGTTTCTATGCGCCCAGTTTTAGGTAGAAGCATGCAGGTGTGAGTTTGGTAATCCAGCGACAAGGTTTCCATGCAGTTTAGGAAGAAGCATGCAGTTGTCACCAATTGCAAGCTTCTATTTCTTATTTTCTTGTTTTTCCTCTAATCCGTGCGTACTCAATTATAGGCTCAATTTAATCGTTAAGTGTGCTTGCTGCTCCTAGGTATGGATCAGTCCGTAAGAACTCATGCTTGTGTGTTGCTCGCATACTTTCTTACTGTTATCATTGCTTTTTATACGACTGCCTGTTTTTTAGGGCTTCTAGAGGACATCAAAGCCGCATCTTGATTTTATTTCTGCATTTTTTTGCCGTATGTGGACGATGAAGATCCAGCAACTGGTGACTACATGCTTATATATACTCGGATCGCTCGTGGCTTCCATGACATGACCGCGAGGAGGTATTTTTCTGGGAGGACATCAATGCATGGTGAGAACGTCGATTAATCTGCATAAAAAATTGTGGCCCATTCTTGATCTTTTTGCTAGCTCCAGTAGTCCAGTTTGCTTGTTGATTAATATGCATAAAAAATTGTGGCACAATTTTTTCTGGTTTTTTACAGTATTCTCATTCCTGGTTTTATATGGATTTGGAGATGTTGCTAGCTTGTACATTGATAGCTATTGGATTCTTTATTCTTTTTCTTGATATGATATGATAGTAGGTTAATAATTATTTTCTATGCTTGCATCTTCGTTCTTCTAGTATTTGCATGGCTAAAACTATACACTACTGGAAACTCGAATATTTCTATGGGTGATGAATTTTTCTGTGCGTTTTTTCGGTACGCATAGAAAAATTATGATTATTCTGTTGGTTCCAAAATATCCTAACAAAAATACGAAAAATCACAGAATAATTGTATGATTTTTCTGTGCGTGACAATAGACACACGGAAAAATAAGAACTCACAGAAAAATGCAATTTATTCTGTCGGTTTTTTAAAAACGCACAGAAAAAATATATACACGCACAGAAAAATGTTATTAATAAAATAAATAAAAAAAACAAAGAAGTGCTAACTTTAACCCACCAGCCGCTGCCCCCAAACACCCGCGAGCGCCCCCTCTTCCCCTCTCCTCCTGCCCCCAGCGCCCCTCCCCCCGCCGGAGCGCCCCCTCTCCTCCCGGCCCCCAGCGCCCCTCCCCCCGCCGACGCAGCCTCTTCCCCTCTCCTCCCGGCCCCCAGCGCCCCCTCTCCTCCCGGCCCCCAGCACCCCTCCCCCCGCCGGCGCCGGCCCCCTCGCCGGATCCGCCGCCCCTCCTTTTCCCGACGGCTCCCTCGCCGGATCCGCCACCCCTCCTTTCCTCGGTGGCCCTCCTTTCCCCGGCGCCCCCTCCTTTCCCCGGTGGCCCCTCCTTCCCCGGCACCCCCCTCGCCGGATCCAGCGCCCCCTCCTTTCCTGGCGGCGTGGCGGCACGGACGCGGCATGGACGGCGACGGGAGGCCCTTGGCGTGGTGGCCCAGCACAGCGACCCCAGGCACGGCAGCGCTGGCACAGACAGGCCCTGGTGCGGCAAGACCGGCGTGGCGGCGGTGCGGATCTAGTGGCGCGGTGACCCCAACGAGGTAGGCCCTCCTCCTCCTGGATCTAGGGTTCCAGCGAGCTATAGCCAATCATATAGATCTGGAACATTATTAAGAGTAGGTTTCATGATTTGAGTACATTTTATAAAATCCTTAGAGGTTGGCAAAGACAACAATAATTTTCTTGACTGATATCTGCTCAAACTGTGAACTAAACAAGCATTATCCTTGGCTCTGAATTGCATTGAAAGTAGGCATTATTGATAGGACTATAAACTGTAAAATCAGTAGTAAGAACCGACTGCTTGCACTTGATAAATATGAGCTTATTTTATTTCCATATAACAATCTGATTTGAATATGTATGATTCACTTGCAAGGTGGTTAGCAATGTCAAATGGCCTGTTTAGAAACTTATTTTATTCACTTGCAAGAGTATGTTAGATTGACAATACTACTATGCTTATGTGTCTACATGCCTATCCTGCTGAAATCCCTTATTTCTTAGGAATAATTTGGATGTTTTTTTTGTGAAATCGCTAATTGGCGTAGCACCTCAAAGTGTGATTCTCTCAACATTTGACTTCAATAGGATGCTCTCTGATTTGTATCATAGTTGTCTTTAGTGTTTTTCTTAGTGTATGGTAGATGTGCTGATACAAGCATTGCTGATATAAACCATGCAGTCTAGTGTGTCATGCTGTTGTACTTAGGTTTGCAATTTGACATCTAAAAGTATTTGTGTGAAATGGTTGAGTATTTGTGTGCATGCTCCATTTGGTTTACTTCCATTTGCAATGTGTTCTGATGTCCTTATCTGTGATGCCATGTCTTCATTTAATAGAGAATGATATAGTGCACTGACCATTTGTCCAAAATCTGAACACTTTTAGGCATGGGAATGAGTTTGCACCTACTGTCGGATTCTTTCTCACTACACACCCATCTGAGGTACTTCTTCCTATTGGCCTGAAGCATGTGTATTGACTGCAGAGAGGTTATTTGTACCGAGTATTCTTTATAGGATTAAAATGCATTCTATTCTTTGAGTTATTGACAGTTCATCACCTGTATGCTAAGGAAAATTGTCATTTTTTATATATTTGGGATGAACCGTTGAATTGATCAATAAATCTACTAGATTATGACTCATGTTTCTTTTATTATGTTTTGGTAGGAGGTATCAAATAAGATAGTGAATCATAACGTAATATGCTTTATAATTATCTTAACCTTCCATTTTTATACTTTAATTTTCAAGCATTTCTTTTATTTTCACTTACTAAATAGAAAAGATGCATTAGCTATAGTATTGTGCAACTAGTTAATCCATTTGAAGTAATGCATAGCACATTCTTTTGTTTAGGTATATAATTATTCTATCCTGCCAATTTCCAAACTGTATTGGTTTTTCTTTTTAATCCTAAATTATAAGGCTTGTGCCTAATTTAGATGCTTGTTACCCTCTTTTTCCCTTGTTTATTTTGTTGTGTCCTAAGGATTTGTGCATAACACCCAAACATACTTTCAACTCTAAGCTTTCAGCCAAATTAATTGAATAGGAGGGGGAATTCATGTCATTTCTTTTCTGGATCTGTCAATTTGTAAATTCTTAACCTATGTCCCTGTTCAAATTTTCCTTTTGACAGGGACAAGAGGGAGTACAAATTTTCCTTCTATAGGATGAATACAAAAATAATAACAACAATAAATGTTAATATGGAAACTGATATATAAAAATGCACTTGGAAGTGTGATAAAATAATAGAAAGCTAGAAGGGAAAAATAATCGAAGTTAAAAGTAACAAAATCCATTCCATGCTGAAGATTCAAGTGGATAAATGTTTTTTTTTTGCCAGAAAAAAATTTCAACTAAAGAACTTACAGGAGCTCGTTCCAAACTCCAACAGGGTACTCGATTGCATCCTCTTCGACTATTTCTTGTCAAAGAACAGTCGAATGTAGTACATCAGTTTCTGAAACCTACGTTTATCCTGTGCAGACTGACAAGGCATCCATTCTTGAAGAGATCATCGAATACATCAAATTTCTCCAGCTGCAAGTGAAGGTTCGCTCACCACCACCACCATTCCTCTGTTCCATGTTGTCTGGCTTACCATCCTCTCGTCTGCTGATATGTATTGCCTGTCTTTGATTGAAGGTTCTTAGCATGAGCAGGCTGGGCATGACAAAAGCCGTCGTCTCGCTCCTGACGGAGTCTCAGACCGAGGTAAATCACATCACGCGAGCCTGAATGAACTCAGAATACATTGTGCGCGCTTCTTGTGACTGGGCTGCTGCTGGCAATGCAGAGCTCCAGTGGCGTTCTCCTGTCCCCGAGGTCAGGCTCAAGCTCAGGCAGGCAACGAGCAGGCGGAGGCAGCCTATCGTCGTCTATTTTTGATATAAGTGTTGACTCCATTTATGGTGAACTACTGATTTGTGTATTATTTGAATGAAACCTTGTTGGTCATGCACAGAAAGTACTGTATGAAAAATATATATTTTAATACGCTGTTGCTATTGTTTTAAAATAATTTTTTGTGTGTGTTTAACTCTTTTTTCCTGTGAGGCTGGCTACACAGAAATATTTTTTTTAATCTGGGCGAAATAAATTTTTCTGTGAGTTCACCTAGACCGACAGAAAAAAAACATGTGTTTTTCTGTGCGTTTATTTCTTTTTTCTATGTGGATTAACACACAGAAAAATTAGTTTTTAATCTGGGCGAACACAATTTTTCTGTGCGTGTGAGACCCATAGAAAAATTGTTTCTGACAGTGAACCCACAGAAAAATTCGATTTTTCTGTCATTCTATTTCTGTGTGTTATTTTCTGATGGTACACCGTCAGAAAAATATTTTTCCATGGGTATTCGAATTTTTCCGTGGGTTTTTGCACACACAGAAATATTCGAGTTTCCAGTAGTAATAACTTAGTATGTATTCTATACATTGTTAGAATAAATTTGTATATATTGTTGAGTAGTTATCTATACATGTGGGCATCCCAGTGGCGGCGCATCCCCATCCGTCCCTAGCATGGTCATGGTGTGCGTTGGTCTACCAACAGAGGTGAGTAAAAAATTATTTATTTTTTCTCTTTCCTTTGGTTACTATGCTTACATGCATAATTTTTACGCGTGGTGAGACTATGTTTTGGGACTTGATAAGAACAAAAATTTGTATCGTTCACTATCTAGGCTAAAGGAGGCCATCGCCACGGTCCTCAAGGACTTCCTCCTCGACGATGACAACGCTGAGGAGCAGTTCAGCAACGGTAGCAAGGCGTTGCGTGCAGGCTGTCGTCATGTAGCAATCTTTCATTGTATATTGTTAGTTATTCATTTGGGGTGAGTGATCATTGGTGGCTCGGACATAGGACATGGCTGCGACTTCCATGACTTCCTTGGCTTGGGGCGGCAGCGAAGTGTGATCTTGATATAGTTGATGGGTTAATGTAAAAAGTTGATGTAGTTGATGTTATAACAAATTTGTATACATTCTTGCAGCAGTTATCTGTGCACTTCTACATAATTATATACATGGCTGGAGCACTCTTCTATTCATTGTTAGAACACTTCGACGTACATTGCTGGAACAATTATCAGTACGCTTTTACGCAATTCTATACATTGTTGGTACATAATTCTATACATCGTTGGTACACAATTCTATACATTGTTGGAGCAGTTGTATGTACATTTTTACACAATTATGTGCATTGTAGGAACACAATTCTATTTATTGTTGGAGCACATTTTTATTTAATGTTGGAACACAATTCTATACATTGTAGAAACAGTTATCCATGCATTGTTGGAAGACTTCTATACACTGTTGGATGACATTTCTATCTATGTAGATGACATTAGTTTTCACAAATAGGTTTCTGCGCCTGCTAAAACATGTTTCTATGCCTTCGTCGCTGTAAGATTTCTGCTCGTGCTAAAATAGTGGGAAGCATTTTGTGAGTTGGGACTAGTATGGATAGTTTACAGAGTAGTGTTTTATATGTTTCTATATTAATTAAACATTCACCTAGAGGAAAGCATGGTGTGGGATGTGATTGCTACAATGTTCATTATAATAATCCTTGACGGAAGGGTTTCGTGGGTTTCAAAGCACTGTTCTGCTATTAAATAATCGTCCTCTAGTGGAATGTTCATCTCGCGGAAAGGTATTTATGGGTAACAAAATTAATTTTTATTCATCGAACTACTAATTTCTATACAATGTCGGCGCCAAAAATATTTCTGCGCATCTTGACCATTATTTCTATGAATCCGATCGTCCATCACGTGCTATTTTTTAAATTTCAAATTTTGGAGAAGACAAGATCATCTCCATGTTTTACGCTTGCGGTCTCCATGTTTTATGCTTTGTTCCTAGGTTAATTATACATCCCCATATTGGGAAGCATGATGTTGGTGGAGGCAATTACAGTTGTGTCAAGTTGAATGTCCATCTCGCGGAGAGTTTTTTTAGGTGGTAACAAAATTAATTTTTATTTGTCCATCGACTAATTTCTATGCAACGTCGGTGCTAAAAACTTTTCTGCGTACCTTGACCATTGATTCTATGCAACCAATCTGATATCACGTGCCATGGTTCAAATTTTAAATTTTGGAGAAGACAAGATCGTCTCCATGTTTTACGCTTGAGGTCTCCATGTTTTATGCATTGTTCACATGTTAATTATACACCCCTATAGTGGGAAGCATGATGTTGGTATAGGCAATCACTGTTGTGACTGTCAGATGGAATGCCCATCTCATGGAGAGGTTTTTTATGTAGTTACAAAATTAATTTTTATTCATCCAAGTACTAATTTCTATGCAACATCGACACAAAAAAAACATTTTTGCGCATCTTGACCATTGTTTCTATGCATCCAATCGTCCATCACGTGCCACGATTCAAAATTTCAATTTTATGAATTTTAATATTTTTCAAAAAATATTCACAATGGATCTTGAATCGTGAATAAAAATATCAGAAGTTTAATGGTGAAAACCATTTTTGAATTGAATGTTTCGTTGAAAAATTATCGCGAAAAGATAGAAGAGATTAGAGTGGACCCACACATGCATGCATGTGTCAGCCTGCATCAACTGCTATTAGGTGTAACGCCTAGCATGTGGAGAGGTTTTTATACGGTAACAAATTGATTTTAATTCATACAACCACTAGATTTTATACATCGTCATGGTAAAAACCTTTCTGCGTAGCTATCGGTTGGGTTCCCAGGGCCCCCTACCTGCGCGCGTTAGCTTCAGGGGGCGTAGCTATTTGCAGTATATATATACTGTAGACATCTCCATTTACGATAATTTTATATACTAATTTATGATAATATTAATACACATTTACAATAGTTGGGTATAACACATGGGGATATTTACCGTAACATTATGGTAAACCACTTATTAAGAAGTTACTATAATCTCATAAATTAACATAGTAATTATCATAACTTAACGTGGCTGCAGAATAAATTATTTTGTTGCCAGCTATATATTTACCGGCCTGTCGCCACGCGACATGCATGGCCTGCCCTGCCGCGCGCACGCCGTGTCGTGTCGTCCTCATCGTCCCTGCGCAGGCTCGCTAGCTACCTTCGTTAGCTCCTGGCATATATATGTACTGTATGTATGGCCCCTGGCCGAGTAGAGTCGTAGGGCAGTGTATATGTATAGTACTATGATTGTACAGGTATCGTCGGCTTCGGCAACTGCAAGTAATGCCGGCCATGTACATCTGGCGGCCGTGTGTGGCCGTCGTCGTCCGCAACAGTCTCAGCGCACAGTAACAGGGACTGGTGGTGCACCCACCCACCCTAGCCAGCTAGGGCTAGCTTGCCGCCGGTACTGGTACACTGCGCCAAGAGGTGTACATGCATGTACGCATGGCGTGGCACGTCGGCCGACGTATATACCACTGTACGTGCAAACAGAGTGCCTATAGCTTCTTCGTCCGGCCTGGCCCTTTTACCTATTCTACTTGCTGTTGTTTAGTACACACGTTTGGTAACTCCCATAAAAGTTTGACAACAACGAACGAACGCTGGGATGTAATAAAGATGGCATAAAAAAAGAAAGAATTAAAAGGATATATTATATTAGTAATTAGTGAATTACTAGCTCCAGCATCGATAATCTTTGTGAAATCCTATAGTATTGGCTGCAGTAGTAGGGGCACTATAGGTGATGAGAGGACCTGCAGGGAAAAGACTACCATTATTGCCCCAATGCAACTTCACTCCCCATCTTGATCTCTCTTTTAATCAAATTGCAATCAAAATGGAAATACCTGCAAGTTAAAGAAAAGTTCTCTATGTGTTGGAGAAAAAAAGATGAGCAAGTTGAACAAAAGTCTCGTGTTGGGGGAAAGAGAAATGAACCAAAGGAAGTTTTTTGGTAAAAAAAAAAAGAAAAGTAATACTCCTATACAAATATTGATTACTATTACAAATTGAGATGGCGGGGTTTGATCTAAAGTACTACTCCTATACAAGCTAGAGTGAAGCCCCTACTAGCGAAGTCATCAGCTAGCACAACACTATTGAGAGCGGCCGGTAACATTTCTCGTAAGGATAGTAGAGAACTGTCGTCTAGCTAGATTCCAGGGCGCGTCGCAATACGCCAACAGCCAAAAGGCAGCAAAAACTTGTTTCTTTTGAGTTCCTCAACACGGTTCCATGCTTTAATTAATTTGGACCACAGCCATGGTTGCATGCATGTTAGTACTAATTAACCATCTAGATCTAGCTAGCTACCCCCAACAAATTTCATTCCGTTGTGCTGCTGCTAAGAATGGGATCATCTAACAGGAAAAAAAAGGTTTCTATTCCTGGGTTAATAATATACTACGCCCACACTAGTAGCTTAGCTAGGTTAGCTAGCAAAGCTAGTTATTGTTAGATAGGTAGCTCATTGATTAATTATTGATAATTGATGTCAGGTTGAGGTGTCAAGGTTGTATTATGTCATCAGTGCTAATCATGCTCGATCGCTCCAACAGTCCAATCCATGGACGAATCGTCGTCGTCCCAGCGGAGCACACTGCCGTGCAATGATGCCCAGCATAGGGGGGTACATGTGGATTAGTTCCTCTCCACAAAGCCATCATGGTCAAGGCCCTAATAATTCTCATTACCCATGATGACATCTCTCTCTCTCTCTCTCTCTCTCCTCTCCTATCAGCGAGTAGCGAGTAGAGAGTGGGGGTTTTTTTACAGTGCAGTGGACCATGATGCATGGCCCCCGGCCTCCTAGCTGCTGGCCCACTTCTCCATCCACATCCATCAGAGGGCCGTCCGGCATGGTCGCATGGACCATATGGGCTGCCAGCCAGCAGCACCCAACTGACAGTCAGTGGCACAGTACAGTACCGTGTGGTGTGGGGGATCAACTGCATGTGTCTTGTGATTTTCAACACTGCTGCCCCAGCGCCGGATGGAGATCACCCCCACCTCCCAGACTGGAGAGCTGCCGCCAGAATGGACCAGTGCATGCATGGGACGGACCACACATGCATATGCATGCATGCATGCCCTAGCTGCTTGCTACTCCCTTCTCTCTTCTATTCTCTCTCATCCACTCTCACTCTCACATCACAGAGGAACCTTTGCCCTGCCCCACCCCTGCCATGCTTGTTTCCTTGGAATCTCTCTCTCTCTCTCTCTCTCTCACACACACACACACACACACTCAGCTCAGTTGGGAGTTGGGGCACATTCTGATTGGTCCAGCGCATGCGCCTCTAGCAAGGGCCAAGGCCATGCAGATATGCAATGCTTGTGGAGAGTTAGCATAATTACAAAGCCTACCTATGTTGTTCTCACACACACATGGAATAATGTAAAGCAGCCAAAAGTACCAGTATATAAGACATTTGGATCGTGATACTTCGTGGGGTTTAATTTCGGTAATTGTTTGTTTGCTGCAAATTTCTCACAAACATCTGTCAGAATTAGAATGGCCCACTCCTAATTTGTACGCACACGGCGAACCCTATGTGTTGTACGAGGACGCACTGTGAATTATTGATTAACTATTGCGGATGTCTGGTACGCATTAGCTAGATGATGTGTTTTCATGAATACACCACTTAAATAATTACTCTGTTCATTATGAGTGATTGCTTGAACTCAGTTATACTTTTCTACAGCTACATATAATGCAATGCAAAAATTAAGTTGGGGCTGATCTGACCTAACTTCCTCTGTGAAAGTCTCTCCAAACTAAAGAAAATTCATTTCGGCATGATAATTAACTGCGTATACACATATTTCTGTCATATATATACTCGCTCTAGTTGCAAATACATTCCATTTTTGGACGTCCTCAATACTGTTATTAGGCGCATGCGCGTGTGCAGTGAAAGGGTTATATATACAATACATTATTTATTTTCGAGAATGGAAATTCAATATAATTTCTCTGTTCCAAACTTTTGAGTCTTGCTGTGGTCTAGTCACTTAGTAAAAGGTTCAATCGTGGTGCACAACTTTTACTAACGTAATCACTTTCAGTGGAAAAGAATGTGCCCCGCGAGTGTTTATTTTAGGTACGGTGAGGTTGAGTGTGTTTACATCTTGTTTAATTTGTAGTAAGAAAATGACAGAATGCACCATGTGTTGTCCTAATGTGAAGCAAGGTACCACTAACAACCCTCATGTGGGATTTGGTAGGTGTCCTTTGAATCACATCATGACATTGTAAATTCTGAAGGGTTTAGGTAGGCAAAACAAAGTATTAACTGCAGCCAAACAACTTAATGTCAATACAATGTCATGTCACGTGAAACTCATTGCAAGGTTAATTTGGAGGTTTAGGTAAATGAAGTGAGAGATTGACGGGAACCTACACAATCAATGTCATGTCTAGTGAAGTTCATTTGTTAAGTGAAATGACACCTCTTCAATATATAAAACATCCCCTGAAAGCTTCAACCTCCCATAAACACATGGCCTGCGTAATGCTAGAAGTTCTAGAGACTAGAGATATGTTGCCACTCATCACCCACCCATAATAATCTTCTTTAATAAATTTGACAAATTCTTATAATTAAATCGATGGACAAATAAATAACAAAGTTGATCAATAACATAGAACACAGATGCACTGCTAAATCTTATTGTTACTAATTAGAGGCTTCCAATGGAGCCTCAATGCTAATCTTTACTAGATGGGCTAGGAAAAAAGGTAAATCCTAAACTCTGAAAAAAATCTGACCATCACAAGAATTTTAATTGTCATTGATAATAGCAGCCATTGGATTTATTTTGTTTTCTAAAAAAGATTACCCCCTCTGCCATGATGAAACAAAATAATATAAATAAGCCCCAAATTTGCATCTAAATTACTCACCTCCACCATTATGAAACATTAGTTCAGTTTGTGCCATGATGAAAAATATCTTAAGTTTCTACTTCATGATAAGACATTAGTTCAGTTTGTGCAGGTTACAAGGCATAGTTATAGAATTCATATGCATATTTGTCCTAAGTTTTCTGAAAGTTCAAATTTGTCCTAAGTTTGATATTCCAACTTTGAGCACCAATGCCTAAAATTTACTATAGATTGACCAAACAATTGACATTGCTACATTTATCATGATTGTTAGCATATATAAATATTTTCATTTAGTACAATATATGCAAACTTATAGATGTTTTAGGAGTAGCATTCACAGAACATTGTAGAACTTGCATGGAATAAATCAGTTTGTACAGCACGCCGACTTGGGGAATAGGATTTTTTTTTTCTGCTTGTTACACTGGTAGAGAACCGAGCTTTACTCCCGGTGGGGAACCCCCTCTAGTCCCGGTTCCCCACCCGGGAGCAAGCATCCGGGACTAAAGGGGGGGTCCTTTAGTCCCAGGTCAGGAACCGGGACTAAAGGAGGACCTTTAGTCCCGGTGGGTAACACCAACCGGGACTAAAGGTGCCTCTTGACATGCCACGATAGCCGGCACCTTTAGTCCCGGTTGGTAATACAAACCGGGACTAAAGGTTTTTTTTCTTTTTTCTTTTCTTTTCATTTTTTTGTTTTCTTTTCAAAATAGGTTTTCGAAGTCATATTGTACGCTGCTAATTATATATTTATACGCGCATATAGTATGTTTCGGTTCAAGCACAATGAACATATTAAATCACACAATTCAAGCATAGAAATATATGCATGCATGCATCATATATATATTTACATGCATGCATGCATATGTGTATTTTACATTATATTATTTCATGTGCATATATTACAAAAGATTGCATTATAGTTGTTGTGACATAACAAGTTTCCTCTCATCCTCTAGCTTGGCTTCAATGGCAGTGTTGGGTCGAAGTAGAACTCGCCCTTGGAATCGATGACCTGCTCATTAAAAAATCCGGCTATAGACTCTTGAATTGCTTTGATTTGGTCTTGCCGTATGACCTTTTCCTCCAACCATCGAGTCTACAGGTTTGAATTAAAGAAAAATAAATTAATATATGTACATATATATAAAGACATAGCAACACAATCAATAATAATAATTAAATGAATATATAGTGTATTTTTAACGTACTTTGAGTCTCTCTGTAGGAGTTCTTTGGGAGAGCACCTTGATAAACTTGCAAACATAGTAACCACAGTAGTTGTTCCCCTGTTCCTGCCTTAGACACCACTTTACGAGAAAAAGATTTGTCATCCAATCTGGTGATCCGGTGAAAGCTATATGTTTAATTAATAAAGATGATGCGATTCAGGGGACTTACTTTCAAAGGGATTACATTCAGTGGCGCTTTGCATTTTTCCATGTGTTGCTTCTCAATAAAGGTTTTTCAAACACTGCCCAATAAAAAATTTGCCACGTCATCAGATATAGTTAATCATCATGTTTGTGTGTATATATAGTTGCTAGAGATCCCAAAATTACCTCTGGATAATATCTATCATATCTTGGTAGTCTTGTTGTGGTTTTCTCATCGAGTCATAGATTATCAAGTGACTTTTCACCAGATCGATGTCCATCAATATCCAGTGATTGCTGCATGTGTTTATAGGATATAACGCATAACACTCATTAATTAACTAGAATCAACATATGAGCCATTAAGGATATGATCGACATGATTAACACTCACTTGAAGTTATAGGGAAAGAGTATATCCTTCTTGTGGCGTTGGTTCACTAAGAAGTTCATGAGGTTACTCTCTGACTCAGACTTCCAATTAGTCTTTGGAGTAATTGGGTCTTTGAATACTATATGGGGATCAACAAAACTAATTTCATTGCAACCTTCCTTTCTAAGCTCTGTCATTGTAAATCTGCATATATATAGTACTTGTTAGGATAATTTATATGCATATACACACATATGATGAGTTTAATAATAGATCGAAAGAATTATTACTTACAGACAATAGCAGCTAATGATAACTTTGTCCAGAGAGGTCAGGTGGCATAGTTGATGAAATTCTGCAAAGTCAACATACATAACATCATCGCCACGGAACCAATGTTCGTCTCTAATTCTGACACCAACGCAGAAGTCTCCACTGGTAGACGCCTGCATGTACCACTTGTTTAGCAGGTACATTTGCGTCCCCAGATCAGATAAGGCTTGAGGGTTGTATAGACTCTGGCCTAGTACAAATTTTTTCTTCCAAATATCAACCTCCGCCGCACTCTCAATGTTTCCATCACCAAACATCTGGTAAAGGTCGAGACCAGTCTCATCAAGAAATTCACCAAGGTGATCCAAATCGACATCCGGAGGTATGTTTGCCTGATGCATTAATCCTAAATTCGAACCATATTCATTACCAACAACTAGCGGGGGGATTGATTGGTGCGCTTGTTGTCCGAGTTGGGCAACTCCTTTCCCTGCCCGCTTCTTTTTCTGTGCTATCTCAATTGACTTGGTGAGAGTGCGGTCATAGTCTGATAACGTTGATTTGGACGGCTTACGAGATTCCCGCTGTTGTTGCTGGTAAGAAGTCACCTTTTTTCTTAGAATATCTGGAGCTACGAAGAAGTACGGTTTCTTCGGGTTTCTCCTTGCTTCTTGATTCATTTTAAGTTTGTCATAGAATCTAGACATGTCTTTTTTATATGCATCAGTTCCTTCTTACTTCTCTTCAGATATTATTTTGGGAATAGCCCTTGGTTTCACGGTGGCTTTCTTTGCAGGCGGGGACTGGTTCTTCGTTTGAGGGGCTGGCCTCTTGCTAGGCTTCTTGGTAGGCGGGGGTGGGGGAGGCGTTGGAGACCTCCTTGGAGGTGTTGGCAGCGGCGTTGGAGACTTCCTTGGAGGTGGCGGCTGCGGTCATTGTGTTCTCCTTTTATAAACAAATAAAATTAACAAACTATAAAATTATCTAGATCTCTAAACAATGATGTTTTTAATGATCATTGTGTTCTCGTCTTTTACTGCGGCAGGTAAGTAATTCACATGATATTTCCGCAAATTAACAGAAGAATGGGAGTGTACACACATAACAGACTACTACGACGATATCGGGACGTGTGAATAAATAACCATCCGTACTAGTTGACCTTGCTTACGTGATCATCTCGGCGAGCATTTCTCCACCGGACGGCACCGTACTTGGCCACGGAAGAGCTCCAATTCTACGAGGAAGGGAACACGGTCTTCCACGACCGTTGCCGCTCTCCCTCGTAGAATCAAAGCTCCTCCTTGACGTCCGTTACCGCTCGGCAGAGAACATGCTCGCCGAAATGAACACGGTCCGCTAGTTCAACTAGTACGGATTTTCTATAATTTTCTAACTATTTTCTAAGTTTTTATTTATATATACTACGTTTAGGTACGGTGATTGACAGACTACTGCGACGATATCGGGACATGTGAATAAATAACCATCCGTACTAGTTGACCTTGCTTACGTGATCATCTCGGCGAGCATTTCTCCACCGGACGGCACCGTACTTGGTCAAGGAAGAGCTCCGATTCTACGAGGAAGGGAACACGGTCTTCCACGACCGTTGTCGCTCTCCCTCGTAGAATCAAAGCTTCTCCTTGACGTCCGTTACCGCTCGGCAGAGAACATACTCGCCGAGCTGAACACGGTCCGCAAGTTCAACTAGTACGGATTTGCTATAATTTTCTAACTATTTTCTAAGTTTATATTTATATATACTTTAACCTTCTTTCATGTAAATATGCAAGCTTGAAGTGATTTTGAGCTCAAATTGCTTACAAATGAAAAAAACCACAATAAAGAACCATAAATATATATAGTGAACAAAATGGCATAAGAAAATGGTGAAAATGAGAGTATGAGATTGGTAACCTTTACAACTGAAGAATCGACGGAGGAATCGAAGAAATCGATGGAGGAATCGAAGAATGGATGGAGGAATAATGGAGGGAGGGAGGAAGCAAGAACACTACTACAGTGAGCTTCAAAATGTGCTGAGCTCGGGCTCGGGGAGGAAGGAGGAGACGGCTGATTTATAAAGGGAGAACATTTAGTCCCGGTTGATGGATCCAACCGGGACTAAAGGTAACTTTCCAACCCCGGGCGCAGCCACGGCCTGAGAGTAGACCTTTACTCCCGGTTGGAGCCACCAACCGAGAGTAAAAGTATACCTTTAGTCCCGGTTGGTGGCTCCAACCGGGACTAAAGGTCCCTGCCACCTCTGTCTGGCGCAGTAGTCGTTGGGCAGGGACCTTTAGTCCCGGTTGGAGCCACCAACCGGGACTAAAGGTATCTCTAGTCCCGGGCGCAAAAAATTTCGGGACTAGAGCCTATTTTGACCGAGGATCATAGGTCTGTTCTCTACTAGTGTTAGCAGAGAGGCACCACTTGGGCACTTGGTACTACTGAAAACAGGACAAGTTAATCCATGCACCATGCAGTTGAAGGACCAGCTGCTAGCTCTTCCACCGACGGATGATGCATGGCCGACCCATGCATACCCACGGCCACGAGGGAGAGATAGAGGGGGAGTGGGAGAGGGAGCTGTCACTGTGGGACCCAACGAATGTCAGTGCAGCCTGCCTAACGTACAGCACGTACTCCGTATAGGATAGGATTATACAATAGGACCGCCTCGTCTCTCAGTCTCTGGATCTCTCTCTCTCTCTCTCCCCTGCACGGCGCCACGGCGGCCATGGGAGGAGTGGCCGGGTATAGCATTGCAGACTAATAAAATAAGAAAACAATGGCGCGTAGGTGAAGAACAGGTGGATCTTCCTCGCAACCACCCTGCACACAAATCCTAGAAAACATTCTCTCATCTAACTATTTGTCGTTCTGATCTCTCTCTCTCTCTCTCTCTCTCTCTCTCTCTCTCTCTCTCTCTCTCTCTCTCTCTCCCTTAATTAAGGTACGTTCCAATCCAACTCGATCGATATATACTAGTATATGAAAACAATATAAATTCTCTCTAACCCTGGCATGGCAGGGGTATAGAGAGTTTAGATCAGAGAGCTTGGGCAGTGTGCAGCAGCAGTATGCGCTGTGAGAAGCAATATACAAAAGCAGCGCGCACTAGTCGACAGCCAAAATACTGCAGGAAGATTAGGTACGCAGACACATGGTGAGAGCTAGCTAGCGAGGAGAGTCCTACGCGTGACATTTGTTTACGGCAGGGCAGGGGATGCGTTGTGCGGATGAGATTGTTTAGCCCCGCTCTTGTGTGCAAATTGCCTGCACGGACGCGCTTTGTTTAGTCCGGAATAGCGCGGGTTCCAAGGGGAATGTCGGTCACTTGTGCTTTGTTTTCTTGCTGTTCGATCGTTTCGCCCGCCGCGCCCCGCCGAGAGTGGACGGGTGGTCATGATCATGAGGCGAATGTCCGTTTCCTCCCGAGCCTTTTATTTTGTAGTCTTTCGGTGGAATGTGTTTGTTGGGAACCATCCATCAGAATCAGTTTTCGGGGCCAGGCGCAGGCGGCATATCACCTGATCGAGATTGCTTGCTGATTTTGAAAGCTCTAAAATATTAATTTGTGGCCCGGCCCTGCCCTGCCCTGCCCTAGCTTGTTTGCACTGCATTGCATTGGACCCATCCTAGCTGGGATACATTTTTTAAAATAAAAAAGTATATACTATCTATATGCATCATCATTTGCTCAAAAAAAAGCTATATACATCATCATCATGCTGGACTAATATAATTAAGTATATATATTCTGTACACATAATTTCATTCTTGCTTTATAGATCATTATTATGGAGTACCAGTAGGCTTCCCGAACATAATGAACCATGCAATTGTTTTTTCCCCTTTAACACTGTGATGAAATAGATTGGTTATTGTGTAGTACTCCCTTAGCCTGGAAATTATATGAAAAAAAATTGCTGCCATGTTGCTACATTTGTATATATCATTATAATCTTGATCCACCAAATTAAAATGTATAGATGGTATTTTTTATCTAGGTTTGTAAGAAAAAGAATACTACTCCCTCTATTCCAAATTATAAAGCCAAAATGTTTTAGAATTTGGAATGGAGGGAGTAGTACCTTAGAAAAATGTTTTTTTATTATGTCTTCTATTCCATCCTATAACTTCTTTTATATTATTAAACGTTTCGTCAAAATAAGGTCATAATTCATGTGACTAGAACCAATGTATTCGATCCGTGGGTAAAGTAGTCAAGAGGTTTGAATGTGTCTAACTGTGGAAATATATATGCACGGGCAGCTTTACATGTCATGCTAACAATAATCTAACTATTTTCATTTCCATCACACACAGACGACCGTCTTAAGAATACATAGCATCCCTACGCTGCTCCTCACATACAAGCCACGTATTATTATTATATATAATTGGATGCTCGTCGCATGCCTCACATGGAATGCCAACTCCATGGCCTAATGATGGAACAAAGATGCCCTAGATTTGACATGAAAAAAAAACCAAATAATGCATAATAATAATAATTATTGGGCCACTACTACTAAGTGGCGTGGTGGGTACCGTACCAGATCTATATGACCATCCAGGATGGGCAAATTCAGTTATGAAATGGGGAGAGGGGGAGGTGTAGCTAGCATATCATGCATGTTCATATGCATGCATGTGTCTGCCTTGTTGATCTTCATGTACCTGTAGCTGTGTAGTGGTTAATCACTGTTTAAGCATAGTGTAAGATCATCTAGCAGATACCTAGATAGCTAGATGTGCATATATCACTACTACACAAAATCTTTTAGACAACGTTTCACAAATGGGTTCCGAGGCGGTTGGCTTGGTCGCCCGCCTCGGTTATTCGAGGCAGGGCAGCCAGGCCAACAACCGACTCAGTTAATCCTTAACCGAGGCGGACGCTGTAAAGAAACCGCCACGGTTAATGCAGAATAATCGAGGCGGTTGCCCTAACATAACCTCCTTGGTTAATACATTAACCAAGGCGGTTATTATAAAGCAACCGCCTCGATTAATGTTTATTAACCGAGGCGGTTGGCTTAGGGTAACCGCCTCGTTTAACAAGCGATTACCGAGGCGGTTTCCTTATAGTGCCCGCGTCGGTTAAGTCTGGGCTATAAATGCACCCGCATCCATCCTTCTTCCCCACGGCTTCTCCTCCATTTTTCGGGTTTTGACCTCAAAACCCTAAAAACGGCCATTTTCTAGGGAGAGAGGTTTTGCCCTTGGATTTGGTGAAGCACCGCAAGAGGTTGATTCTCGTTCTCAAACCCTCAATCCTCTCTCTTTTCCATGATTTGGGTGCTTTTTCTCAAGATCTAGATCGAGATCTATTTGGAGGAGAGAGAAAATCAGATCTAGAGCTACCCGACTGCTTTTTTCCATACTGCTCTGCTTATATGCGCCATTTTTGTTGTTTGTGTGTGCAAGGTTTCTCGGCCATGGACAGGGAATGGATGTACAAGACATCGAGGCTGGATCCTTCGTACCTGGAACATGCGACAAAGTTTATTGCCGCTACGAAAAGGCATCGTCTGGGTCTGAAGCGAGAACACACCGTCTGTCCATGTAAAAGCTGCAAGAACCTTCTACTGCACGAAGATAACGTGGTGGAATATCACTTGGTCCGGTATGGTTTCGTCAAGGATTACACCGTCTGGAAGTTTCACGGGGAAGCAGAGGATCCGAGTGTCGGTGCATCTAGAGGAAACTCGTCGACAACGATGACGGCAGCGGTGAATGTAGAACAACAAACCTCATCAGCAGCGGCCAGCGGGAATGGCAATGCTACTACTAGCGACAATAATGCAAATCGTGATTACATCATGATGGATGATCTGCTCCAAGACACAGTTGATGACGACGATGGTGGGGACGGCGATGATGGGGATGGCGGTGAGCCTGTGAGGGATCCCAAGACCACGAACCTTTTTGAGTCAATTGCTAACCGTCTTGATCACGACAACATTCTATTTGGGAGACCAAGGTGGTTGGAAAATTTCAGAGAGATGAAGCAGACGACAATTGATCCCCTCTATAAGGATCGTCCGAAGCACTGGATGGCGCTGTGTTTTAACCTCTAGATGCTAATGCTGAAGGCTCGCCATGGCTGGTCCCACACTAGCTTCAATGACATGTTATGTATTCTTGCTGACACATACCCAGAGGGTAACAAGGTGCCCACCAATACCTACCGGATGAAGAAGCTGATCCAGCCAGTGGCGATGAAGCTTAAAAATTTCCACACCTGTCCTAACCACTGTATCCTATATTGGGGCAAGTATGAGAACTTGCGTAGCTGTCCGTACTATGACACGAGTCGGTACAAGAGGAATGTCAGTTGTCGCACAGATGCGGATGACAAGAGAGGGCCAAAGAAGAAGAAGATGGCCAAGAAGAGTACCGCGAAGAAGCAGATCTCGTCTACTGAGGACAAGGAAGAAGAGGGTTACACGTAGAGGAAAAGTCTGGTCCTATCGATGTGGTACCTGCCCGTAATCGATCGTCTGCGTGCTATATTTGGGAATTCCGAGGATGCCAAGCTGATGTCTTGGCATGCATCTGATGAGCGCACGAAGGATGATGGCAAGCTGTGGCACCCTTCCGATGGCAAGCAGTGGAAGCGTTTCAATGCTAAGTTCTTAGTGTTTGGAGACGAGGCGGGGAACGTAAGGTTCACGCTGAGTACCGATGGGATGAATCCGTTCGGTGACCTCAGTAGCTCGCACAGCACTTTGCCGGTCATCCTCACCATCTACAACCTACCTCCCTGGCTATGTCAAAAGCGCAGACATATTTTACTAATCATGATTATTTCTAGACCTAGGCAGTCAAGCAATGATATAGATGTGTTCTTGGAGCCGCTCATGGAGGACATGAAGATACTATGGGAAGATGGGGTCAAGATGATGGATGCATTCCTAAAGAAGGAGTTCACTCTAAAAGCCATCATCTTTCTCACCATCACCGATTACCCTAGTCTTTTTTCAATGTCGGGGCAGATCAAAGGTATGTCAGGTTGTGTAGTTTGCATTAACGGTACCTGCTACACTTACTTTAGTGCATCCAAGAAGATGGTGTACATGAGTCATAGGTGATTCCTCATCAAAAAGCATAGGTACTGGGTAGCTACGATGAATAAGTACTTCGACAACCAGGAGGAGCCTCAACTTGACGAGCCAGAAAGGACGAGGTACGGGTAAAAGGTGTTTGACATGATGAAGGGCATAGACGTTGAGTTCAGGAAGAAGAACAAAGAGGAAGATGGGACCACGACAAGGAAGAAGAGGAAGTGGGATAAGATGGAGGAACCACCTGTTGCCCTCGTTCTTTTCAAGAAGCAGTCGTGTTTCTTCAAGTACCTGTCGTACTGGAAGGAGCTAGATACGCCCATGACGTTCTGTGTCGTGCTCTTCTTGTCCTTCTCCTTTGTGTGAACCTGTATCCATTGATGTCATACACTTGCCACATGGTGATTTTGGTGGATGGGCCAGACGCAAGCCTCGCTTCATCGGACTCTCCACTTGGTATGTCCTGCAACTCTTTGATCCATGTCATGAAACTGCTCTTATGTTGTTTTTGGACCCATGCCTCCGTGCGCTGTCCGTCATGAGCGGCGCGGATCTCCTCCAGGTGCTTGTCTGTAACACCCCTGGTGTTACGAGCTTGCTTAGCACCAAGATTTAGGTCCGAGAAGGATTAGACTAACAAGTTTCCAAGTTTTAAAAATTTATAACGCACGTGAGGCAAAAACAATTAAGATGAAGAAGGATCAAACATAACTTGTATTTAGTACTTAAATAAAGTTGGAAGTACAAACTTTGTAGATGACAATGCAACTTTAACTTTTGGAAAATAGATGTTGTTAACTAATGTTTTGGGGAGCTCAAAAATCAAATTTGACGTTAAGATAAGCTCTTTTCGTTAAGTCGGCGAACCCTTGAACTATTGTTAAAATACCATTTTTGGCGAATTATATTGAGCAAAATAGTTAAATGGTGCTTAAATATTTTGCTCCTATGGGTTAGTATAAGGTATGGACTATCGCATGAAATACTTGTTGGTAGCAGTTAATAGGGTTTAGGCCTTTTAAAAATTGTAACAAAAGTGTTAAAGGCGGTTAATTTGAATTGAATCCTTAACTTTCCTAAGTATGGAAAAGTAGTAAGACGATGCGATTTTGTCATTTTAATTTTAACAAAAATGCCTAAACATTAATTTCATGTTTTGGTATGGTTGGTTGAATCAAAGTGAGTGTTCGAGCTTGGTATAAGTGGTTGTGGTGTTGGGTAGCACGTTGCTCTCACAAAAATTGCCCGAACTACGTTGGAACGCCCTATGAACCATGTGCGTTGGCTCTTTGTTGGCGAACTAACACCGACACGACAAGCTCATTTTGCCATGCTTCTATCTCCCTCTCCAGTTGCTCTCGGGGCATGAGGTTTGCTTCGCTAGCTAGTGGGTAGTACCGGCCTTGGGTTAGCGTAATTAGTTGGACTTTAGTTGAGTTAATCGACAGCCTTTGGTTCACTTTAAAAATCGTGCAAGTCACTGATGGCAGCCGCTCAGTCGGAGTTTACGGTCACCGCGTACACGACACGGCTGGCGATGAGTTCAAGCGTGGCTGAGCTGTTGTCGCTCCATCGACGTGCATGTGTCCGAACATTGCCGCACGGCATCCCTGGCTTTGCGTGCCATTCTTGGTGGGGCCGTGGCCTTGCTCTTATCGCTGCCCGTGGGCTTGCTGGGCTCGGGCGGCTAGCCATCGTGCTGAGCACCAGTTCAAGGTAGGGCTGCGGCTACCATGGCTTGGCTGATGTGGCGACCGCCCCACCGTTTGTTTCACCTACCACGACGATGACCCCGGTCACAGTGGCGACGGACGTGTCCCTGCTCTGCTCTGCCGCTAGCCAGCACCAGCGACCCCACTCGGCCTTGCCACTTCATGTTGTGTGCTTCTGTAGGGTCGAGATGGCGACTAGAGGGGGTGAATAGTCATTTCTAAAACTTAATCACGTCGGCTAACTAAAACAAGTGTAGAATTAAAACTATGGGTCTAGCCAAGACTACACCCCTCTATATATGTTCCCTAGCACCTTGCAAAGATCCTAATTAAGCAACAAAGGTGCTATGCTAGCTAGAGCTCACCTAATCAATTCTAGAAGCAAGGTCACACAAACCTATGCCACTAGTACTTTAACAAACGGGGAGCTCGTACACATGCTAGTAAGCAAAACAACAAAGCCAACTAAGCTCACTAGAAATGCTTAATAACAAGGCAACCAATGCCAAATTAGAAAGCGCAAATACTTAGCTACACAAACTAAGCAATGTGACTAACAAGGTTACACAAACCAAATTAGCCACGCAAGGGAGCTACTTCTATGCTACACAAGCAAGAAGGTAACTAGTGAGCTACACAAGCTAACTAATTGCAAGAGCAACTACACAAGCACAAAGTATATGAAAGTAATAACAAGCTTGTGTAAAGGGATTACAAACCAATGGGAGGAACAATGTTGACACGATAATTTTCTCCTGAGGTTCACGTGCTTGCCAACACGCTACGTCCCCATTGTGTCGACCGCTCACTTGGTGGTTTGGTAGCTAATTGGCATCACCCGCCAAGACCGCACGTCGTGCACCGCAATAACCTACCCCAAAATTGAGGGTAGCTCAATGACACGCTCAACTAGAGTTTCCCTTCACGGCTCCCGCGGGGCGAGCACAATGCCTCTCACAAAGCTCTTCTCTGGAGCACCGCACAAGCTTCTTGCGGGCTTCGACAAAGACCACCACCAAGTCATCTTGGAGGTGGCAACCTCCAAGAGTAACAAGCACCACCGACTTACAACTCGATCACCTAGTGCCACTCGATGCAACCTCATAATGCAATCGCACTAGAATCGCTCTCTCACATAATCGGATGATCACTATCAAGCATATGTGAGATGGAGGGCTTCCAAGCACTCTCAAGCATGCACACAAAGTCCCCTGTGGTGCTCAGCTCAAGCCATGGTTGAGACCACCTTCTATTTGTAGCCCCATGGGCTAAACTAGCTGTTACCCCTTCACTGGGCAAATTCTAGGACGACCGGACGCACCCTACCAGCGTTCGGTCGCTCTACGTTCAACCGAAGCCGCCCGATCTCAACGGTTAAGTTGCGACTGGACGCTGCACAGTGAATGACCGGACGCTGCTGCGCCTGAGTCCGGTCGTTTCCAGAGAGCTCCCCGAGCCTCTGTTTTGCGAGCGGATGCGTCCGGTCCACCATGACCGGACATAGACCAGCGTCCGATCAGTTCTATGCCCACACGCCTAACTCTAGCACCGCCTACATCACCATACGTCAACACTGACCGGACGTAGACCCTGAGTGTCCGATCACTCTTTGCGCCAGCATCCGGTCACAAGACCGAGACCACGCACTCACTGCTGCCACTAACCAGATGGGCCGGTCCTAGCGAGGCTAGCGTCCGATCAGTTCTGCGAAACCCTATCTTTTCTATATATGGCACTGGTGGAGTTTTGAACCTTTCTCACCTCTGTTCCATCGCTGAGTTGATCCACATTAACTCCAACTTCATCTCCTTTATAAATGCACCAACACCACCATGTGTATGTGTGTTAGCATTTTCACAATCATTTTTCAAAGGATTAGCCACTCAACTTGCCACTGATGACTTGAGTGATGGGGTTTTGGAGAGCTTTAGTAGGAAATGTCCGACCGGGACTCATGGTCGTCGTTCGTGATGGAGTCAGCATGGCCTACATGGGATGTCCCATTGCTCCCTACCTATCTCTCGGTGTGTTTCCTGAGCCATTTGATTGACTTAAGAAGCCCAATGGTTTCTCCCGACAGAGATCTCATTTTGGGTTTTTCCAGGTCTGGCCTAGGGAAGTGGAGAGCCACCCACGTGCGGTGGCGCTTTAGTTCTTGTGCTCGGCGTGCGGTAGTGGTTGGTCATGAGGTAGTGGTGGGCCATGCCCAGGCCATGTCCCGTCTGATTAGGAGCCGTTCCATCTGGCAGGGCATGTCTCATTGGTCAGGGCGCGTCTCATCGGTCAAGGTGCATTTCATCTGCATTAAATGGGAAAGAGAGAGAGTTATTTCGCTCCGCCATTTCGCCTTCCCTGATCGGTGCGCCCTTCCTTAACTGTTGTTCCCTTTTCCTTAAGTAGGAGAAGAGAGAAGGTTTTCACCTTGTTCTTTTGTCTATTCCTCATTCGCCGCCTCCTTTCCTTTTCCTTCTTACTATGAGCATTCCTGAGAGCCATGGTGGTTTCTAGGAAAGAAAGGGGAGGGAGCGAGGGAGAAGAGAAAAACTCACCAATCCTTTTGTGATCCTAGAGCAAAATGTTGGACTAGAGGTCGTCCACCATGAGGGAGTCAGTGTTGAAGGCCTTTGTTGTGAAGGGGTTCCTACCGCCAAAGGAGGTGGTGCGCTGGAGGGCTCCCGGGAGGGAGGAGTTCCCACAACCTTGGCCTGGTGAGGAGGTGTCCTTTCTCACCTTCCATGAGCGTGGGTTAGGGTACCCCATGCACTAGTTCCTACATGGGCTCCTCAATGAGTGGGGTCTAGAGCTGCAGCACCTTAATCCAACGGAGATGCTGCACATCGCCGACTTTGTCACCATATGTGAGGCTTTCCTTAGGATGGAGCCACACATAGATTTCTTCTAGCTACTATTCTTTGGGAGATCCTTGATGGTGAGGAATACAGGCGAGATCACACCAATGGGGGGTTTCGCCCTGCAGAGGAAACCGAGCGTGGGAGGCTCATATCCCACATACCTCCCCTATGACTCCAACTGGGGGTGGCATGGGGAGTGGTTTTACATCAGGAATCTGATGGAGGCGGCGTTCCTAGCAAGAGGCCAGAGAAGTAGGAAAGTTGGTCATCGGGTTGCGCCTGTAAGGAGAAGAAGAAGGTGGAGGTCATTGAGGAGGAGCTCTAGAAGCTTGTGCAACACGATCTTGATGGGGTGCAGGTGTTCCACACCCTCTACCACTGCTGGGTTACACCGTTGATGGAGAAGACACGGCCAATGTGGCTGTATAGCGGCCCATTGGACCTAGACCGTGTGTCATGAAGGATCTGCCAGACAACGAGGTCTGGAGTCACCTTGGCCGGGTGCTGCAGCTAAAGCCCAAAGTGAGGGTCGAAGGGAAGCCCATGCCTTTCAACTCCACAATCATGTCCAGACTGGTATGCTCCCTTATCTTTGGTCCATACTTCTTCCTCTGCTTTTCCTATTTTTTGATTTGGAGCCACACGTTCCGCAGGGGCTTGGAGTTTACAAGTCCCAGCCGCACCTTCCCAAGGGTCCAGAGGGCGTGGCCCCGTAGGCCGCCTAGAAGGAGGCGGCGAATGCCAGAAAGAAAAAGAGAGCTGAGGTGGCTCATCGGAAGTACAAGAAGGAGAAGGAGGTCACCCTACGCATGATGGCTGGGGAGAGAAAAAGCGATGTTGAGTCTGAGCTCGAGTCGGAGGATCCCATGGACGTGGACAACATAATTTTCTCCAAGGAGGAGGAAAGTCGAGAGGTTGTTGTGACCTCAGCGGAGCGTCATTACCCTATGGCAACGTCCACTGGTGATGAGCAGGAGGCCACACGGTGCATGGTGGTTCCTGCACCAAGGAAGTGTGCAGCGAGTGCGGACGCCATCAGCGAATAGGAAGCAAAGCAGACACGGTCACTGCGCCCTCTGGCGGCGTCGCCAGTCCCATCGCCGCCTGTGGTGAACGCGATCGAGCAAGTCGGGCGGTCTGAGGAGCAGACTGGCACTTGTGTATCGTCGAGATTGGTGCCAACATGTGACTCACATCTGGGAGAGGCCCTGCCTGCCATGGACATGGTCGAGCAAGCCGGGCGGTCCAAGGAGCAGACTAGCACCCGTGTGTCGTGCGACTCACAGCCAAAGGATGCCCCGCCTGCTACTCCGATCAGGGAGTACCAAACTGAGGGTCATGATGACCCATAGGCTGGGCAAGAGCCGGTTGGGATGACTCTGCCCCCGGCTAAAGTGAGGGGGCATGGGTTGCAGTCTGGGAGTGGTGTTTGCTCTATAGGCCCATCGACATTGGGTCTCACCTTTAAAGTCATGCCGCTCACCTCCCGATACGTTTTTCTTTTTGATCTTTCACTATCGAGCCTTTTTGGAGTGTGACTTACCCGCACTCTTTGTCAGTGGCCAGGAGATGTCGGGGTTGAGCATCACCCCAACTCCCATGCGAGAGACTTGGAGGCCCACCCTGTAGCATGTCGCGACAAGCGATGGGGGGAACAGGGTGGTGGTGGCAAACCCTTCCCTTCTAGGGGTGGTGACCCCAGGTTGACTACTAGTACGATGGCAGCAGCAGTGGCAGTGTTGGTGGTGATCCCGATGCTAATGGCAGGGGTTGCGTCAGAAGTAACCCTCATGGCCCCTCCTCCACTGGCTATGGTGGAAGAGGAGAGGGAGACCAAGCTCCTTGCTTCGCTGGGTGGAGGGCTACATGGCTCACCCTCATAGTCAGAGCCAAAGGCGCTGGGGGAAAACATGGCCGGGATGGAGTTGGAACACCCGACGGCAGTCCACACAACTGAGGTGGTGGACATCCCATCTGATGATGAGGCGGATGACGTGGTGGAGCTACCGGTGTCATCACGGGAGCTTCTAGTGGTCTAGTCAGAGGCTGGGCCCTCTGGCGGGCTGCTGGAGGGTGACCTAGAGTGGCCCTACCCTGAGGACCCGGTGAAGGTGTGGTTCATCCTTCAAGATTCCTAGGAGTGTTAGCTTTGGGACATCCTTGGGGAGCAAGGGCATGCCACGGTGTCCGAACTCGCCAACCTATCCACGAAGCTCAGAGACACCCAGGAGCGGGTTAAGTCCGCTTAGCAGTTAGTCGAGGTCAACCTGCAGCTTGGCACGAGGGTGAGTTTCACATACTTGTCCTTGACCTCTGAATCTTTTGTTGGTTGTTTTAGCATGCTTGCTTTTCATAGAGTCTAAAGAGGATGTGGTCCCATAAGTCCCGCTTCCTCCAAATGGAGAACGCCCAGATGGCTGAGCTTGAGCATCAGCTAGAGTTCGCTCGTCGTGAGTCATAGGACCGGGTGGCCAAGGCGACTGCAGTGCGGGTGGAGGGGCAGCGTGCAGCAGAGTGGGCGATTGCCACTGAGCAAGGATTAGGGCGGTGAAGGACCACCAGGCGGAGACCGAGGCAGGGTTGTAGACATCCCTAGTGGACACTAAGGTAGCGCTCCAAGAGTCCTTGGTGGCCCTTGAGTCAGAGCAGAGCGCCCTAGAGTTGGCACAAAAAGCCCTGGAGTTGGAGCGGAAGGCCTAGTCGAAAGCAGACTGGGAAGTGCTCGCACTTCAGGGCCGGGTGATGGGGACCGATGAGGCAAGCGCCCGGCTGCATGAGCAGGTGGCCCGGTAGGTAGAGGATCTCTCCACCCTTGAGAACTTCCACATCGGTACGTACCTTTTCTTTTTTTCGTTGTGTTGGTTTCTTCCTTCAGCCTGTTTCTGAGCTTGTTGCCCTTCTTTTAGAGTTGGGCGGAAAGGTGAGGTTGCTGGAGCAAAACCTAGAGACGGTCAAAGCGACTTTTAGCCAGAATGTAGAGGAGCTAGCTAGGCCCCATGAAGAGTGACATGCGCTCGAGGGGGAGCTTGACTAGATCTGCAATGTTGCCTAGCTAGTCATCGTGGAGATCTTTGGGTCAGTGCCAAGCACTAGCGCGCCCACCGTCCAGCTAGCGGAGGACCTGGATGTAGTCCGGGACCTAATCACAAGTGGCATGTTCTACGGAGCATCGGGGGTGTTGATGTCGGTGGCGATGCACCACCCGAACCTAGACTTCACCACTATCTATAGTGGGTATGCTAAAGGCTTGAGCATGGAGGACATCCAATCGATCGTGGAGGGCTTGCTACCGCATGCAAGGTCGGTGGTAGAGCAAGTCTCCGCCCAGTGGGTGATGGACATCCGCCATGAAGACTTGGCCAGAAGCATGCGTGGGGAGGATGTTGCCCAGCCTACGGATGGCATGGAGCCTGGGTCAGAGGTGGATGTTGCCCCAACTTTGACCAAGCCAAACGTCGTGCTGCCGGGGACTGAGCAGCCTACGCCTTCGCTGGTCACACCAACAGCAGATGCCGCCGAGCCGATCCAATAGCTTGTAAAATATAAGTAGTTTAGTGAAGGTAAAAAGTTTAAGTTCATTGGGGAGCCCCCATGTAAATGTTCCTGTGTGCTTAATGACTACGGTTGGTTTCATTTTCTATGATGGAGTCACTCCGTTCGGGGAAGCTTGTTCCCCTTTTGTTCCTTAGTTTTTTCCTTAGCATAATTTTGTTTTTTATTCTTTCTTTCTCTTACCTGCCCATTTGTCCTATAGGCTACAACCTTGGGAGCCCAAGGCATGGCCCATGAGGCTCGGCTGCTCGTAACCATAGGGAAAGGCGGGGTGAGATCGGTCGGAATGTTTTAAAGCAAAGCTACGTAAGGCAAATTAAAGGAACGAACTACCCTTTTGGTCAGGTAGGAAGGAATTCCACCATATGATAGTAAACAAAATAGAGAGGTAGTAGTGTACCCTAGTGGAGCCCCTAAGCATCACGGGCTGAAAAGTGTTCGGGTTAGGGTGCTTTTATAGGAGCATATGCTAAGTAAATAATGGTAAGACTAGAACTTAGGGGAAGAAAAATGACATAGCAGTTCCAAGTGTTCGGAGAGAATGTCATTGTTGTTGTCCTTCAGTTGGTAGGTGTTCGGTCGGATCACTTCAACCTTCAGTCGTCCGGATCGTTGCCCGCTACGCCCCTCTTCTCGGTCGCTGCTTCTTTGCCTTTTTCTTCCTTTGGCCTACCAGCCTACCACAGAAGGAGCTTGAGGAGCTGACAATCCTTATAGAGGTGTTTAATGGGGTAGTCGTGGTTGGTGCACGGGCACTCCATGAGCTCGTGGAAGTGGCCCAGAGGGTCCTGCTGGGGCTGCGTGCCTACGGGATCAGCCATGGCGTCCAACGCGGAGTTGGCTGGTCGGCGGTGATCCTTTCTGTTCTTTTTCCCCCTCTACATAGAGGGGCCCTCGTCCTGATCCTAGCGCTTGGCCTTACCTTTGCCTCGGCCTCCATTGGAGCATGGTGGGAGCGGCGCTTGCTGGAGGTTTTGGACATAGGTCCATGGTCCTGGGCCATCAGGGCTAGGACTCTAGTTGCTGCTACATGTGTCTTGGTTTGGCCTGAGCCACGCGTAGATAGGCGGTCGGTACAGAGCAGTCGTCAAGTCAGGGCAAGGTGCCAATGTGGCCTCCTATGCCGCACTCAGCGGCCATCGTGGTGATCAGGTGGAGCGACCCATCTGTTGCATCCCCATTCCCCTAGTGGGGAGTGAGGTCATGAGTTGGCGTGGCGATATAGAGCTCTCCACCTATTGCACGACAGTGGTCTCCACTAGTACCCAGAGGTTCCGGTGGATCACCTATTCATGAGGGTCGTTTGGCTCGGACAGGCCACGCAGAAGCATTACCGCAGCAGCGATGTTCTGACTGGCCTGAGTGAACTATGGGGGATCGGTCCCCCTATCCATGGTGTTGCGCTAGACCTGATAGGCGCGACCCCGGGCGCCACTCGCTGGTCTGTGGCAGAACCTCCTAAGTTATAGGGCCCACATGCACTTGTCACTGTCCGACGACCTCTGACATCTATGCATATGTTTCCATGAACTTAAAAAGACTATCGGGTGTCCTCGGGGAACCCTGAATCATCCACGATTTCTGAGCAGGATCACGTTACAGAGTCATTGTAGTATTGCAACATTTATTCAAATATCAAAACCAGAGTAAAAACAACGGAAGTCTTACGATAACATAGTTTACAAACCAGTTATTTCAAACCTTACAAACTAAGTTCTTTAATTATTACAAACCATAGTAGTAGTGGAGTGGCATAATTAATATATACATAACACACAAAATAAACATCCTGCCCAAGGATCACACATTTACTTCTCATCGTCAGAACGAACGATAGTCATGCAGCATGATCCAAAACAGATCTGCTCATGAGGCTCACCTACAACAAGGGGTCAACGAACCCTGAGTACGAAAGTACTCAACAAGACTTATCCGAAATATTAACTGATAAACTCAGTAATGCAGGCTTAGGGATTCAAGGTATAGCTTTAACAATGATCAAAGTTCTTTTGCGTAAAAGCTCTTTTAACAACATTCTTTATATAGAAAACTTCTCAAGAACTATATACAAAGCTGACACGATCCGCACTGAGATCATGAAACTTCATATCCAACACCTTCACAAGCCTTATTCAAGTTCCGGTTATTAATTCTACGATGATGAACAGTGAGTTGAGTCTCCTTAACCGAGGAGCAACGACGATTCGAACTGATTATAAACCCAGCTGGAAATTCCAGACCACACGACATATGCAGGTCCCTGACCTCCATATACCAACCTACCCTCGGATCCTCTAAAACAAGAACGGGTCCACGCCACCCAAGAACACAGTACTCCATCATTCCAGCCCATGGCCACGTGGGTACACGCTATTCCCGCCATCTCTCCACTCCCAGTGCGCGAGTAGCCATTCTCATAATAGAATTGCCAAGTTCAGGCTTACCGGAGTATGTGGTTAGTACTACAAATTCTCACCTCATACAATTCAACAATGGACGTGCCTTAATTGACACAGGCGGAAAGAACCCGCTCACAAGACCTCCATGTCTTATGGCTCACACACACCGAGTCCGCCCGGTCTAGATTTATTACTCCACATTCCCATATCACATGCTAACATAATTAACCAATGTTCCATTTAAAACTAGCAGGTGGCAGGTAGTCACCCGACTTTCATCGTTCTACGCATAGCTAAGCAAAACTAGGCATATACGAGTTTAAAACAGGTAATATGGTAAATATGGAATAACAAGGGTGGTAATGCACCAATTAGGCTTTTACTTAACTCCTAATCACTTAATGCAGTAACAGAAAGCAAAAGCGAAATTAATTTGTAAAACACAAGGTAGTGTTGTATGCATCCGGGGCTTGCCTTCGTTGATGGAAAAGTCCGATTCCTGCGACGTTACACAAGTATTCGATCCGACTTCAACAGACGGATTAACCTCCTCAACAACTTGATTAACTACCACGTTTTCACCTTCGTTCACTACACGTAATAACAATGCCATGTTTAACATGATGCGGAATACGAAATATGATGCTCAATGATGGATGCAAAATTAATAATTTGAATACAACTTTCCTTCGCGGTACAGTTGCAAGTCAAACAAACTAAATCTTTTTCGTAACACATATATCAACTACCAAGGATCATTAACAACAAATGATCTGAGGTCATCATTCAATCCAAAAGTCCAAACAAAAACCTAAATCATTAAAGGTTACTATTTGATTTTATGAATTAATTATTTAATTCAACATTATGAAATAAATCAACTTATTCTGATTGAGCTCAAAATTTTAGTACATGTTCATTTCATGTTAACTAAGTGGCAAAACAAATTTCATAATTTTTGGATAAATAAATAAGCCTAGAAAAATCCTGGAAATCCATTTATGAATAAATTGAGCAATTTTTATCACATTTAAAAATTACTGAAAAACATTATTTCATATTTTTCTTAAATACTATACCTCACAGAGAAGTCACTCAAAAATTTTCATAATTTTTGGACCTCCAAATAAATCTACACAAAAATAACAAAAATAGACACTATTCATTCAAATCTGAAAATAGAAAAATCCATTTGAACGTTGAGTCACTGACATGGTGACCCCACCTGTCATCTTCTACCTCCCGCGTGTTGACTACGACGACGACGGCGCTGACTGGCGCAAACTCACCGACGGTGAGATCAACGGCGACGACCAACGTACCAAAATGACCACATCATCCCGGCGCATCGACTAAAGGCGCTAGCTAGACGAATTACTACGAGTTACGAGCTTGGCGTCGGCCATGGCGGACGCGGTGGCTCGGCAGTGCTACGCCAGTGAAACGAAGCCAAAAACGGGGAAACAGAGGGCATAGGAAGGTCCAGTAGCTCACCACGAACACTACAGAGCAGAAAGCAAGGCTGGAGAAGCAGCGTAGACGCGGGTCGACGTGAACAGCAACAGCGGCGGAGCAAGGATCGTCGGTGACGGTGTGCCGGCGACTATAGTGGATAAAACGGCCAATCAACAGTGAAATGAGCACTACGGCATCGAGACGAAGCTAAAGGTACACCAATCAAGGGCAACGGCTCACCGACAGGCTCTGGCCACGGAGATGCGCATGCGACGGTGAGGTTACCGGCCACGAGGAAGAAGGCGATGAAACTCGAGTTCCCGGTGAAGACAAGCCAAATTGGTGGGTCAGATGGACGTGCAAGGTTCAGGCGGAGCTGGGACTACCTTATCAGCGACGGTAGAGCACGACAACGACGGCACGGGCTCGCCGGAGATGGAGCAGCGGCGACGGGAAAAATAGAGAACGAAGAAAGAAGAACGGCGGTGGCTCCAGAGCTTTATAGGGCAGCCAAGGAAGCGCAAAGAAGCCACGACGAAGCCTTCAGCGCGCCAACGCGACGCCCAGACGGCCACGCGCGCGACTGGAAGCAAGCCGAAGCTCACCGGCGGTGTAGCGCGAGCGGTGAGTACTGTTCATCGAAATTACAAGTTTGCCATTCGCCAAAATTCATAAATTACTCCCAAATTTTCATAACAACTCAAAAATTTCCAAAAATAAAAGTTGTTCAAAATCAAAAGTTCTACAACTTTGCTTTTATAACCATCTCCTAATTCGGTCTAGATTTTGAAATGAACTTTTGAATTTGAATAGGGAAATTTACCGAATTACGCCTTTTTTATTTACTCAAAAATTTTCTAAACAACTTGAAAAACTCCAAAGATAAACTTTGTATAACTTATTAAGCTCTACACTTTTGCTTTTGGGCCCAACCCCAAAATATGCTTAGATTTTGAAATGGATTTTTCAGGGTAGGGTTTAAATGTGGAAAAGCAGGGTTTTCTCGAAAAATTCAAAATCCAAACAAACATTGAACTTGAGTCAAACAATACATTGCAACACATACCACATAAATATAAACTCATATTAGTGTATGCATATCAAAGTTTTCACCAAATGCCAAATGCTTTGCAATGCATATGATGACATGCCAGATTTTAATATTTAAACACCCGAGGTGTTACAATCCTTCCCCCTAAAAGAAATCTCGCCCCGAGATTTAAAGCCATAGGGTAAGTAATGGAAAAGGAAATGTGTCACGAGAACACATACAAACTCTGTCCATAAAACAGCCGAGGTCCCTTTACAAAACACAATTTGTACTATCGAATTCAACTAACATTACTCTATTCTATATTGACGCTAGAAATTCTGGAAACTTTTTTAACAAGTAGTCTTCTGATTCCCAAGTAGCTTCCTCTTCTGAATGTTGATTCCATTGTATTTTATAGAACTTGATTGTTCGTCTTCGAGTAACACGATCTTTCTGATCTAACACTCGGATCGGATATTCGGAATAAGTTAAATCCGGTTCTAGTTCCACTCCTTCAACTTCAACATTCTGTTCAGGCACTCGGAGACACTTCTTCAATTGAGAAACATGGAACACATCATGCACGGCTGTGAGATGTTCAGGTAATTGCAAGCGATATGCCACTTTTCCATACCTCTCTAAAATTTGATATGGTCCAATGTATCGAGGTGCCAACTTTCCTCTAACACCAAAACGGGTAACTCTCTTCATTGGTGATACTTTCAGATATACAAAATCTCCTTTGGTAAATACCAATGGTCTCCGTCTTCTATCCACATAACTCTTTTGTCGGGATTGAGCTATCTTCAAATTACTTTGTATTTGCCTAACCTTGTCTTCTGTTTCTTTCACAAGGTCAACTCCAAAGAATCTTCTTTCTCCAGGTTCAGACCAACTCAATGATGTTCTGCATCTACGACCATAGAGTGCTTCAAATGGAGCCATTCTAATGCTTTCCTGATAACTATTGTTGTATGAGAACTCGGCCAAAGGTAAGCATTTGTCCCACTTATTGGAATAGTTAAGGACACAACACCTTAACATATCTTCAAGTACTTGATTGACTCTTTCCGTCTGTCCATCAGTCTACGGATGATAAGCTGTACTATACAGAAGTTTGGTACCCAATGAAGAATGCAATTGTTTCCAAAAATTGGAGACAAACTATGTACCTCTGTCTGACACAATAGTCTTGGGTACTCCATGCAAACTCATGATTCTTGCTAAGTACATCTTGGCATATTGGATTGTAGGATATATTGTCTTAACTGGAAGAAAATGTGCTGACTTAGTGAGTCGATCTACAATAACCCATACTGAGTCAAATCCTTTTAATGTCTTGGGTAGACCAACAATAAAATCCATACTTATGTTCTCCCACTTCCAAGATAGAATAGGCAATGGTTGTAATTCACCAGCAGACCTCAAATGTATAGCTTTCACCTTTTGACAAGTATCACACTTTGCTATATATCTAGCAATTTCTATTTTCATTTTAGTCCACCAGAATATTTGCTTCAAGTCATGGTACATCTTGTTGCTTCCCAGATGGATTGATAACCTAGTAGCATGTGCCTCATCTAGAATTGACTGCCGCAACTCAGGAACTTTTGGTACCACTAGGCGATCCTTGAACCACAACACATCTTCATTGTCAATGCTAAAGCATTCTGCTTTTCCATTCTTGACTCTTTCCTTAATATGGGCTATACCCTTGTTTTCCTTCTGAGCAGCAATAACTTGATCTCAAATAGTGGCTTCAACAATTATGTTGGTCAAACTTCCTTGTTGAATTACTTCTACATTCAACTTTTCCATTTCTTGATATAAATTCAAATCCATTGTCCTCACTGTCAGACAATTGCAATAACCTTTGCGACTGAGGGCATCTGCAACTACATTTGCTTTACCGGGGTGATAATGTACTTCCAAGTCATAATCCTTAATCAGTTCTAACCATCTTCTCTGTCGCATGTTCAACTCTGACTGAGTAAAGATATACTTTAGGCTTTTGTGGTCTGTATACATATGACATGTATTACCAAGTAGGTAATGCCGCCAAATCTTCAGAGCATGAACCACAGCTGCTAACTCCAAATCATGAGTCAGATAGTGTTCTTCATGTTGCTTAAGTTGTCGGGATGCATAAGCAATGACTCGACCTTTTTGCATCAATACACATCCAATACCAATACCTGAAGCATCACAATAAACATCAAACGGCTTCTCGATGTCAGGTTGGGCTAATACTAGTGCAGTGGTTAACAGTCTCTTCAAAGTCTGGAAAGCCTCCTCACAATCTGATGACCAGACAAACTTAATTTGGTTCTTCAACAATTCAGTTATGGACTTTGATATTTTTGAGAAATCTAGGATAAACCGGTGGTAATATCCCGCCAAACCTAGAAAACTCCGAACTTGATGAACTGTGGTTGGCGATTTCCAATCAAGCACATCCTTCACTTTGCTTGGATCAACTGCAACTCCTTCGGCTGACAAGACATGTCCAAGAAATTGCACTTCCTTAAGCCAAAAATCACACTTGCTGAACTTGGCATATAGTTGATGTTCTCTCAAGCGGGTCAGAACAATTCTGAGATGTTCCGCATGTTCTTTCTTATTCTTGGAATATAATAAAATGTCATCAATAAACACCACTACAAACTTATCTAGCTCAGGCATGAATACTGAGTTCATTAGATACATGAAATGAGCTGGAGCATTTGTCAAACCAAAAGACATTACTAAGTATTCATATAATCCATATCTTGTGGTAAACGCCGTTTTGGGAATATCTTCAGGCTTTATCTTGATTTGGTGATATCCTGACCACAAATCTATCTTGGAGAAAACTTTAGCTCCGGCCAATTGATCAAAAAGTAGATCTATCCGAGGTAATGGATACTTATTCTTGATGGTCACTTTATTCAATGGACGATAGTCGACACATAACCTCAAAGTCTCATCTTTCTTTTTCACAAAAATTGCCGGACATCCCCAAGGTGAGGAACTAGGTTGGATAAACCCTTTCTCAATCAATTCTTGTAACTAAGTTTTCAACTCGGCCAATTCCTTAGGTGGCATCCTATAAGCTCTCCGAGAAATCGGAGCTGTTCCAGGTTGTAACTCTATATTAAACTGTACATCCCTATTAGGTGGTAGACTGGGTAAATCTTCAGGAAACACATCCGGAAATTCACACACTACCGGAATATCTCTAATCTCTTTGACAGCAGTTGCACAAATCTTGCCCACTGATCTTCTTAGGGTTGGAAGTTGGATAAGAAGTTGAGAATGACTATCAGACAAATTCACTCGTAAGGTCCTATTCAAAGCATCTATAACAGCCTTATGCTGATACATCCAATTCATTCCCAAAATTACATCTATATCCTGATCCTTAAGGATAATCATGGTAGTGGGAAAAATATGCCCACCCAGGTTTACGGGTACCTGGTATGCCATTTCCTTAGTACATAGACGTCCCCCGGGCGACTGTATAAAGAAACTTTCCTTTGTTGCCCCAATGGAAATTTCATGCTTCATGACAAATGTTCTATTGATGAATGAATGCGATGCGCCAGAATCAAAAAGTATAACTGCAGGGTGATTGGCAACAGGAAACATACCCATCATCACTGGCTCCCCTTCCGGAATTTCTCCAGCTTGAATATAGAACACCCGTCCTGTCTTCCTCTCATCTTTGCCCTTTTGAGCATTCTGGTTGGGGTTCTTGTTTGGTGCCTGACCCTGTTGTTGATTAGCAGGGGCCTTCTGATAATTTTGATTAGCCTGCCTAGGATATGGACATTCCCTAGAGAAATGACCAGTCCTTCCACAATTGTAACACGGATAGTTGTGACCCTGGGATGTTGGAGCATTGCTACCAGGAGCATTGGTTGACTGTGAACTCGGATAGGTTATAGCAGAATGGACATTTAACTGTTGCCCGGCTTGGAACTGCGGCGGACGATAAGGAGGATGATTATGATGTACTGGATGATAAATCACCCTCTGCCTCTTCTGATTTCCACCAAAAGATCCAGACGGCACACTCTTTTTCTTTTTGAGCTCCTTATGCTACCGATACTTTGATTCTAAAGCAATTGCAATATTTACTGCCTCATGGTAAGTAACATTGGTGCAAGTGGTTATCATAGTCTGCAACTTGGTATTCAGGCCTCTCATAAACCACCTCTTCTTCTTGGCATCAGTATTGACATGTTCGGATGCATATTGGGACAGATGATTAAATCTTCCCACATACTGCATCACGGTTTGATCTCCTTGTTTCAAAGCAAGGAATTCATCTAGCTTCATAGCCATCACTCCTTCAGGGATATAATGGGCTCTGAAGGCAGTACGGAACTCAGCCCAAGTTATTGGAATACCAGCAGGTTGCATAGCCACTAAGTTTGCCCACCAAGCACTTGCTGCTCCTCTAAGTTGTTGGGCGGCAAACGTAGGTTTCTGATACTCCATGCATGGGATAAGGTCAAATTTCTGCTCCATGGTTCGAAGCCAGTCATCAGCCTCCAATGGTTCATCTGCCTTGGTGAACACTGGGGGTCTTGTGTCTGTGAAATCAACATATGTAGCCTCTTGTCGGTTATGGTGGCGTCCACGGTTTCCGTACATCTGATTCTGATTACTCTAGGCCATCTCATGAAGCAAACGAGAATTTTCAGCCGTCACATTGACAAGTGCGGTTATAGCATCAGCTAAATTGGTTGGAACTGGTGGCAGATTTGGAATACCATCCTCATCTTGTGAAGTTCCAGGAATATACGAACCCCGCGTACGACGCATCTGCTCATAACAAACCAAACTTTATTCATATGTCTTTATTGAATTGTACCAAAGCTTACTCTAAACACATTACAAAGAGTTTACTAATGTACAAACAAATCCACGAGTACAAGAACAAAACTACTTAACTTAACTAGAGCTACTATTATACAACTCTACTTTTTTTCCTCAATTTCTTCAAACTTCAGGCTTGGTATCCATTCCGGAATTATTACCGCCTTCATCATCACTTTCATCGATCATTACTAATTCTTCAGGATCTTCTTCTTCCTCTCCCGATTCATCATCTTCGGCAAGGATGACACCGGGGTCCATGGCATCAGCTTGAGGCTCATGGTTCGGATTTAGTAGATTGCTAAGCCTATGAACTTCCTCATGTAGATATGTATAATGTTCTTCTAAATCTTCTACATAGAATTCTAGCTCATGAGTTCTAGCTCTAGCTACATTTTCCCTGTGCCAAACTTCATTTTTTCCCTCCACCGTACGAACTAACATACTTTCGCAGTTCCTATGCGCGGTGGTGAGCTGCCTCAATTGAGCCTGTAATTCTCCTATCTATATAACATCCAAAGCCCTATCTCTAGTAGATTGTGCTAACTCTGCGGAAATCCTCTGTATCTCTGCCTGGGGATCAAGCCTAGTACTGCTGCTGCTGGCACCATCATTTCTAGGGGCAAGTTGGTGATGAGTAACTCCTTTGGGTCCGGTGGACTTACGGGGCGTCATCTTGGCACAAGCCATACTGTAGGTAGCCAATTTAATCCAAGTAAGACCATTGATCAAAATCCAGAAAGTAGCTAACATGGTTTACATTCCTCAAACCAGACTCACTACTTAACTCCAGACTAAGAGGTGAAGGAAGTAACAAGTGAATTATTCCTGATGCATGAATCGTTCTTACGAACAAAAACATCAAAAATTTATAATGCACATAAACAACATTTATTTTTATATAGGGCATAGTATAATTACTACTCCACCACACAAAAACCTTTTTAATCAAATAGGGAATGGTGAGAAAGAAATAAGATAAGTCAGAAGCAATTTGGACTAAATTACCAAGTTAAATTTAGTCATCCAAATCATTTTGAAGTTTTTGTAAAACAATACAATAAAAACCTTGTAACGATGCTCTGATACCATTCTGTGGCAGAACCTCCTAAGTTATAGGGCCCACATGCACTTGTCACTGTCCGGCGACCTCTGACATCTATGCATATGTTTCCATGAACTTAAAAAGACTGTTGGGTGTCCTCGGGGAACCCCGAATCATCCACGATTTCCGAGCAGGATCACGTTACAGAGTCATTGTAGTATTACAACATTTATTCAAATATCAAAACCAGAGTAAAAACAGCGGAAGTCTTACGATAACATAGTTTACAAACCAGTTATTTCAAACCTTACAAACTAAGTTCTTTAATTATTACAAACCATAGTTGTAGTGGAGTGGCATAATTAATATATACATAACACACAAAATAAACATCCTGCCCAAGGATCACACATTTACTTCTCATCGTCAGAACGAACGATAGTCATGCAGCACGATCCAAAACAGATCTGCTCATGAGGCTCACCTGCAACAAGGGGTCAATGAACCCTGAGTACGAAAGTACTCAACAAGACTTATCCGAAATATTAACTGATAAACTCAGTAATGCAGGCTTAGGGATTCAAGGTATAGCTTTAACAATGATCAAAGTTCTTTTGCGTAAAATCTCTTTTAACAATATTCTTTATATAGAAAACTTCTCAAGAACTATATACAAAGCTGACACGATCCGCACTGAGATCATGAAACTTCATATCCAACACCTTCACAAGCCTTATTCAAGTTCCGGTTATTAATTCTACGATGATGAACAGTGAGTTGAGTCTCCTTAACCGAGGAGCAACGACGATTCGAACCGATTATAAACCTAGCTGGAAATTCCAGACCACACGACATATGCAGGTCCCTGACCTCCATATACCAACCTACTCTCGAATCCTCTAAAACAAGAACGGGTCCGCGCCACCCGAGAACATAGTACTCCACCATTCCAGCCCATGGCCACGTGGGTACACGCTATTCCCGCTATCTCTCCACTCCCAGTGCGCGAGTAGCCATTCTCATAATAGAATTGCCAAGTTTAGGCTTACCGGAGTATGTGGTTAGTACTACAAATTCTCACCTCATACAATTCAACAACGGACGTGCCTTAATCGACACAGGCGGAAAGAACCCGCTCACAAGACCTCCATGTCTTATGGCTCACACACACCGAGTCCGCCCGGTCTAGATTTATTACTCCACATTCCCATATCACATGCTAACATAATTAACCAATGTTCCATTTAAAACTAGCAGGTGGCAGGTAGTCACCCGACTTTCATCGTTCTACGCATAGCTAAGCAAAACTAGGCATATACGAGTTTAAAACAGGTAATATGGTAAATATGGAATAACAAGGGTGGTAATGCACCAATTAGGCTTTTACTTAACTCCTAATCACTTAATGCAGTAACAGAAAGCAAAAGCAAAATTAATTTGTAAAACACAAGGTAGTGTTGTATGCATCCGGGGCTTGCCTTCGTTGACGGAAAAGTCCGATTCCTGCGACGTTACACAAGTATTCGATCCGACTTCAACAGACGGATTAACCTCCTCAACAACTTGATTAACTACCACGTTTTCACCTTCGTTCACTACACGTAATAACAATGCCATGTTTAACATGATGCGGAATACGAAATATGATGCTCAATGATGGATGCAAAATTAATAATTTGAATACAACTTTCCTTCGCGGTACAGTTGTAAGTCAAACAAACTAAATCTTTTTCGTAACACATATATCAACTACCAAGGATCATTAACAACAAATGATCCGAGGTCATCATTCAATCCAAAAGTCCAAACAAAAACCTAAATCATTAAAGGTTACTATTTGCTTTTATGAATTAATTATTTAATTCAACATTATGAAATAAATCAACTTATTCTGATTGAGCTCAAAATTTTAGTACATGTTCATTTCATGTTAACTAAGTGGCAAAACAAATTTCATAATTTTTAGATAAATAAATAAGCCTAGAAAAATCCTAGAAATCCATTTATGAATAAATTGAGCAATTTTTATCACATTTAAAAATTACTGAAAAACATTATTTCATATTTTTCTTAAATACTATACCTCATAGAGAAGTCACTCAAAAATTTTCATAATTTTTGGAGCTCTAAATAAATCTACACAAAAATAACAAAAATAGACACTATTCATTCAAATCTGAAAATAGAAAAATCCATTTGAACGTTGAGTCACTGACATGGTGACCCCACCTGTCATCTTCTACCTCCCGCGTGTTGACTACGACGACGACGGCGCTGACCAGCGCAAACTCACCGACGGTGAGATCAACGGCGACGACCAACGTACCAAAATGACCACATCATCCCGGCGCATCGACTAAAGTCGCTAGCTAGATGAATTACTACGAGTTACGAGCTTAGCGTCGGCCATGGCGGACGCGGTGGCTCGGCAGTGCTACGCCGGCGAAACGAAGCCGAAAACGGGGAAACAGAGGGCATGGGAAGGTCCAGTAGCTCACCACGAATACTACAGAGCAGAAAGCAAGGCTGGAGAAGCAGCATAGACGCGGGTCGACGTGAACAGCAACGGCGGCGGAGCAAGGATCGTCGGTGACGGTGTGCCGGCGACTGCAGTGGATAAAATGACCAATCAACAGTGAAATGAGCACTACGGCATCGAGACGAAGCTAAAGGTACACCAATCAAGGGCAACGGCTCACCGACGGGCTCTGGCCACGGAGATGCGCATGTGACGGTGAGGTTACTAGCCGCGAGGAAGAAGGCGATGAAACTCGAGTTCCCGGTGAAGACATGCCAAATTGGTGGGTCAGATGGACACGCAAGGTTCAGGCGGAGCTGGGACTAGCTTATCAGCGATGGTAGAGCACGACAATGATGGCATGGGCAAGCCGGAGATGGAGCAGTGGCGACGGGAAAAACAGAGAACGAAGAAAGAAGAACGGCGGCAGCTCCAGAGCTTTATAGGGCAGCCAAGGAAGCGCAAAGAAGCCACGACGAAGCCTTCAGCGTGCCAACGCGACGCCTAGACGGCCACGCGCGTGACTGGAAGCAAGCCGAAGCTCGCCGGCGGTGTAGCGCGAGCGGTGAGTACTGTTCATCGAAATTACAAGTTTGCCATTCGCCAAAATTCACAAATTACTCCCAAATTTTCATAACAACTCAAAAATCTCCAAAAATAAAAGTTGTTCAAAATCAAAAGTTCTACAACTTTGCTTTTATAACCATCTCCTAATTCGGTCTAGATTTTGAAATGAACTTTTGAATTTGAATAGGGAAATTTACCGAATTACGCCTTTTTGATTTACTCAAAAATTTTCTAAACAACTTGAAAAACTCCAAAGATAAACTTTGTATAACTTATTAAGCTCTACACTTTTGCTTTTGGGCCCAACCCCAAAATATGCTTAGATTTTGAAATGGATTTTTCAGGGTAGGGTTTAAATGTGGAAAAGCAGGGTTTTCTCGAAAAATTCAAAATCCAAACAAACATTGAACTTGAGTCAAACAATACATTGCAACACATACCACATAAATATAAACTCGTATTAGTGTATGCATATCAAAGTTTTCACCAAATGCCAAATGCTTTGCAATGCATATGATGACATGCCAGATTTTAATATTTAAACACCCGAGGTGTTACATGGTCTATGCGCATGGGGCGCAGTGTTGTGCACCGAGCGCGCTGGCGCAGTTAGTGGCTGATGCAGCCACTGTTGTAGTGCCTCGCCTACTCCCATGTGAGCTTAGGGGTCTCCACATGAGAGTCTGGTGAGGTGTGAGTCTGTGAGGACTCTGCTTCCACCGGTGGGTGTCCCGGATCGTCCGCCATGGTGCACTCCCGGGACGGACAGTGGCTAGGCACTATGTCGCCGATGCTGGAGCCATCACTCTCGCCATCGTCATCCATGATGTCGAGGAAATAGGTGGGTGCATAGCTCGCCATTCCTATGAATTCGGATGTGAGAGGGGGTGGTGCTGGCATCCTTCAGAGCCCTTGGGCGTATGCATCCATGGAAGACGCAAGGCCAGGGGGAACTGGTCGTATGGCAGTCGCATCGGGGACAACAGGGTTCCTCTGGGTAATCGGTGGAAGATAGAGAAAAGTACATAAATAACAGCATGCACATTACTCATAGCGGGGTTTGAGCAGAGAGTTTGCTCAAAATGAAGCGCAGATGCTGCGTAGTCAAAGTCATGTGTCCCGAAGTCGATGAAGGGTGCCCCTCCGACGGGTGCCAGGACGTCAACCTCCTCGTGGAGGTGTAGTACGCCGAGTCGGTCGGCGATGAAGTCTAGGCTTTCGAGGAGGAAGGCTTGGGATGGCTCAAAGATGGGTGGAACTCGTATCCCAACCAGTGGGGGAGTGAGAAACTCGAGCGAGCCGAGGCGAATCATATTGCCTGAGCCCACCATGGCGAGGGTGGTAGAAAAGCAGGCCATCCGATGACCAAAAAGTGTTGAACGTACAGTGTCTTCCCCATGGACGGCGCCAACTGTCAGTGCAGAAAGTGACCAACACGTAAATATTTGTAGTTTTGCCGTACGTTGTGATCGGAGGTGGCCTAGCACTCAATGACATAGGGTTTATACTGGTTCAGACAACGTGCCCTACGTCTAGTTTGAGTCGGTCGGTGACTTTATTCCTAAGCCTAGGTGCTTGAACTCTGCAGTGGGGTTACAAATGAGAAGGAGAAAGATGGGGTGTACAAGAGGTCCGGTCGGCTCTGGTCAGAAGGGCCAAGAGCGATAGGAGCTCCGCTATGAGCTAAGTGTTCAAGCGTGTGCCTAAGGTCCGAACCTGGCGGTTCAGTGGTTGTGAGCTAGTGAACTTGATCGGTCTAGATTAACTTGTTTTGATTTGAATCAACTAGGTCTATTGGGAGAGAGTACATCCCCTTTTATAGATGAAGGGGATGGCCTTACAAGTGAGAGGGAGAGAGTCCGTATGCTTCTAAGTCTTGCTGCCCATGCTGATAGGTACAGGAGGATGGTAGGCGCCCACAACACTGTTGGATGTCGGTTGTTTGTGGGAGGTTACATCGTCTTGTTTTGGGTATGGCAGATGTCGGCACCTACATATAATGTTGATGCCTAGAGGCATGTGAGGAGTTTCACCATGTTCACTTGGTACGGTAAATCCTGACGCCCACAACACTGTCGATGCCTAGAGGCATGTGGGGGCCTTATCGTATGGGAGTTAACGGCGCCCACAATACTGTTTGTGTCAGGGTGGTTGCAGAGTACTATTCCTATAGGTGATAGGGTACGGTCCCTGGTATTATGGTTTGACTTGAGCGCCATGCCTTGCTTTCTCCATTAATTCCCTGGTCCCTACCGAACGGGTGTCCCCGTCGGTTGATCCCAGTCGGCTCTGATCGTGACAGTCGGAGAAGAGCGGTGAGCAGGGGCCAGGTGTATCCTCGGTCAAAGATCGTGGGGTTAGAGTCAGAAGCAGTGCTTTTGGCCAAGCCTTTCGGTCGAAGAGGCCATCTGGAGGTGGGCTGGCGACCGAATCGAGTGCTCCGATCGGAGAGGTGGGCCAGAGTTGGAAAACAGGCATTGTTCCTCCTTGGCCTGACCTTCCAGTCAGAGATTGGGTTACTCCTCTGGCCTATCGCTCAGATATTTGGGCTGGCCCATGAGTTGCGTGCGCTCTGCTTGGGCCGAGCTTTTGTTTGGGAAGCCGGTCCCTAAGGGACCCTGTGTTTATGAACCCGACACATTGCAAGGTGAACGTCTCACGAGAGCATTCAATGGGAGGTACTTGAAAGGGTACTTTCCAAGTGTTTGGCAAGAAGCCCAAGTGCTAACCAAATAATAGCCGATACATGTATCGCCCTTAGAAAAAATGGTCAATGTATATATCGCCCTTAGTCACTAAGTAGCCAATGAGATGGGTATCATCGCTGTTTGATTTTGAATAAGTGTTTTCAGGTTCATGCATCATTCACCTAAAAATAGGGGGGCATACGTTGACAACCAAAAATGTCCATTTTGTGAAGTTGTCAAAATGTGAAATGAACTTCATCATTGCATTCATATCATTGAGACGGTCAAAAAACATATATGGAACATCTAATTCGAAGTCCAGATGAAGTTATGCCCTCGAAAAGATGCCTCGTTGTTGGGAGTTCCGACCCAAGTCAGGACTTCCGACTGTTGGAAGTTCTGATGGGTGTCGGGACTTCCGGGAAGCCAAAAGAAATCTTCTTAGGTGTCTGGGGTTATCCCTACATCGGGAGTTCCGACAAAAGTCAGAAGTTCCGACTGTCAAAAGTTCCAACCCAAGTTGGGACTTCCGACATACCTAACAGAAAATCCTGTTTGGATCTGGCCTTTTAGATTCTGATCCAAACTGTTCCAAACTCAAGGGAAACTTAGAAAATAAGGCTTGGAGAGGTTTTCTACTAGGATAAGACCACCCCCCTCTATATATATGAGCGGATCATGGCTGATTGAGTTCCCATCTATCTAATCGTCAAACAAATCAATCTACTACCTCTACTCCAAACCTTTTGCCCTCTTCTCCAACCCCCATGTTGTTCATCCCTTGATCCAAAGACCAAGGATGGCGCCCTAGGCTTGTGGGCTAACCTAGGGCAACCCGACAATGTCCTTGCCTTGATGGGGTCCCTCCTTGGTGAGAGCTTCGATGGTTTCTTTGTTAGTTTGCCTAAAAACTAGCCGGTTCTTCATCACGTAAGCACATTTGTTATCCTTTGGTGGTTTGCTTGTAAACCTCTCCGTTCTTCACCACAAAAGAGTGACAACCTCATTGCATTCTTTGATCTGTAGCGGCCTGGGCGTCCAAGGCCCTATTGGTGTTTGATTCGGATCACTTCCGACGTCAACACACTTTTTGGCGACTCCGCTGTGGAGCTTTACCAGCCAAGAACAAGCTCTACATCGGTCTCACTAGTCTTTAGATTGGTTTGATCAATTACACTACGTTCCTACTGTGTTGCAGGTTCTGTGCAACCTCTTTGGGCATCCAAGGCCCTACTGGTGTGTTGGTTTGGGGTCATCCTCAACGTCAACAGAGGCTTCATTAAGATCAGTAATGAAAGCCAACAGTCGATCCAAGCAATGGGCTCTGAGAGTTTGTTTTAATGGATAATCATGGTTTCGCGTCGACCGGTGAATTATGGGAAATAAACATTGGTCATGAAGATAAGCCTAGACCGATGTATGTAAGCGTTGAATCAGATCTTGAGTACAAGCCAGAGTTGATAAATTTATTAGAGGTTGTTCTGCTTGATGAGATGCTTGGCTTAGATTGATCGACTGTTTAATCTTTGGTCTGAAAAGTTCTGGTGCAACCTATCAATAGCGATCGATGAAAAATGTTTGAAGGGATATTGTCCTAGCATTTGATCAACGCTTGACAACCGATTCATTTAGTCATCGGCTCTAATAGCTGGTACCAGAGAGGTATCGCCTTTAGTTCAAAATAAACCCAAAGATATAAGAGCCAATATGATATGTATCACCTATAGAGCAAAAGCAAAAACAAAGACAATCGTGACATATACAAAGGCATTGCACTAAGACACGGTTATAGAAGAGCAGAAGATTCCATTCATGAAGTTTGCCCTAAGTATAAACTAATCAAAGACCTTGTTCACCACATCCTCAGCGGATGTGATGTCCACAATGGCCTCCGCTGTGATGACAAACTCTTCGATTAGATCCTCATGCTCCTTGGGGCCATCGCCCATTGGGAAGCCTGTCTCCATGGCATGAAGCTCGTACCCGGTCTAGACTTGTGTCATGGCCAGCGCCACCGACGCACCATGACTGACGTCGTAAAGGGCGATCTCCTGAACGTGGGCTAGAACGTCGTGGAGGCGAGCATTTGTGAGGGGACCCTGAGCATTTACGGTGTCCGTGGCCACGTTCGCCACCAGTTGAAGGGACTCCAACTACACCGTCAGGGCTAGCAATTATAGAAACAGGAGAGCTATCAATATAGAGGCAATGGAAATCAGAATGGAGGCATTCCTAGAATTCATCTTACCCGTCACCATGGCATCAAACTCAGCTAGTCGCTCCTGAGCGGCACTAGCCTCTTCTTTGATGGTGTGAAGGGCAACTTGAGAGACCTCAAGATAGATCTCAAGCTAGTTGTTCTCCCAAGTCGCCTCAAAATAATGGTCTTGGGCCACCCTCCACTCTCGAACGAAGCACGAGGCATCGTCGTCATCATATGAGTCAAAGGAATCCGACGACGAGGCTGGCATAGAAGATGCAACATCAGAGGGCTCGCTAGCCCTAGGAAGAGGACAAAGACTGTCATTCAAAATGAACCTATAGACCAATCAGAACAGTTCATCATCATGAACAAAAGATATTGATCTCACCTCATGTGTCGCAGGCGCTGGTTCACTGGCATATCCCCCTCTGGAATCTCGTCTGTCGCACACTTGTCGTAGTTCTCCTCGCCGACCATGGAGTTTGATTGGATCTACAAGAAAGGGGAAGGAAACTGCTATGGAATCTACAAGGGCAGAGAAGTGCAAAGGAATAAGAACAGTTGTGAGTGTAGATGTGTTCGAGGTCGGAGCCCTCAGCTGGTATTTGAAGCCATGGAACGAGGGGATGGACGCCTCAGGACTATGAAAAGGCAACCGCAATTAATAGAAGACAAAGCACCACCTCACTAATGTTAAAGAGAATACAACATTTGATGACTAAGGGCAGAAGATTGAGGGGTTCTCTTAATAAATGTCGTGTTTTCAAACTTAATCAGATCGAGGATAGAGATCTAGAATTGGCTCTTTAGCCGAAACAAGAAATACAATGAGACAACGAAAAGTATGGTTATCATTGATTCTACACAAGATGCATGTTAATATATAGATTACAAGTCTAGAACATCCTAGATTGCTTTCAGTACTTCTAGCCGAATAGCATCAACTTCTATAATTTGTTGCTTGTCTTCTTTGGTTGATCCAAGAATATCCTCAAAGCTGTTGTGCATGACCCTGCCTTCTCTGACCTTGGCCAGCAGTTTCTATTTCTTTTGTTTGATGGCATCAGGTATTTGAGCTAGGGTGGACTTATGATGATCGATGGCAGCCTTTATGTTTTCCAGCTCCTTCTCAAGTTCTACACGCTTGATTTTCAGTTGAGACAACTTTGGGTCGATCCTGAGGGAGGAATTCCTCAAATCATCAATCAACTATGTTAGCTCTTTAGCTTCTTGCCTATTGGAGTTCCCCTTGGCCAATAAGGTTTCACGGTTGGACAGATTCCTCTGGGCCTTTTTCACCTTTGAGGCTTGATCTTCAATAATAGATAAAGGTGACAAGACTCTGGAAAGAACTGGGGATGGATTATCCTTAATAGCCAAGAAGACTCTTTGCATTGAATCAGTATCTTGGACCAAATCGGCTATATTCTTCTCAAACATTGGCAGTACATCCCTTAGCCGATTTCTAGTCTCTTCTGACAAAGCTTCCTTGGAGGCGGTAGCTAATGAGTTGATCTTGTCTTCATCTAGATACTCCTCAAGATTAAAGGAGTAGCTCAGAGCTGGAAGGTTGAGTGCCTATATATATAAGAAAATCTTGATTAGGAGGTTTGAATCAATTTATAATAAAATGAACAGCGAAAGTGGATATGATACTTTTTCTGTGGTAATCTCTATCTGAAGAGAAGGGACAGCTGATGATGCACCAGTGATATCTGGTTGAATCGGCTCTAAACTTTCAACATTGATATCTACAAACATCAAGGAAGATTTTTAGTTCATGTTTGTTGTAGAGAAATAAGCTAAGCATATGGCTTTCTCACTATCAGTTGTGTGCTGAACTAGGGAATCGATAGTTTGAATATCAGCAATATCAGGATCATTTTCGATAAGGAGACTGTCAGACTCCTGCTCTTGCATAGGTGTTTCCTTGGGAAGTATCTAACATGGTAAGAAGTCAGATGAAGGATGAAAACTGAATAAATCAAGAGGTTAAAGAAAATGCCTTGCCAGCATCAGAGGATAAAATGGAAGGACTCACATCTTCTGCCATCGTGGAAGCATCGGTTAGTTCAACCGAAATCGACTCCTTTTGAGGATCGGCCGATGGAGGTTCAGTTGATGCTGGCTTGTATGCCTAAGACAATAGTTCCACACCTAGAGCCGATTGGGATGCCATGGTTGATAACTGTGAAGAAAGAGGATCAGAAGTTGAATACCATTTTGAATTGTTTACCTGAGCAGCTGATGATCTCGTCCTATGGAGTCTTTTACTAGTAATAACTTTCTAGGTTGCCCCTTGGATTGCCTTACGCTTTGAAGATTGATACATCACAATCATGGGGGCAGCATGGGTTTTCATCAATTTTTTCAATGAAGGTGCGATCGATACTATTCTTGAAATTGGGCATGGTGGCTGGTAATCTATAGGATGCTCTTTCCTATCCAAGCTTGGAGGATCAAATTGAGTGTCCTAAAAGGGTCGGTTAGAATAGTTAGTAGGGGAATTCATCAAGTAATGTCTCTGAAAAAGGAATGAAAAGTTACCTCACTGTCATAAGCGAATTCCCCGTCCAGCGCTATGCACAAAGGGTTGACCAACCCACAGAAGAGATGGGAGCACCATTCTTACCACCAGGAGTCAAAAAGAGTGAAAGAGAAGCTGACCTAATCCAGTCATGCAAGCAAAGGGAAGGAAGGTTTGATCCCAAATGGAAGACTCTAGAGGCTTCCATCGCTTCACTGATGCCTTCTCTTGGCCTTAGCATATCCTTGAAGAATAGTTGATGATGCAATTGGTCAAGACCAAACTGAGGAGCTACAAATGAAGGGTTGTAAAACTCATACATTGGAAGGTTGTCTGGGATGAAGGAGCTTGTAGCCATTTTTCCATGACCATGGTGAAATTCGGCTAGAAGAACAGGGCTTGATGAAAGAATTAAATATTGCAGTCGCTGTCTCATCCAAATAGCCTGATTCAAAATGAAATTTGAATGGGAAGATCAGCTCATTGTTCTCATCCTCATCATAGGGTAGCCAAGTCAGAACATTTGCATCAAACCCTCTATACAACTTTTTGAAGAGATGGCCAACATCGACATCAATTGTTATTGCTGATGCAGCCTCACCATAGCTCATGCACTGACGGGTTCTTCCTTCTTTGCCCTTATATTCCTCATCAAAGTTGGAGGAAGGAAAGTTCTAGTTTCTAAGATCAAGCCTTACAATCTTGTGCATATACAGGTTCAGCCATAATTGTATCAACCACCAAGAGCCACTAATAGTATGCAATGGTTCATTCTTCAGCAACTAGGCAGCTACCTGGTGCATAAGATGATAAGTGGCTCCTAATAGATACTTTCCAAGAGGAATGTCCTTGCCTGCTGCCAGATGCTCCGCCATGAGTTTATGATTATAAGTTGGACCACAAGATGACCCACAGAAAATGAATCTTTCCAGCCATATGTTTAGAAAGGCCACATATTCTCTTTCGCTAACAGTTGATCCATCTCTAATGTGATTCAAAATGTAGCTGGCCCATCCTGTGCAGTCTGATATTTTAGCTAATTTCTTAGAACCAGCACTCAAGTACTCATAAGGTTGCATTGATCAAGTGATTCTAAGGCCGATCAACATGTAAACATCGGCCACAGTGATTGTCATTAGACCGTGACTAAATACAAAGGCGTTCAGGGCATTGGAATAGAAATAAGATGCAGAAATCAGGAGGGAATCATTTCTCTCCATCCCAGACAATGAGAGTATCAAACATTGATTCAAATCATAAACCTCCCAATCTCTAGCATTTTTCTCGGATACCCTACAAAACCAGTCTCTCTGTCCCTTAGGCATTTTAGGCTAGTTTCTGAAGGAGGTTTTAATATTCCAAGAGGACAAATCCACTACAGACTGTTTGAAGGAGATTTGGTTGGTTTCTTGATGAATGAAATTAGATGATCAGGGTCACCCAAGGGCCTAAGAAAATAGACATTAGAAGCAACAGCTGATGGAATCAAGATTTTGTTCTTCATTTCCTAGAAATCAGATGAAATAAATTTGAGAAGAAAAGAAGTAAAGGGTAGCGACCGGTGCTTGGAGAATGGAAACTTGGAAGCATACCTCAGGGACATGGTCACTGGTCGCCATTGCAGTCGAAATAGATTTGAATCTAATGAAGATCGCTTGAATAATGGCTTGATAGAATAGAGGATTTGCTAGGGTCTGAGGCCTTGGCGATGACGATGTCGGATGTTAAGGTTTGCTCGAGAAAGAAGAGGAAAGCAAATAGGTCGAGTAAGATTGGAAGAGATACTATTGGGATATTATATAAGACTTGGACGGGGAAGTCAGGAGTCACGCGTATATCTCAGAACAAAATGGTTGTGATGTGATAAATAGATAAATAGGAATTTTGAAATAAAATCATTTTTATTCCAAAATTGGGGGCATGTGTTTACACCAAAATTTGGGAAGAAGAAACACGGGAACTCGAAGCTTCCAGAATTGTGTCGATCAAGGAATCAATTGCATAAGGATCGATATCAGCTGATTCAGATACAACACTGGAATTGGCTCTCTTTGAATGACGTCAGTAGATAACGATAATGAGCTACGGTTGGTGTCGGGAAATACATATTGGACTCTACAAAAAAAAGAAAGATTAGGGTCCAAGTTATCTTAAGATAGGAATGTTTTCTCTTATACCAAAGATTGTAATGAGTCGTGCTCGAGTAGGATTCATGTTTAGGCTCTGAGTATAAATATTGAACCTCGGCTATTGTAAAGACACACAATCAATCAAATACAAGTCATTTACTTTTTTTAGCTCTGGTCAACCCTTAGGAGTAGGAGTAGAGTATATCTCGGTGAGTTCTTCAGCGAGCAGGGCTGCATCAGTCTGGTCGACCTCTGGCTTGTCTATAAGTACCATCATGGCTTATACTTCTATTTGTACGGCTGCATCGATCCGGTCGACCTCCACTGTGACTCCAGTATAAGCTAGTTATCGACTCTTGTCTACTTCAAGTATGGATGCATCGATCTAGTCGACCTCCACTGCTCGAACTAGATTATGGTCAAGTTATCAGCTCTACCTAAGAGTGGCAATCTTTGGTAGATTCATTAAGTTATTGATCTTGCTGATGTTCTTATCATCATTAGTTTGCAGCAACATCAACCTGCTCGGTCGAGATTGATTTAGATCGGCTTCATATCCTTTGGGTCCGTCATTTGCTTTGTCATAACACGATACTTCTTACAATGAGTGACGGGTTATGTCTTATCGGTTGTTCTATTTCGATCTTGGTGGCACATAGTATACGGTTAAAGCACGTATGATCTTGGAGAGGTTTGCTGGTTAGTTAAATCTGGTCTATGGTTCACTATTATGGCTGTAACGATCCGGTCGATCCCCATTGATAGCACTATAGATTGGAGGACACTAGTTAGTATATCTGTTCTCGATTAGGCGTGACCTTAACTATTTGCTATGCCTGCATCGACTGAATAGCCGATCGCCTGTGCGTTAATGCCTAAAGTGCATTTACATGATTCCGTTAAGCGTGAATAGATCTATTTACTTTAAAGGTGTGATTCATTGTCTTTTTCATGGCTACATCGATTCGGTTGAACCCCACTGTTAGAGAGAGCGGGTTGAGTCTGAGGAGTCCATAGGTTTGTTCATGTGAAATAGTCGATTGTTCACACGTTATAGTTCTCTTCACCTAAATCAGCTATTTTAGTCGATTCATCCGAGCCTTCATGAATAGCATGTCTTTCGGAAAGCCTATCGAAGTATGGATGTTTTTATGGTTTCTTTGGTTTTAGTTTGTTACTATCATCATAGCTGCCATCGATCCGATCGAACCTCAGTGTTGGTGGTAATAGATTAGATTCAGAGCATTTGTAGATCCATTCGTATCAGATAGTTGATTTGTTCGCATGCTATATCCTTTCTCATTAGATTCATTGGCTCAACGCTTTATACTGATAACGCTTGTCTAGTTGATGATCTTATTTACATATACGAGTATTGTGCCTGTTAATAGGAAATTAATCGTTACCCATGAGCCTTACAGTCCATAACAGCCAATTTCTATGCGTATAAGCTATTTAGTCGCTTTTTCATGTCTGACTGCTCCCAAAGCGGCACACTTGAAACTGTCTAGGCATGGACCGGCATGTTCTCCCTTAAATTACTGATAAACTTTCTCTTCTTGTCAATTATAGGGTCAAATTGACTAGCACGTCTCGGGAGGAATACGTAGGATCGGTTATCCCTGCGTTGAAGCCAAGTGGATCTCCAGCTCCATCCAGCAGATCCTTTTAGCTTGCTGTGTGTTGACACATTTTTGTGCTGACAATAATAAATTGAGGTAATATTTTGGTACTATAATAAAGTATTGTAAGGAATGACTTAAGAACGTTGTAAGCTTTATTCTCTCATTTGTGATCCTAATAGAAAAATGTGGATTTTTGAGTTCTTCCTTGGGGTGTGCTCGATAGAACTGCGTAGTTTAGTGTCCTCTCTTAGGTACTTAGTGTCTAATGGAAGACAAGTACTCCTAAGAGGTATTAGATTAGGTGGTTCTACCACATTGTCAACATATGGTTCCATAACCACTAGCTGATTGAGGACGCTATGATGAGCTTCTTGCACCATTTCATACTATACATCGATGCGTACTTTCCTCCCTGTGCAACCCATTCCCGAGGTTCTGCCTTCATGCTAAGGGATAGGTAGGCCAATTGCCCTTCCATCTTGGATGTACCTAGTGCAGCAGTTAACGGCCTCCTCAATTGTGTATGCCTCGATCATAGGGCCCTCCAGGCATTGGACCAGAAATAAGATGCAAAAATCAGGAATGAATCATTCCTCTTCATCCCAGACAATGAGAGTGTCAAACATTGATTCAAATCATAAACCTCCCAATCTCCAGCCTTTTCTCAAATACCCTATAAAACCAGTCTCTCCATCTCTTAGGCATTTTATGCTAGTTTCTAAAGGAGGTTTTAATATTCTAAGAGGATGAATCCACTATAGACTGTTTGAAGGAGATTTGGTTGGTTTCTTAACAGATGAAATCGGATGGATTAGGGTCACCCAAGGGCCCAAGAAAATAGACATTAGAAGCAACAGCTGATGGAATTAAGATTTTGTTCCTCATTTCCTAGAAATCAGATGAAATAAATTTGAGAAGAAAAGAAGTACAAGGTAGCGACCGGTGCTTGCAGAATGGAAACTTAGAAGCATACCTCAGGGACGTGGTCACTGGTCGCCATTGCAGCCGAAATAGATTTGAATCTGACGAAGATTGCTTGAATAACGGCTTGATAGAACAGAGGATTTGCTAGGGTTTGAGGCCTTGGCGATGATGACGTCGGTTGTTAGGGTTTGCTTGAGAAAGAAGGGGAAAGCAAACAGGTCGAGTAAGATTGGAAGAGATACTATTGGAATATTATATAAGACTCGGACCAGGAAGTCAGGAGTCATGCGTATATCTTAGAACAAAATGGTTGCGACGTGATAAATAGATAAATAAGAATTTTGAAATAAAATCATTTTTATCCCAAAATTGGGGGGCATGTGTTTACACCAAAATTTGGGAAGAAGAAATGCGGGAACTCGAAGCTTCCAGAATTGTGCCAATCAAGGAATCGATTGCATAAGGATCGATATCATCTGATTCAGATACAACACTAGAATCGGCTCTCTTTGAATGACGTCAACAGATAATGATAATGAGCTACGGTTGGTGTTGGAAAATACATATTGGACTCTACAAAAAAGGGAAAGATTAGGGTCCAAGTTATCTTCAGATAGGAATGTTTTCTCTTATACCAAAGATTGTAATGAGTCGTGCTCGAGTAGGATTCATGTTTAGGCTCCGAGTATAAATATTGAACCTTGGCTATTATAAAGACACACAATCAATCAAATACAAGTTATTTACTTTTTTTGGCTTCGGCCAACCCTTAGGAGTAGGAGTAGAGTAGATCTCGGTGAGTTCTTTAGTGAGTAGGGCTGCATCGGTCCAGCCGACCTCTGGCTTGTCTGTAAGTACCGTCATGGCTTATACTTCTATTCGTACGGCTGCATCGATCCGGTCGACCTCCACTGCGACTCTAGTATAAGCTAGTTATCGACTCTTGTCTACTTCAAGTACGGCTGCATCGATCTAGTCGACCTCCACTGCTCGAACTAGATTAAGGTCAAGTTATTGGCTCTACCTAAGAGTGGCAATCTTTGGTAGATTCATTAAGTTACCAATCTTACTAATGTTCTTATCATCATTAGTTTGCAGCAACATCAACCTACCCGATCGAGATTGATTTAGATTGGCTTCATATCCTTTGGGTCCATCGTTTGCTTTGTCATAACACGATACTTCTTACAATGAGTGACGGGTTATGTCTTATCGGCTATTCTATTTCGATCTTGGTCACGCATAGTATGCGGCTAAACCACATATGATCTTGGAGAGGTTTGCTGGTTAGTTAAATCTGGTCTACGGTTCACTATTATGGCTTTAACAATCCGGTCGATCCTCACTGATAGCACTATAGATTGGAGGATGCTAGTTAGTAGATCTGTTCTCGATTAGGCATGACCTTAACTGTTTGCTATGCCTACATCGACTGAATAGCCGATCACCTATGCGTTAATGCCTAAAGTGCATTTACATGATTCCGTTAAGCGTGAATAGATCTGTTTACTTTAAAGGTTTGATTCGTTGTCTTTTTCACGGCAACATCGATCCGATTGAACCCCACCATTAGAGATAGCGGGTTGAGTCTGAGGAGTCCATAGGTTTGTTCATGTGAAATAGTCAATTGTTCACATGTTGTAGTTCTCTTCACCTGAATCGGCTATTTTAGTCGATTCATCCGAGCCTTCATGAATAGCATGTCTTTTAGAAAGCCTGTCAAAGTATGGATGTTTTTACGGATTCTTCGATTTTAGTTTGTTACTATCATCATAGATGCCATCGATCCGGTCGAACCTCACTTTTGGTGTTGGTGGTAACAGATTAGATTCAGAGCGTTTGTAGATCCATTCATATCAGATAGTCAATTTGTTCGCATGCTATATCATTTCTCGTTAGATTCATCGGCTCAATGCTTTATACTGATAACGCCTGTCTAGCTGATGATCTTATTTACATATACGAGTATTGTATCTATTAATAGGATATTAATTGTTACCCATGAGCCTTATAGTCCGTAACAGCCGATTTATGTGTGTATCAGCTATTTAGTCGCTTTTTCATGTCTGGCTGCTCCTGAAGTGGCACACTTGGAACTGTCTGGGCATAGACCAGCATGCTCTCCTTTAAATTACTGATAAACTTTCTCTCTTTGTCAATTATAGGGTTAAATTGATTGGCACGTCTCGGGAGGAATACGCAGGATCGGTTATTCCTACGTTGAAGCCAAACAGATCTCTAGCTCCATCCAGCAGATCCTTCTAGCTTGTTGTGTGTTGACACATTTTTGTGCCGACAATAATAAATTAAGGTAATATTTTGGTAATGTAATAAAGTAATGTACGGAATGACTTAAGAGCGTTGTAAGCTTTATTCTCTCATTTGTGATCCTGATGGAAAAATATAGATTTTTGAGTTCTCCCTAGGGGTGCGCTCGATGGAACTACGTAGTTTAGTGTCCTCTCTTGGATACTTAGTGTCTAATGGAAGACAAATACTCCTAGGAGGTATTAGATTAGGCAGTTCTGCCATATTGTCAACATATGGTTCCATAACCACTAGCTGATTGAGGACGATGTGATGAGCTTCTTGCACCGTTTCGTACTGTACATCGGTGCATACTTTCCTCCCCGTGCAACCCATTCCTAAGGTTCTGCCTTCATGCTGAGGGATGGGTAGGCCAATTGCCCTTCCATCCCAAAAGTACCTGGTGCAGCAGTTAACGGCCTCCTCGGTTGTGTATGTCTCGATCATAGAGCCCTCCGGGTAGACACGGTTAAGGACATATATGCTGAGGGTCGACATGAATCGTTCGTACATCCACATCTAGTGTAGGTACGTGGGAGATCATAATCTATATGTGTTAAGTGTTTGATTTTGAAAAATAATTTGATCCTTGTTGAAAGGAATGAAACAAGTATTTTATTAACAAGTCCTACTCTACTATTAATCCTACAACACTACTCCTACTCCTACAACACTACTCCTACTACTCCTACAACACTACTCCTACTACTACAAGTCTACTCCTCCTCCTACAACACTACTCCTACTACTCCTACATACTACTACTACAATACTACAACTACTACAAGTCTACTACTCTACTACTACTACCGCTTCCTACACTACTGCCACTACTCTATTACTCCTACATTACTACTCCTATGAATTTTAAAAAGCATTACAAATTAAATATCAATTTTAAAACATTGCAAAACGAAAAAACCAAGGTATTGCATCAAATATAAAAAAATAAAAAATCTTAACCGAGGCGGGCAACCTAAGCCGCCCGCCACGGTTAATATTAACCATGGCGGACACCCTATGCCACCCGCCTCAGTTAAGCATCCTTTATATATACCCTGACCGTAGCCCCAAATCGGCTAATTCCTTCGTCGTGGTTCAAAACCACCTCGAAGGGCTACCCAATTTTCGCGCCACCGCCGCCATCGCCGCGCTGCGCTCCGGCCCCGTCTCTGGTGCTTGCCCTTGCCCTCGAGAGCCCGGAGCTCTGTCGTAGCCCCAGCACTGAGCTCCACCTCGCCATCCATCGAGGTGCCACGAACCCTAGCTCCGTCGCGCCATCATCGAGAACTAGATCCGCCCCCAGCGACAATCGTCGTCCTCGTCTCCGGTCGACCACAGTCACGGTTTGCCGTGCTGTGCGCCCCCGCGTCAACCTTCTTCCCCGGCTCCATCCGCCGCTAGAACCTACTGTGGAACCCTAGCCATGGGCAAGGAGCTCCACCACCGTACGCCAGAACCTAGCGGCTGTCTTCCCCGGCTCCGTTCGTCTTCCTCGGCTGCATCCCTCTTCCCCGGCTCCATCGGTCTCCCCGGCTTCGTCTGCTATACCTCAGGAACCCTAGCGCGGCTGTCTTCCATGACTCCGTTCGGCGCCGTCCGAGGTTCCTCGATCCCCATTACTCCCTGTGATGCCTGAACCTGTCTATGAGGCCAAATTGTTTTGAATTGAGATTATGCTGCCTATTTTGAATTGAGATTATGCATGTCATTGTTCATTATTATGCTGCCTATGATGCAAAAATATTTTTGCTGAGCAAATGCCACTACCTGTGATGCCAAAATATTTTTGCTAAGCAAATGCCACTGCCTGTGATGCCAAATTATTTTGAATTGAGATTGTGCTGCCTATTTTGAATTGAGATTATCTGAGCACATGCCTAATTTTGAATTGAGCACTTTATCTGAGCAAGAGAGTTCTATTGCTGATTTAGCCACTTTGGTGGCTTTGATCCTTACTACTAATGCTACTTTGGCGGCAAATTATCTCCTCTCCTATTTTGAATGCCAAATTATTATCTGTTGGCAAATACTTAATTATTATCTGAGCAAATGCCTATCTTGTCTACTTAATTATTATCTATTTTGGTGGAATTGAGAATATGCTGCTACTCTGCTACTCTATGCTGCTCTCCTCTCCTCTCCTATTTTGAATTGAGCACATGCCTTCTCAAATTTTTTGAATTGAGCACATACTCTACTAGTTACGTGCTACCACTACTCTATTCTACTATTCCTACTCCTATATACTACTGCTGCTGGTCCTATACTCCTACTTATTCTACTCCTACACTGGTGCTGGCTGCTACACTTCTCTTCTACTCTACTACTACTGTTGTGCTTGCTTGTCCACTGCTTACTGAATATTTTGACTCCTACTACTATTTGGCTACCCTTAAGTTGCTACACTTGTACTACTAATCTACTCCTACTATCCTCCTCTACTCTACTACTCCTATCTGAGCAAATGCTATTGCTATACTATCCTTCTATGCTTGCTGGCTATTTTTTATTTGTGCAAGTTTTTCTATGCTTGCTGTCCTACTTGTCCATATCTGACTGCTCTTTCGGGGATGATTTGAGCAACCTTGCCTCGAATAACCAAGGCGGGCAACTAGGCCAACCACCTCAGAGCCCAATTGTGAAACACTGTGTAAAATAATTTGTGTAGTAGTGCCTTCGGGGTCAATTTGAAATGGCCGAAGGACTTAGCCCTTCGTGGATGATTGCCCTTATCTCCAATTTTGAATTTGAATTTGAGCACATGGCTTCTCTATGCTGCTCTGTTGTTTGCTTTCCTCTTCTTGTTGTCCTCCTATGTACTACACTCTACTACTACTCTCTATTACTACTCCTCCTACTGCTACTACTCCCTACTGCTACTCTCTACAACTACTACTACTCCTACTCTCTACTACTACTACTCCCTACTGCTACTCTCTACAACTCCTCCTCCTACTACTCCCTACTGCTACTCTCTACTCCTACTACTACTCCCTATCTCAACTACTCTGTACTACTCTGTTGCTGGTTGCTACACTTACTCTACTACTACTACTACTACTACTACTACTACTACTACTACTACTACTACTACTACTACTACTACTACTACTACTACTACTACTCTACTACTCTACTCTACTACTCCTACTCCTACTCCTACTCCTACTCTCCTACTCCTACTCCTACTACTCCTACTTGTAAGCTGCTGGTTGCTACACTTACTCTACTACTACTTCTACTCCTCTACTACTACTCTACTACTCTACTCTTACTGCTACTCAGCTCTACTCTACTAATGGGGCTGTCAGCCTCAGTTAACCATTTTTTGCCCGCCTCGGTTAAGATTCATGTACTATGCTTTGATTGAATTTGAGCTTCTCTATGGCATATGCAATGATGAACTATTTAAACTTTTTAAAAATTGCTGAGGCAGTGGCATTTGCAATGACGTGAACCCTTTTATGCTGAGGCAGCGGCTACTATGATCAAATGCCCCGCTACTGGTAATAAGCTCCTAAACTAGGATGGCTTGTATACAAGCAACTAGTTTAGAAGTGATGTGATGACAATGGGGCGAATCTGAGCCAACTATGTACATGATTTTCTCCAAATTCTTAAATTTTGTACTTTTCTTGTATAATTTTGTACTTTTGTGTACAATTTTGTACTTTTCTTCACTTTTTGTATGGCTTGTATAGCATTGTGTTTATATAATTATGAAATGTTCCTATAACTCTCTCTTCGTCATAGCTATCAATGTTGACCAAGGAGGCTCTTGAAAATTGGTGCGAGGCTACTCCTGATGTGAGCGATGATGAAGGCTCGTCATCAGACGGGAGCACCTCGTACGAGAGCGAGGATCTAACACTGAGGCCGGTGAAGAGACCTCGTGGAGAGGAAGAAGATGATCCAAACTTTGATCCGAAGGGCGAGGCATGAGGTTCTCGCACAGAGCTACGAGTGCCTTCGGAAGATGATACCGAAGACTCAAGGCGCAAGGTATGTAGATGAAGCAGTGCATGTTAATTGACACAGCATATACCAGACACTCATGAAAAGTTGGTGAACTTGAACCCGAAGGAGAGAAAGAAATAAAGGGAAGATCTGGTAATCGAATATAAGTATCGGGCGAGAATGTACATCTATGAAGCCATGAAAAAGGTCTGGGAAAATGGGTGAGTCATGGCCGCCCACCAGTTCGGGTAAGTCAGTATTGTGTGAATAGTGCAGCCAGGGCATCATGGGCCACTGGATTGCATTTATAATCTATCCTCAGGACGGAAGGGCCTGTATATTTGACTCTTTGCGGGAAACAAACAAAGCTGTTCGAGATAGTAAGTGACAGAAATTATTCATTTACAGTTAACATACGTGTTGAAATTGTCGTTGACACTACTAGTTTTTTGTACAGCGCATATAAGAAGTACGTGCAAGACCCCGAATCCTATGACCGAAGATCTGAGGAGAAAAAAATCAAGAATGGCACGAAACTGAAACTCAGACGCAAGTTCCAGGTAAGTATATCAAAAGTCGTTTGTGCTATTATATCGAGCATGCTCTCTACTACTACTACTGATATACTACTTTACTACTCCTACTACTACTATTCCTACTACTACTCCTACTACTCCGACTCCTACTACTCCTCCTACTACTACTCCTACTACTACTAGTCCTTCTACTACTATTACTCCTACTCCTACTCCTCCTACTCCTCCTCCTCCTCCTCCTACTCTACTCTACTCTACTCCTATACCAATACTACTACTACTACTACTACTACTCTACACTACTCTACTCCTATAACTACTACAACTCTTACTACTACTCCTATACTATACCATCCTCCTATTACTGCTCTCTATATATGCTCTAATGGTTGTGTATTATATATCGTGCAGTGCGCCAAACAACCTTATGGCTCTGTATTATGTGGATTCTACGTTTGCGAGTACCTGAGGACGTGCAGCAGATTCAACAGCAACTGACAGCAGCTCAAGAAAGCACAAGGATGGTGGCGAAGGAAGAAGGTCGACCAAAACTTCAAACAAACAGTAGTAGACATATGTAAGTTTGTCACAGAGAGCGCGCATAAAGGGAATACGTTCTTCAACAAGGAAGGTGACTTAGCGCGGGGTCTGAAGTTCTAGAGCATCAGAAACTGGAGCAACCAGTTACGAATCTCGGATTACATTTTACCGGACCTCTTTCCCAAGAAAGGTTGATATGTATGATTGTCCTTAGTTGCACATGTATGAATGATGTGTGTTTGTGAAATAATAATGAAGACATTTCTAATGTAATAACTTAAATGTTGGTTCAACGAACGAGAATGAATGTAATATATATTTGCCATCTATTTTCTGCTTTATCTCTATTTTCATTAGCGAAATTCAAATTCAAATATGAAAAAACATTTTTTTAATCTAGAAACCATTAACTGAGGTGGGCAATTAATAACAGCCGCATCCGTTAAAAGTTTAACGGAGGCGGACGCCTTTATGCAACCGCCTCGGTTAAAACATTAACCGAGGCAGGCTCTATAGCGCAACCGCCTCGGTTAATATGTATTAACCGAAGCGGTTGGTTTATAATGCCCGCCTCGGTTAATCTATTAACCGAAACGGTTGGCCAACTGTCTCGGTTAAGACCATGATTAACCGTGACTTTTGCACCGAGGCGGTTGGCTTACCCGCCTCGGTTAAGCCAAAATACCTGCCACGGTTAAGATTCCTGTAGTAGTGTATAGCGTTCTACTAGTAGGAGTGTCCAGTCTACAGACAGTGAGAGAGTTAGATGATGGGGATATCAGCTAAACCTGCCTTTTCCTCTAATTGAAGGGCCGTAGGGTCCTATGGGATTTCGATTTTGACTGCTGTCTGTGGCTTTGCTTCCTGGAGAAGGATGCCGCCCTGTCTGCCAATTATGGGTAGTAGGGATGCACTACTTGCAGCATCGAGCTGTGTGTGCTTGGGTTAAGCATTCCGTTCTTGTCTCTTTGCACTTTCTATCATTGATGTGTCATCATGTATAGCTGGCCTTTATTCATGAAGGAATTCAACATGCATGTACTAAGCTTTAGTTTGCCAAAGTTATATCTCAAGGAATCACTCTTGCATGGATTGTTATTTCTACACCACTCCAAAACATACATAAGCTAGTATGAGTCACTACAATCGACGGTCAGGTTGAATTGTGTGATATATATGCCAAAAAAAATGGAAACTAGCAGTTAAGAGAAAAGTGGCTTTAGTGGTTATTAGGTGACTGGCCTCTCAGATTAAGAAAGCATGAACTTGTCCTTTAGCTGTCGTTGCCCTTCCCAAGTCATATATAGACAAGTTGCTTGACTCCATCGACATGACCACAAGTTGGTTGCGCGCGGTAGCTATTATATTTGCCGCGCCATCCCATCCTAATTCACTTCACTTCACACGCAAATATTTAATTTGGGACTCAACAACAAACCGCAAACCAAGCCTACTATGCTAGTAGTTGTTTATATCACTTCAGATATATATTGGGTCGATCTTTGAGGATTGAGCTCGTCAACCAAACCGACCAGCAGGTAGTGCTTGCTTGGATTCCACGAGGATTATATATGCTATATATATAATTAACCAATGCAAGTGAGATCTGCAGCCTGTTCGTTTCGGCTTATTCATTCGTATCTGGCTTATAATCCACGACTTGAACAATGTTTTTCTCTCACACCTAACCAGCCAGCAGTACTTTCAACCATGGCTTATAAGCTAATTCAGCCGAAACGAGCAGGCTGCTGGAAGGCAAAGGCCTCTATATTAATTTGCGCATGTTGTAGTGTAGTACAACACTGTTAGTGCTTCGAGTTTGGAGATCAGCTAGCAGTAGCACAATCTATCTGTTCCAGGGGTTTCGAGATCGGCGATCAGTGGAGAATTAGCTGCTAGGGGCACCGGGGCATGGCCTTAAAAGGAGAAAACAATGCTAATTATCCGGCAACAGTACTGCATGCATGATGCAGCTCTGCAACTGCAAGTGCTACTAGTAGTATAGCAGATCGATCAGTGGGAGCACTGAGCACAGTACAGCTAATCATCGATCTTTTTTATTCGTGGCGTGTGGAGGGGGGAGATCCATGATCGAGCATGAGCTAGCTAGCTGGGGGCTGGGCCGCTGGCCGGGGTGAAAAGACGAGAAGGCATCCGATTCCCATCGATCCGATCCGATTCGTTGGTTGGGGACTCGAGAAAGGAATGTCGGCCAGCCGCGGCCGGTCGGCAGGCACCACGCCTCCTGCTCCTGCTATCCCTCCCTGTCAGCTGTCACGCTCACGCATCGTCCGGTCCGGTGTCAGTCCCCCCACCAGACACAGACAACCGGCGCGCGCGCGGCATCCCATGCCATGGTACAGCTTCAGGTCAGCAGCGATCGAGCTCCTCGCCGGCGAAGCGCCCATGCATCTGTATTCAGGCCCCATTTAGATGCGAATTTTTTTTTTTTTTTTGCTTTTGGCTACTGTAGCATTTTCGTTTGTATTTGGTAAAAATTATCCAATTATGAACTATTTAGGCTTAAAAGATTCGTCTCGTCAATTACGGGCAAACTGTGCAATTAGTTATTCTTTTTACCTACATTTAATGCTCCATGTGCCGCAAAATTTGATGTGACGAAGAATCTTGAAAAATTTTGGATTTTGGGTGGGATCTAAACAGTCCCTCACAAGGAATCTCTTTTGCTACTCCACATCTCACAAGTCACATCTAGTACATAGAAGTGCTGCTGCCCTGCTGGCTAGCAGTATGTATAGCTGATCAAGCTCGGAGACCAAAGAATCGTGCCCCTTCTTTTGAAGCATACGGCCGGTTTTTCTTCTTCCATTTTTTTTTTAATTTTGCTCCTCAACCATGCATGTCAACCGGCCCATGTTTGTCTCAAGGGATGCGCGCCACGTACTATAGCTTTATTAGTGCGGTGCAGTGATCGTTGAATACTCCTATACACACAGTGCAGTGTCAGATCAGTACCGTGTTCATCTCGTCACCCATACGGCACAAACATAAGCAGCAGCTAGCAGTCACCTCCTGATCCGGCCGTGCATGCATGGATGGATCGAAAACAACGAGATCGTGCATATGCTGAGTACGCACCACCGCACGCATGCTTTTGGTACAAGCAAGCAAGACGATCATTATTCTTTATTCTTCCGCTTCCCCAGCAATATCGCCTTGACGTCGATACCCACGGATCCATGTCCTCTCCATCTCCTCGCAGCAGGACGTACGCAAATGAATGCAAGTTAAAGCGCGAGGGGGGGGGGGGGGGGGGGGGGGGGGGGTGTGTTGGTTCCACTGTACACGAGACGACGCAACGTCGATGCGCTAACAAGCGCCGATCTGATGGATGCCCGCGCGGCGCGGCAGCCGACACCAACACGCCAAACCTGACAGGCGACCGCGCTCCAACCGCCGCGACGACGACCGGGACCGGCCGGTCGACGACAAAGACCGCGCCATCTCGTCCATCGCCGCCTCGTCCGCGCACCCTCCGCAGCGCCAGCGCCGCGCCCGGTCTGAAGTCCAGACGCGTCTCCCGGTCAGCACTATTTTAGCACTACTTTTCAGCGACCAAACAGTATTTTTCTCCCTCAACGAATCAGCATAAGCCAAATTTTAGCGAAACGACAGGGCCGGACGGGGGCTACATGCTATACACGACTGACCGACCGACCGACCTAGCTACCGACCGATCGGTTAACCGTTGCGATCGTCGACGTCGTCGTCGTCCTCGATTGAAACCACCGGCGCCGCGCAGTGCCGCTCGGTCGATGTCACAAGGTCGATCGACGTCGCGAGCAGAGCAGGTAGCCTTGGTTTGCTCGATCCGCGGGAGACCGATCGAGTCGCTGTCCTGCTTGACCTGCATAGCCGCTTGTTCAACGTACGAGGTACGACCCTGCTGCAGCTGCAGACCTGCAGAGGTATCAATATGTCCGTCCGCGCCTCCGCGATGATATATAGCCCGGCCGCCACGTACTAAACATTTAAGTGGCTAACCTATCACAGCTAATTGCAGCATAAACGTTTAAGTGGTCAAGCACGATGATGCCACGCACCGAGCCGATCGAGCAGAGCCGGACGTCGCGGCCTGCCACACCACACGCAGCGCTGATTCAATCAGGCAGAACAGCAACCGGACGTCATTGAAATTGCAGTGACTACTGACTATGCGCAGTGGCATCGACCATAGAAATTAGAAATTGTAGCCTTGCCTCTAGGACGACGGCGGTCGAGTGGACGATGAACGCAACACTGATGGGCTGACGACGTTTGGTGGTGCAATCATGCATGCACGTACGCACGCTGGCGCGGAAACGGGCCACCTACCGAGATGGCAGACAAATTAAGCAAGAAGGTGAACAATTTTCATCCGTAATTCCGCATTTGTCGTCTGATCCGACTGTTCTTATAGCGCAGTATTCAACCGGGATGCCACTTTTGTTTGTGTGGGCTGCTGATTTTTTACAAACTTTGCTAAATGCAGCTTGTTCTGTTGGAGACCTGAGCCTACGTCTACCTCTACCAAACGATCAGGACTTCCCCATTCTTTGGTATGCAGATGATACTCTCATCTTTCTGCATGGAGAAGTTGAGCAACTAATTTTTTTGAAGAACTTGCTCAATCTGTTTGGTGAATATACAGGTCTCAAAGTCAATTTTCACAAATCTTTTATGGTCCCAATCAATGTTCAAGAAGACAAAATTTCACCTCCTGGCTACCACTTTTGGGTGCTCCAAGGGCTCCTTACCTTTTACATATATGGGCCTTCCTTTGCGCTTGTGTTGTTGCTCTTGTAACTAGTTTACTTGTGTAGTTAACTAGTTGCTCTCCTAGCTTGTGTATCTAAGTAGCCTTGCTTAGTTTGTGTAACTAAGTAGTGGTAGGTTTCTAGTTTAGCTTGTGTAGCTTTGCAAGTTGACTAGTGCTAGTGTAGTACTAGTGTTGCTTAGGCTTTGTGCGCTTTGCTCACTAGTATTTGTAGGAGCTCCCAGTATGCTTAGTTGACTAGTTTCATAGATTTGTGTGACCTTGTTAACTAGAATTGTTTAGGTGAGATCACACTAGCTAGGCATCTTAGTTGCTTTAATTAAGATCTTTTGTAAGGTTCTTGTGGTAGATAGAGGGGTGTAGTCTTGGCTAGACCGAATAGTTTTAATTTCGTATTTGTTTTGATTACCCGACGCGATTAAATTTTAGAAATGACTATTCACCCCCTCTAGTCCACCATATCGACCCTACAGCTACTGTGAAAGATGTCTTTTCTAAGATGTTGCGTGATAAAGAGACAATATTCTTTAGTTCAAGATATTTGGCTAAGTTAGAGAAAATGAGGAAGAATGCAAAAAGACCGTTGTATACATGTTGCAAGGTGAGCAAATTGGTAGCTGTCCTCAAGCTATTAGAGCTAAAATTTATTTATGGTTTGTTTGATAAGGCTTTGGAGACTTGTTATGTGCACTGAAGAAACTGATACCAAGCCCTAATGAGTTACTAGAGACAACATATGAGGCCAAGCAGATGATCTGCACGATCTGTCTCGAAGTTGAAAAAATCCATGCATGTACCAATGTTTGCATATTGTACCGTGGATATGAATACAAAGATTTTGATGCATGACCAAAGTGTGAAGCTCCGTTGCACAAGCATGCTATGGCAGACCATGACAATAGGACCAAAGGAGGCCTCGTACATGTTGCATGGTGTTTTGCTATATTTCCTCGTATGTAGAGGTTGTTTGTGAACGCAAAGTCAACCAAGCTAATGTGGGATGGCATTCCCTAAGGGTGTATGAAAGATAAAATGCACAAGCACTCTGTTGATGGATCCGATCGGAAGACCTTTAATACTATATGTTCGAGAAGAATTTTACTACGATGTAAGGAACATAAGCTAGGTTCGGTATGGCTAGATGGATACAGATTTAATGATCCTTTTGACATGGTTAGCAACAATCATATTGTGAATTTTGACCTTCCACGTATTAAAGACTTGACTGTGGCTATGTATGATACTTGATCTCTGTATTCATCTGCACGTAGTGGGATACACGAGTGGCATACTCCCAAGGTTTATTACTAGGTGAATTAGTTAAACTCAGGCTAGTCTGTGGCGACCATTTGATTTTGCTTATTTAACTGACAAATTCCTCACAAACATCTTAACTAATATATGATTTTATGAAAGGAATTTTTCAAAACGAATTTATATATATACATATGTTTTCGATTTTGTAAAGTAAATATTGTAGAAGTCATTTGTAATCAACATTTTTTAAAAGTTTGACTTATCGTTCAAAACGTAGAGGGAGTATTCACCCAACGTATTTTCCTAAGAATTAATAGCAAGTCAGTAAAAAGTAAAGAGTGAATGCCTATATTGAGCATGCACGGACAACCGTGCGGAGCTCGATGGTTGTTCCTGTGAACCAAGCAAGTACTCAGCCTAGCTACATATGAATATGATACATGCATCGGAATAATCAGTCGGTGTGGTCACCACCACCTCGCCGGCACACCGCAGATACAACTAACAGCCGTGACGGTACGTCCTAGTTCTCCGACCCAGCCCAGCCCAGCCCACCACGTGCAAATGCAAGCAATTTCATCGCATACGACAGCCCAATACTGAACGCCGCAGAACGGATGGGGATGGCCGGGCCCCGTCGACCGCCCGCCCGCGATGTCAACGACAGATCGGTCCATGCATGCGGGGCGCGCGCTATGCATGCAGACGATGCAGGTAGGTAGGATCGCAGGTAGCAGCTAGCGTCGTCAGATCGCGCGCGCTTATATACCTACGCCATTCACGACGCGCGTCCGGTTCGCCGGGGTCCAACCACGTGACGGCCGGCGAGCCACCGACCCAACCGTCCTGGCAGCAGTAGGGAGGGGCCTCGCCGGTCGGTCGACAAGGGGAGCTCCAGGCCCAGGCAGAGGCAGGCCTGGCCGACTGGTACGGCGCCGGTCTCAGACTCAGTGCCAGGTCGGAAGCGGAGTGGCCGGGCCGGCTCGAAATTAAGAGAAGCAGGGCGGACAGGCTTGCGCGTTGCAGATGCAGCATGCAGGCACCTCACCTTCGCCGCATTGGCAGCTGCTGCTGTTCTGCAATCTGCTGCAGCGGCAGCGAAGAAGAAGAAAGCTGTAGGTTGACCCAGGCCCAGCCGCCCACGCGCCCCGCTAGCTGGTGGCCGCCGCCTGCTGCTGTTGGTCCCGTTGGCCGGTCGCGGCCGGCCGTACGACGCCGGCTGGTTTTACCACGCGGTTACAGCGCCAATTCCTAATTCAGCGTGTTCGCTGATCAGTGTTGGTGCTGGTTTGTGCTGGTTGGGGTTGATTTTTTTTAAGAAAAATACTGTTGCCTGCTTGAATAAACCTACCCGAAACCAACGGGTGTTTGTCCTATAGCCACTAGAGATCACGTAGCTAGACTAGATTGCTACTAGAATCCAAGGCCGCCTATGTTTTTTTTTCTGGCACCATCGCAGGGTTGTGGTCTGGTTCCTCTGCGAGTGCGACTGTGCGCCTGTATCGTGGTGTCGCTAGCTCGCCAGTCGCCACATGCTACAGTTGGTCGTTTGGATTATACTGAAGGCATACGGCTAAAGGTCAACTCGGTTGGTTGGCAATCTGATCACTGATCAAGGAGGTCGTATCATGTACGTACGTGCTTCTCTATCTGCATCACTCACTACAGGAGACGGCTCTTTACCGAGTGCCAAGTGGGTTGCCGAGTGTTTTTTTTCGAGCACAAGGTAAAGAGCTTCTTTGCCGAACTCAGCAAAGAAGCTCTTTGTCGAGTGTGTTTTTTTGACACTAGGTAAAGAAAATTTCAAAGCACATTTTAAAGCAGTAAATTAATTTAAATGAAAAAGTTTTCAATTACAAAGTTGTATAACTCATCAAGATATACAATGTTTGTTTTGGTCTTTTCTTCATATAACAAAGTGAAAGTAAATTTGTTCATAAATCTAACATATCTCTCTTGTAGTTTATGAAACTACAAGAGAGATGAATAAGATTTGTGAACAATGTTAGAACGACCATGTCGGATGAATAGATGATCAAACAACCAAAATAAACTTTGTAGATCTCGAAAAGTTATGAAACTTTGTAATTGGCAACTTTTTTATTTGAAATCATCTTGTCATGCAAAACTATGTTTGAATTTTAAAATTTTAAAATTCGAACTTTTCAAACGACCTCGGATGGAAAAACAACCAAAATAAACTCTGTAGATCTCGAAAAGTTATGAAACATTGTAGTTGGCAACTTTTTTATTTGAAATCATCTTGTCATGCAAAACTGCGTTTGAATTTTAAAATTTTGAAATTCAAATTTTGTAAACGACCTCGGATGGAAAAACTTCCTAAACTAAAAGTGTAGATCTCGAAAAGTTATAAAACTTTATAGTTTACAACTTTTTTTTTTGAATTCGTTTAGGGCCTCAAACAAGCAATTTAAACTCGGTTTAGTATAATATGTGGGGAACCAAAACGGAATCTAGACATAGGTAGCAGTATGGTGCAGTGGTTAGAGGAGGGGACTCGAGAGGGAGAGGTCGCCGGTTCGAATCCCACCGGCCTCGTAGCCGTGAATTTTACGCGAAAAATGCCGGAGATGGGCGGGCGCTGGCCGGTGGGGGCCTCCACCGATTAAAAAAAATCTCATTTTTTTGGGTTTTTTCGGTTCCAACGGACACTCGGCAAAGGTTTTGCCGAGTGCCCGACAAAAGACACTCGGCAAAGACGCCTTTGCCGGTCATTTTTTGCCGAGTGGCCTTCGCCGAGTGCAGCACTCGGCAAAGCATTTGCCGAGTGTAAATTGGGCTTTGCCGGCAAAGCCAGTGAGTCCAAAGTCAACTCCAAGTGTAAGGTGGTGTTTAAATTCAGGGAGTAAAGTTTCGAGACGTCACATCGGGATATCATATGGGAGTATTCGGATAGTAATAATAAAACAAATTACAGAAGTCCTCGGCAGCACGCGAGACGAATTATTAAGCCTAATTAATCCATCATTAGCATATGTTACTGTAGCACCACATTGTCAACCCGTGAACTAATTAGGCTTAAAAAATTATCTCGCAAATTAGTCACAATCTATACAATTAGTTATTTTTTAGTTTATATTTAATACTCCATGTATATGTCAAACATCCAATATGATAGGAAGCAAACTTTAGGTGAGGAACTGAACAAGGCCTAAGTCGGTAATCTTGTCTCCGATATTATTATGTAATGGAACTTGCTCGGTAATCTTGTCTCCGATATTATTATGTAATGGAACTTGCTGACGTACTCCCTACCATTCTATCAGAGGGAAATTTGGACTGTTTTCAACACAGCCCCACCAGTCATCTCGGCAATCAGACCAGGCTAGCGGTGGCGGTCCATTACATTATTCCACGTTTTACCACTCTATGATTGTTAGGGACTCAAGGCCGGCTCGATTTGGTATAGTTTGGCTCTGCAACATGTCATCTACTATAGCTCATTGTTCATCTAACATAGCAGAGCCAGTAAATCTCAAAACATGGTTTCACTGGATTCTCCTTTCCTTAATTCATTTATAATGAAACCAAAGCCATTTCATAGCGCTCAACAAGATGCTACCCTGTGCGTTATAGTACCAGGAGTAGAGACCGAAGCCGAAAGGAGTCATACCAAAGATGACCTTACTATCGTCACCGGTGAGGTGCTACCTAGATTTATATTATAGAACTGAAAGTATACGTCGTATTTTTGTAAGATGTGTGTGGTGTTCATGATAAGTTGGTCCACCGAAACAACTAGTAGGGATGATGTGTGGCATTAAAAATTTGTCAATCATCACGTCAGTTTCTAAAACTTCAAACGAGTTTGTGCACGAGATAGGTCACATTATCAATCTCATTACGACCGTGTTTGCTTGGAGACCTAAGCCATCCAAGCAGCACACATCCAGTCCTAGATCCAAAATTGGGGTCTAGGATGGATGTCTAGTTACTGGCAATACTAGTTAGCTCCAATCCAAATAGCCCCTAAATTTGAGACTCATCAAATCGTCACATACAAAATTAAGTGGGCAACATGAGATGGAATTTCTACTTGTTTGCTTAACAAAGGACTGAGCAGTTGCAGATACAGAGCAAAATAAAACTAAGGGGAGTTGATTTTTCTCTTCTTCTGCATCTATCCCACGATTCCATATTCGGTAGGAGGTTGGGACTGGCTATATCAGCCCGGACCCAAGGCACTACTATAGACAAGCTTGCGTGGATCTAGGGACACAGGGCGGTCCATTACATTATTCCACGTTTTACCACTCTATGATTGTTAGGGACTCAGGGCTCATTTGATATAGCTTCGGCTTTATAACAGGTCATCTACTATACCTCATTGTTCATCTAACATGTAGAGCCAGTGAATTCCAAAACATGGTTTCACTGGATTCCCCTTTCCTTAATTCATTTAGAATGAAACCAAAGCCATTTCGTAGCTCGCAACAAGACATTACAGGATTGTACCACGAGTAGAGACTGAAGCCGGAAAAAAGTCATACCAAAGAGGGTTTTACTATCAACGCCGGTGAGCTGCTAGCCATCTTTATATTCTAGTAGAATTGAAAGTCCACGTCGTATTTTTGCAAGATGTGTGCGGTGTTCATGATAAGTAGGTCCACCAAAACAACTAGTAGGGATGTGCATTAAAATTAATGAGTCATCGTGATGTGGGTTTCTAAAACTTCAAATGATCTGTTTGTGTGCGAGATAGGTCACATTGTCAATCTTATTACTGTATTACGGCAGTGTTTGCTTGGCGAGACCAAAGCTAGAGATCTCAGGCCATGCAACACATCCAGTCCAAGTCGATCATAAGAAATTGGTACATGCAGGCAATACTAGTTAGCTTCAATCCAAATAGGCCCAAAAATTTGAGAGACAAATCATCACATACAAAATTAAGTCGTCAACATGAGATGGAATTTCTACTTGTTTGCTTAGCAAAGGAACTGAGCAGTTGCAAATACAGAGCAAAATAAAACTAAGAGGAGTTTATCTTTCCCTTCTTCTGCATCTATCCCACGATTCCATATTCGGTAGGGGGTTGGGACTTGGGACTAGCTAGATCAGCCCGGAACCAAGCCACTACAATATACAAGCTTGCGTGGATCTAGGGACACGTTAACTTGAACTGCTATAGCACCACCACCAATTTGGCAAAAAGAAAAGAGAGTGGCCCTATTTTCGCCAATGATTTAGCGAGAAAAAAGACTTGGCGTGGGCGCGAGTAGTTAGCTGCGCGAGCCAAAGTTTACAGACAAGAGGCAAACGCTGTTGGGCTCACCCACACTTTGGCGTGGCTTGCGTAGGCCGGTGCCCCGTCACGTACAGCTCGTCCTCCGCCCTTGGCTCCTTGCTCGTAGGCGTGGCGCGCCCTAGTCTTGTCGCTAACTTGCATGTTTAGCTCGGTCCATTGCAAAATGTCCATGATCTGACTAGACTGTTGTCAGTTCCGAGGTCCCGGTATTGCTACTAAGATCACGACTGCACATTATGCAGGAAGGGAAAAAAAAAAGAAACGAGAAGAATTGGAGAGCCATCTAGGCGTTCCCGGGAAGTCCTGCCACACGATTGACAGAGATGCTGTACTGCGAAGTTTCGAGTTTCGACTGGCCGAGTATACAACCAAGCATCATCATCCTAGACCTACATATAGAAAGAAAAAACTACTTTATAGGCAGCAGAAGTCTGCCCGTAATTCAAACCCTTTCTTCCTGGCCTCTCTTTGGTGATTTTTTTTTTTATTTTTAACACTTTTTTTGTAAACTAATTTTAAATCTAACACTATTTTATTTTATTTTCAAAACTAATACTTTTGCCCGCGCCTATTTTCCTGGCGCGGCGAAACATCTGTGCCGCGCCATGCATGGTGGCGCGGCGAGAGGGATGACGTGGCGACGACCAGGGCGTTGACCGGTGACGTGGCAGGGTCTGCCGCGCCACCGATCTTGACGCGGCGCCGCCGCGCCATCCCTCACGGCGCGGCAGTCCCAGGTAAATATCGTCCGCGAGCCGTCCTCCCTCTGTCTGCCTTAACGCAGTGGACGACTTCCGCGCTGCGCCCTCCCGCCACTCCCAAGTGTTGTCGGCGCCAAGCCCTCCATTGCCGCCTTCCTCCCTCCCTCCCCTTTCATTTCCTGACCGCCTCCCTCCCTCCTCGGCCTCGTTCAAGGTAATGACGCACTTTTTATTTTTGTTTGAATGGTGGATTGAAATATTATGAATGGGAATTAAGGTTAGGAGAAAAATTATGTTTGTGAACTATGGGCTATGGTTTGAAGGAAGATATTAGTTTGATTTTGTCAATGTTAAGGTTAATTATTTAATTAGAAGTATATTTACCATGTATATTTTTGTTGCTATAAGTGTTGGTTATATTATTTGAGTTGCAATGCAAATGATTATTTTTACATTAATTTGTGTTGTTTTGATTGATGTTTAGATGGAAGACATGTTTCAGGAGCAGTTGTGGCGAAAACAGGGTCGTCCTAGAGAATTATACCCCGACGAGTCTAGCAAAGATGCCCCCATCCCTCTTGATCTCCATGTCCCTAACTGTGACTGTGGTCGTCCGGTCGATGTGTTTCAATCGAGACATCCGGACACAGCGGCTCGTTGCTTCTACACATGCAGTCGTTTTAATGTAAGTAATTGTTTCCGTATATTTTTTTCTTCATTTGTATTACTAGGTTACTAATATTTTATTGGAATTTTATTGTGTAGACCCATGAAATGTGCTTTTTCTTTCAGTGGATCGACGGTGCAGACAAGTTTGACCCAAGGTACCTCCTTTTCGATGATTGGTGGAGAGGGCGACATCCACGAGAGCACTTCGAGCGGTGGGTTCCACCTCCCCCTAACCCCCCTCCAATGACGGCTAAGGAGAAGCACTTAGCCGCAGTTAGACGACTCGAGGAACCTCCTCTGTGTGATTGTGGAGATCGAGCTGTGATAAACCCCAAGAATACGTTGGAGTTTATGTGTTCAAACAAGCATAAAGTAAGTGAAAAGTGTATGTGTTGAAATATTGAGCTATATATGTTCATGTACTAATGTCACCTTATTTAGGTGTTTTCAATGGCGAAGTGTCGTTTCAAGGAGTGGTTGTATGATCCTAAGAACCAATGGCCGGAAGAACCGCCAAAGGTTAAGGAAAAGAAGAAAGAAAGGGTAATTTACAAAGCACCTAATGTCATATGTGAATGTGGTGTTAAATCCAACTATGGCCTAGTTCCTTCGGAACTTGGAATAGGCCATTATTGCGGCCATATGATTGACTATGATGAGGTTGGTTATTGATGTTGAAAACCTGAAATTGTATTTTCTAGATTTTTTGAAGAATTATGATATAATTTTTCGTTTGAACATAGCACTAGGAAATGCAAGTGGAATCTTATGATGGTCAAGATAAGTTCTTGGATGACTTGAAGGGGATGCAAGTAATTGCACGGAAGTGGGGATATGGACGTGACTATGTCGACCACTTTGCTAAACTACGAAAAGAAGAACACGCGTGAGTTTGCTAGAAAGAGCGGTATTCGTAACCCGATCGATGTCAGGCTTGACAAATGGGGGTCGGAGAGATGGAGGGCATTAGAGGAGGATAGGGCAAGGAAGGCTGCAATGGAGGAGGAAACAGTACAGAAGCAGGTCTTGAACGACCATGTTGCTGCATTGTGTGCAAGTGAGTCATTGGAAGCCTTCTTACTTTCATTGCCTGCTTTTAAATGTACTATAATCGCATTGGTAACTTATTGCATTTTATACATGAAAGGATTGAATGCAGTGGGGACCATGCCGCAGAGGTGGCCCATGCAAGTTATGTGGAAAACAAGTTACATGAGCACAGAGCCCGAGCCAGTCGCAGTGTTCTATGTCCGATTGTGTTGGACAATGAGGGGACGAGGATGAGGACGACATTGCCAGGTTGAGCGATCTCATCACTCTAGCGGAGGCGAGCTTATAGGTGGAGAAGAATGAGGATGATACTGGCAGACTGAGCGAGCTCATTGCTCTAGCAGAGACGGGTTTGAAGGCGAAGGAGGATGAGGAAGCGTTCTTCTCTCAAGCCGCAGAGATTACAAATAAAGCGGAGCCCGCTTACTACAGACGACAGGCAGATCAGGGCAATGCGGGTGAGCCTAGCCACATGAACAAGGAGAAAGAGAACGCGTTCTTGTCTCAGGCCGCAGATGAAGTGGAGGCCGCTTACTACAGGTGAAAGGCAGATCAGGGCAATACAGGTGACCCTAGCCACAGCAACAAAGTTGTGGTAGAGGATTGGTACTCGGACGATGAGTTGCTTACTCAGTATGTTTCTGACTGAGGATTTTTTATTACGTCGTTTGTTAGTTCCATACTTTATTAATGATCAATATAGCTATGTACTAGAACTTTCATTAAGTTGTCTTGTTTTCCATTTGAACTATTGATGTATTGTACCCATGTATCATGTACTCATATTACCCATGGTTGATCTTAAGTGATCCCATCCGTTTGTCACCCTTCGACCCATCCGTTTGTTGCTCTCCGATGCATCCAAGTTTTTTTAATAATAGCGAATGCGTTGAGAATTTCTAAAACGAACAAAATCGAGTAAAATTATTTTGAACACGGTTGGCTGGCATATATATCTTGCATGTTTCCCATGTATTTTAAAATAGTAGCGTGTAATTTATGTTATTAGCATCAGTTCAATGTAAAATAACAATAATGTTATCACTTTACTCTAGCGTTCTTTTTTCATGAGTCACGTTTGGCATGCAACCCTAAGCCCAGGTTCTATCGCGCCATAGCCCACGGCGCGGCATCGACGTGCCAAGGCCCACGGCACGGCAGGACCTGGACGTAGATAGAAGCTGACCAGCCTCAATTGCAATAAATGGAGCTGTTGTCGATGCTGTAAACAACTACAAGTGCTGCAGCGACGCATTGAAACGAATATGAAGCAAATAAATAGAGTCCGTGTGCAAGTTGACAAGTTGCCACATAACATTTTCATTGGTTCATGAGTCTGCAAGTTTCGGACGACAATATTCGTTCGACATAAGTTCGACATAACCAACTAAGTCCTAGGAGTGTAAGGATCCCTCGGACGTATCTGTCTCTTTGGATTTATAGGCAACACATTAGGAGTGTAGCCAACGTTGGTGTGGTCGCGTTGTCAGTGCTTACGGCTCATACCCTACAAGTATATGATATGCACGATTACTTATAATCTTTATGATCGTTAGTTCATGGAGTCTATGTATTTAAAAACCTACCTTTGTTACTACGTGTGAGGCTCCTTGGGTACCAAGCGGGGCACCACCTAGCTGAGATATGTCGATCTCATCCTGCTGCCAAGGGTCCCACTGGTGGTGCTGTATGCGGAAGCCCGAGGGGTCATCGTCGTCATTGTCGTCCATGTCGTCCTCATTTGTAGGGTCCTTCCCAGCGCTATAATATGGTGATGTACACATAGCGGAAGCAGCACCTGTCACCGGCTGAGAAGAGCCGGTTGGTGTCCTCAAAGAGCCAGAAGATGTGGCACCCGACTATGCTGGGTAATCGGGTTCCATCCAAGGAGTGTCCATGCAGCTCAACTTCTGAGCTAGCTTCCTGTAGCTCCGCTTCACCTTTTACATGAATAGACGTTAAAGTTAGTGCATTTTCCAAACGCGTATACAATAAAGAAATATTTTTAGAACAGACAAGTTTATGTTTATACTCGTCTGACTCATCCCTAGTGACAGGACTCAGATAGTCTTGGAGCTCCGGAGCATCCCAAGGACACCAATGCACCTGAACATTTTATAATTGAGTTAGATTATGATATAGTGTACATTGAACAAGACACATGTATGATAGTAAAGAGAGCGTAACCTGGTGCTGTGTCAGGACGTCGAGACAGTCCGTGTACTCCCTGCACTTATGCCTCACATTCCCTCTAACTAACTCTGCTTACGTCCAGATATATAGAGCTGTAGCCAGTGTATCCTGCCCGTTCCAATGCTGCATTGAACACGATAATGAATTAGCCATTAATAATTTTATCATGTGTAACTGTCTCGAAGAATATAGTGAACCGAAGTACTTACAGGAAAACCAGTAACAAGGGGCCTCCCAACGGGCCATCGTTCCCAACACTAAACCTGGAGTAGGTAGGAGCAACCCCCAAGGTTCGCATACCCTGAGGTGCTACGGTAAGCAATGCATAGCTGTCGATACGTCTATGTCAGAACTGCGCTGCCCCAGCTATACGCCGCTATGTTATCCCACGGCTGGCGTAGTATGTCAAGAAAGATCCAGCTGATGGTGTGGCCCGAGGCGTCTGGAAATAGGAAAGCACCAAGGAAGTGCCAGAGCCACACTCTAGCGAACCTGTCGATCTGAACCTCATCAGCCTGTGGGTCCAAGTAATCAAAGCGCTCTGTGATCCTCGACGACGAAACACCAGAACTTTTCCTGAAATTCACCAAAGAAAATGAGACCCGATGGCTGTAGGAAAGCAATGCAAGTATTAAATAGGCTTGAATTGCTTACTTATTTTTCTTGGAAACCTCATCGTCCAATGGAAGAAAGCCAGTGAACTGAGCCACCAGCTCCCTCCAGTGATCGTTGTCAACTATACCTATCACTGGAAGTCCCCCCCCCAACCGAAGGCCTTCACCTGTTATAAGAATAGAACAACTATTAGTTACCTCAAATTTGTTATAAGAATGTTTACATACAATGAAGGCGCTCGCACCTGTCTACAGCTGTAGTAAGTAGTGCTGGATCAAGGGGCGGAAGACCATAGTTGACAACACGGACAAGCTCGAGGAAGCCAGCACACCATATGTATGGCGCGTAACGCTCATCCCACTAGTGCACCCTGGTGTGCGTGCGGGGCCTCAAAGGAGGCAAGGGCACCTCTGCATCGGTGTCAGTCAAGAAGTGTGCTCGGTGCCAGTCATCGTACTACACCTCAAGAAGGGGGTACAACTGGTGCTGCATGGGAGGGGCCATCCTGTTACAAATTGATAAACAAAGGGTTAGAGTATTCAAATTAACAATATTCAAATTAACATTATGTAGCATTGCAAAATTTGAACTACTTGTTATGCAATAGGAACACAATATGAAAGCACATGTATATATTCAAAGTAACATTAATAGACATATTAAACAACTTCACTAGGAAAATAATCAACTTCTATGTATGGACCTGCTGCCCTCGTCTTCTATGCATGCTAGCCTTGTGACCAGGTTCTTTACAAACGGAGCAAAGATTCCTGCCATGGGTCTCGTTGAAGTCTCCCTCTCTGTACATGTCTTAGTCGTACCCTCTCATAGCGTCCATGTCCCCCTTGAGTTGCTTCTTCTTCCTCCTACCTTCATTAGATCTGGATGTGGCATGGAGTCATAACCATTATATGGTGGCCACTGTGTCGGGTCAAGGTATGGCTCGAAACTCATCTCCTAAATACTAACGGTGTTCGAACGGAGATAAAGGGTGACATATATGGTAGATCCTCATAGTTGTACCCATGAACCCTACAAGTTGTGATCATATGAGAGCAAGGGGCATGCATGGATCTGTGGGACGTTGCAACTGCACTCTACCTTTTCAAGATCAACTCGGCAGTTTCGTCCACCATAACGTTCGCCGCCCAAGCTAGTGCCACCCTTGCCCCGTACACTAAAGATATGGCGACGGGGTCCATACGGCTCGACGGTGTGCTGCTTGGTCAATTCCTCGGCCTCCTTCAAATGTTTTGCTCTGGTCTTTCCAAAACGCTCCTGCTCAACTATATTCCTCTGCGCAAATTTCCATCTCTTGACAAAATATTTGTTGCACTTATGAAAGGAGAACTCAATAATTCTAGACACAGGCAACGATCGAACTTCGGTGAATACACAGTTGAAGGACTCTGAGGAGTTAGTAGTCATGATGCCATTCCTGAAACCCCCCTCGTCATATGCTAACGCCCACTGAGCCTTCTAGTCCATCTGCGCCTCTAACCAGGCCTTTCTCGCTTCATTTAGCTTCTTGTCTAGTTCTCTCTTTGTCTCCTTGAACTGGTGCTCTATACATACGCAACATAGAGCTTTTACCTTATCACATACCTCCTGCTTCCTCTGACGTCGCCAAAAATTAGCGGCAAAGTGTCGCATTCACCATCTATGCACTAGAGGCAGGAACCCATCTATATGCTCAACTGCAGCATTAAGAAGCCCTAGGTGATGGTCCGAGATCAAACATATAGTGCGAGATGGGCCAAGCACTTGTACACGTAGAAGCCACTTGAATCATGACTACGATTCATTGTTCTCTCCCTCTGCCAAAGTAAAAGCCATGGGTACTATCTGGTCCTCAGGATCAACAGCAACAGCCATCATCAAGGTGCCCCTGTACTTTTCTATCAGGAAAGTGCCATCAACAAGTACAACTGGCCGATAAAACTGAAATGCATGTTCTGTTTGTGCAAATGACCAGAACACATGTAGAGGACATGCCTCAATGGGTCCCAAAAATACATCCCTCTGGTATCCACAAACCATTTTAAGCCAGGGTTGTAGTAATGCATTGCACATAAGATACGGGACACCCTGTTGTACGCTTCCTCCCAACTACCCCATCGAATCGCCAGGGTAATTGCTTAGCACACCAAGTCTTTCCGTACTTCACATCGTACTTAACGAATCCAGATATGGACTATTGTAAAGAAGATACCAAAATATCGTTATTGTTATCAACAAGCCCCAATATACGATGGGCAAGGTAACATGCAGTGAGCTGCTGATGATTTTCCTTCCTCCTATTTGTTAGGCAAGTGTGGGGTTCGACAACTTTACTTATCCTCCACTTGCCATCACTCTGTCTCTTTCGTGCATTTAACCTCCACATACAATTGTTTTTGTATATCATGTGGTACCTCAACTCCTGGTCTGAATGAGTGACGATGTATGGCCTATGGTGATACACAGCATAGTCCTGAAGGAAGAGCTTTATCTCTAACATTATATTGAATATCATCCCCTTCCTAAGGGTTTCTTTCTCATAGTCATACAATGATTTCCTACATATCTAGAGACCGGTGTCACAAACTACCATATCCATGATGCTGACATCCCTATAGTTCGGAACATCCCTGAAAGGTACGTTCATCGACCTTAGTTGCTCAAGCTCAGTCACTGTGTAAGGTGGTGGTGGAATATACTGTTGCGCTTCACTAATTCTGCCCCATGAATCATAGGGGGTATCATCTGCTGGCAAATCTATGATTAGTCCACCCTGAGCCTAGGTAGCATGCAAAACCTCAGTTGATACTGGTAATGGCATACCATGAACAGGTACTAGCATGGCATCAACCGGTGTGGGCATAGCATGTCTATCTCCCTGGTCATCATCTGAATCATCCGAATCACTGCTAACTACATCACCGATCATGTCCTCCTCCTCCTCCTGCTCCTCCTCTTCCAGTTCAAACTCGTTCACATCGAAATCATTGCTTATACAGCCTACTTGACTTGAATGAAATTGCTCCTGCATCAACTGACCGTCCAAATCCATGTTACCCTGAGTTGCTTCCCCTTCGACCCCCAATTCTTGCTCATTGCCTCCAACACCATCAATAGACGGCCCGTCCAGGACACCCTGCATCATGTACCCATTTTCCACCACCACCTCAGCCATGGGCACATTGAAACCTTGAAGCACCCTAGTGTAGCAGGACCAGTGAGCAGGGTCGCGCAAGGGCATGAGGACATAGTGTGCCCTAGTCTTCCTAGTATCAAACCTCCCCTTTAGTGTGAAATTACCGCCAAACTTTACATTCAAACAGACACAAAGGTCGTTGAAGCTAGGAGGTTCATCAAACCATTCCAATTCTTCTTCCATATCTTCAAACATACCATCTTCTCTCCTTACACTTCCTCCGTAAAAAACTCTAACACAATAATCCATCTACAAAAGCATTTCAAGAAACTTCATCAAGTCCTCGAAATCGTCGTACATAATGTCCATAGTAATATTAATATCTATTCTAACTATAACTATACTAACTAATCTAATATTAACATCTATATAAGGCTAACTACAACATCTAATTATACTAAATAAAATGTATAACTAGACTCACTAACTGTACTAACTAAACTAACTAACTTTACTATCTATACTAACTTACTATATTGCCTATACTAACTAAACTAACTATACTTTACTAATTATACTAACTTTATTTATTTTACTAACTTACTATACTAACAATGTCGATTCAATCAACAAATACACTAGGGGGGTACCTCGCGGCGGCGGCGGCGCGCTAGACCGGGTCGGGAGGCGTGGGCGCTGGCCTCGACAGGCGGTCGGAGGGGGTGGCGCGTCGGTGTGCGGGCGCGGTGGGCGCAGCGGGCGGCCATGGTGCGCCGGCGTTCGTGGCGCAGCCGCCGCGGCGGGAGTGGCGTGGCGGCGTGCGTGGCGCGGCGGGCAGGCAGGCGAGCAGGCGCGGCGGGCGCGAAGACGCGGCGGGCAAGCGGCCAGGCGCGGGCGGGCGCAACGGCCACGTGCGGGCAGGCGGGCTGGCGCGGGCGTGCGTGCGGTGGGCAGGGCGTGGCTCGGTGGGACTGGGCCCTGGGCGGTGGCGCGTCACTGCCGCGCCAAGATACGTGGTGCGTCACCGTCGCGCCCTGATCGGTGGCGCGGCAGAGCCGGCCACGTCACCGGTCAGGCGCTTGGTCCCTGCCACGTGGGCAAGCTTGTTGCGCCCCCATGCATGGCGCGACAGCGTTAATTTGCCGCGCCGTGCGAATAGACATGGCCAAAAGTGTTATATTTGAAAAAAAAAATAAACAGTGTTAGTTTTAAAAATTAATTTAAAAAATATGTTAAAAATAAAATAAAAACTCTTTGGTCACCCCCGCGAATCACTGGAGGCCTCCCCGGCGAGATGGCCGGTAGCCCCCATGTGGCCTAGTCCAACGAGCCCACGACTCCACCCACACACGCGCAACAGCCCACGCAACCACCACAGGGGGCGTCTAGCTGCCGACCAGCAGAATTATAGGGCGCGCACGATCTGAAGTATGGGCCGATTTTATTTTGATTATTGGGCCTAGCGTTTGATTGGACTGTTTCTGACCGCACCTCCGACTCGCTCCCTCTTGCGGCTTCCGCGCCTCGCCCCCTCCGTAAAAACTTCTCCGGTGTCAATTTCCACGGAGAAGAAATAAATAGAAGAAACTTTCGCAAAAAAAAAAAGAAATAAATAGAAGAAAAGAAAAACCAAAATAGTATAAAAATGAGTTTTTTTGACAAAGGACATATATATTTAAAGCAGCATTACATCACCTTCACGTAAGGTGAAAAAGCAAACCAAGAACGGTTCGGACACATACACCACACACGTGTACAACCAGTCCTCTACGTGTCACCACAAAGGAGGAAAGAAGACACGTATCACTGCACTGGCCTATGAGGTCAACATCATCGTTGCCCGAAAGCAGGTCGTCATTCAACACCACCAGACCGCATAGATGATTTCTCCAAGTAACGAAATATTTATACTATTATAACCTTATCATATTAGTTAATTAAAAAAGTACTCCACCCTCACAAAAAATAATGTAGTAGACTAAAAATATATCATATGAGATATCATGGAACATAAAAATTTTATGTAATATAAAATAAAATCAAAATATATTTAAAAAGTATTCAAAAGTAATAGAGAAAAATAAAAAAACGACCTAAAATACATCTTATAACATCATATGTATACTACGTGGACACTGCAAAATTCATCGGAGAACATCACATGTAGACTATGTAAACATCATAGCATACATCATAGAACATCACATATATACTACTTGAACATATCAAAATACATCCTACATAGAATGTCATATGTATACTACGTGAACATCACAACATACATCATAGAACATTACATGTATAATACGTGAACATCACAAAATATATCTTAGAATATCGCATGTATACGATTAGGCATCACAAAATGCATCATAGAAAATCATGTGTATACCACGTGAACATCATAAAATACATCAACGAACATCGCATATATAGTAAGTATATATATATAGGCAACGTATCTAGTGCAAACCAACCTCTCCGTGCAAACCAACTGCGGGAGAGAGGTGGGAGGGGGGATTTACAAAAGTGTGATTAGGAGCGGGCGTAATTACACTTTTGCAAATCCCCCCTCCCACCTCTCCCCCGCAGTTGGTTTGCATGGTTTGCACGGAGAGGTTGGTTTGCACTAGATATGTTCCCATATATTATGTGAACATCATAAAATACATCATAGAACATCGCATGTATACTACATGAATATCACAAGAATATCAAATATCACATGTATACTATGTGAACATCACATATGTTGCACGAAATATAGGAAATAACATCGCATTTCTACATTTCATGCAACATATGTGATGTTGGTATACGTATATTCAAAAGTAAAAAAAAATATTAAACTAATGAATTAAATTAAAATAACAAAGAAGAAAATGCAAATAAAAGCATGAATAACACATGCTAAATATATACAAGAAATGAATAACTGAAATAAGGAAGATAAAAAAATTGAAAAGAACCACAAACATACTATGCGAGCATGACCTATACCTAATGTAACATATGAAATGAAAAAACTTAAAAGAATAAAACATGAAAATGATTAAATAAAGATTGGAGTAAAACAAAAATAGAAAATGCAAAACAAAGTGTCCTATGTCATCCAACCACGACTGGTTTGCTGATATCTGAATGGCAACTTCTCTTGTAACCTACTTAACATTGCCCTTGAAAACTTTAAGCATGTCTAACGAAACTTATGGTAGATGAATGCAATAAACACAGCCAAATAAATAAAATGTGTATTCCAACGGTCTTATACTGGTACATCATACAGGCATTCAGGCTCCCATCAACGACATAGCATTCACCTTCCCTACGGTGGGCAATCTCAACAACTACGGATGACAACAACGACAAGAGTACGATTACCAGAGAATAGTGACGAAAAGCACTACTACTATATGTACAACATCCCAAGGCAACTAATCAACTCTGGAACCACGCATCTTCATTCCCAGGCTCGGCGGATTCTTCTACCTCCCAGGCTATGGATCCGCATCTTCTCTTAGCAGTGGCTGAGTGAGAGGAACCAAAGGCTTGACTTCTGACACTTTCGAGGGTGGAGGTGCTGGCGGCACTGCAACACCAGTTCTCCTTCTCTCTGGCGGGTGGATAGAGATCCCTTCCAAGATCGAGGCATCCTGCCTTTCAGTAGCCAGCGTCCTCTGCTTGACCCTAGTGACAAGATTGGCCTCCCATAGCTGATGGACATGCTGATCTTTAGCCTCCTTCAGAGCTTCCAACATGGTAGTCTCCCGGCTCTCAGCAGCTGCAGCACTAGCATGCGCTTCGGCAAGTTACACCTAGAGCATCCGGGTGAAGATCTTGGCTTCCTCCGCTCGATGGAGGTAGATCCTCAATTCCAAGGCTTGCCGGTCATACTGCTCATCTAGAGCAAGCAGGTACGTGGTCAAGTGCACCACGGTAGGACTATCTTCTTGCGCCTCCCACCCTTGCAAAGCCTCCATGCGAGCCCTCCATGCCCGCCGATTGTTATCCAAAGGTGGAAAGAATCTCATGGGGGTACGGGCAATGGGCTCTCCATAGATCTAGCAGAGGTACTACAAGGCTTTGCGAGCCACAATCTGGTAGGTGTCGATGAAGCTAAACCCGATTGCGGTCACACTCTAGGCTTCATTGAGGTCAGGGAACTCCTCACTCTTCCCAATATAGATGGTAATCTCATACCGCTCGGTGCCATGCTCCTCATACTCACGGTCCTCATACTCAGGACGATCTTTGACTTCGAGCTTTTGTAGGGTGGCATGCAGGATTCTAGGAAAACCCTCAACGTAAAGGTAGTAACTACTAACCTAGGCTCCTGCCATCTCTGGCGATGATTGTAAGGAAGGCTGAGCAAAAAGCTTGCTAAAAGGAAAAGCTAAGCGAGCTAAAGTGCGACGAGTGGTGGTGCCGATGGCAAAGTCAGGCTCCGCTTATAAAGGCTGAGAGTTCTAACGTGGTCCACTAGGGTTCCTGCATGGGATCACTATGACTGAATCGACCAAATTTCATGCGTTCGAGGCGAGCGAGGTCCGAGGCCATTACTGACTGGTACGACTATAGGGCATGTGTCCGACAAGAGCGTAGAAAAGGGGTACGGGGAGATGTGGGTCATGATCGGTGTGAACCATGGGCGAACGTGGAGCACGAAGCCATAGTGCAGACCTAACTCTAGAACAGAAACGAGTCAGCCATGCACAATACGACACGCGTGACAACTATGGATGGCGTATCTACAAATAATACAAGCGCTGCAATGCACAAACAGGATATGCATGAATGCATGTCCTATATGTCCTTTCGCTGTTGCCAACATATAGGGCAACCGTTCTTAGATTTTTAGCATATCGTTCTCTCCCTATAGCTAGTCAATACTATCGAACTATGCTCGAGTCAGTGTACCTGCAGAAAAATTGATTAAGCCTACCTAAGTCAGCAGAGTGTCATCTATCCTAGATAAATAACCATACTAATAGGGCTACTTATATAACTTCGCAGTTGAACGCCCTAACTTTTTTAGAAAAAATTGTTGCCAAATTTTATTTAGAAAGAGGTTTTCGAAGTTTTATTTTCTCATTTATGCTCTGATACCACCTGTGGCAGAACCACATAATCTAATGCCTCCCAGGAGTGCTTGTCTTCCCTTAAACACTAAGCACCCAAGGAAGAATACTAAATTACTCGGTTCCATCAGGCACACCCCAAGGGAGAACCCGAAAATCCATATTTTTCCATCAGGATCACAAATGAGATAATAAAGCTTACATCATTCTTAACCATTTCTTACATCACTTTTAATACAACATCAGCTTATAATATTTATTGTTATACAGTGGAATGTAATCATATTATCAGAGTTATGAGCAATTTGAATTAATAGCAGAATATAAACAAGTTACCAGAATTACAGCGGAAATAAATATCTATTCATGACTTGATGAAGCATTGTTATATAAATTATGACAACATATTATGAAACTTTCATTTATAAAAGCATTTTGTGAGAGTTATAAATGACAACTACGATCGCAACGTAAAGGAAATCCTCTCTGAGCCCACCACGAGGAATCCACACACAAGGGTCAGCTCTAGCCTCCACCTGTCACCTGCAACAGGGGGAATAAAACCCTGAGTACTCGATTGTACTCAGCAAGACTTACCCGACAGGAGAAAAGAAAAGACTCCAAGAATATACAAAGCTATCTGGCTTGTGGGTTTATTCCATTTGCAGGAAGCATTACTAAGCGTGAGTCCTTATATTCGATTTTTATTAATAGTCGTATTGGTTCATTAACTAACCATTCTATGTAAGCACCTATGCTACTTTCAAGCACGTGGTAAGCAATCAGATTTTCTTTTTTCATTCCATCTTTTATCTTTCAGTTCTTACTACGATGTTAAACCGTAGACAAGCCGTACCAGATCACCCGGCGATTTGCGAATCAATGCCCCCAGCTGGGTACCCCGAAAACACACGCCTCACTTGTACCCAAGGCACAAGCAAGACCAACCCATCACCCTCCTGTCCTGGGGTCCTAGGTCCTCATCCAAACTGGGACTCCAAGCCCCCACCCTTGAGTCCCAGACTTAGTGCGGTGCAAGGACCTCCTCCACCAAAAAGAAACCCTGACAGTCGGTCCGGGAAGAGCTAGAATCCACGACAAGAGAGCAACAAGTCTTCCAAACGCCCATATCCAAGTATGTGCTCAGGATAATAAGTATGTGACTTGCCTAGAGCCTTATGCAATAGGTGGTCCTTAACCAACACGGACAGGGAAAGTAGTGTAACCAAGCCATGCCCCACGTCCACGGTGACACAACTTCTTACACCCACCAATACCCAAACCATATCCATGCCCGGTCACCATTTTTCTTTCCACCATCTTTATATATTCCAAGTAATAATAATCCAATAATATATTTCCTATCTCTCGCGAGTGACAGGCAATCACTCGACTTCTACCAGAGTTCTGTAGCATAGCAATCTACACGATCATGTTATACTAGTAAGACTCATAGGATAAGATGTATATATGCAAGTGGGTTTCATTCAACTCCTTAAAACTTAATGCACAAATATAATTTAAACTACAGAAAAGTGGGGGTTATACACCGGGGCTTGCTTAGGTAAAATATAACCAAAAGTTAGTATCTACATCTTCTGATCATCCACCATCAAATGGATAGAAAGCCTATTGCATCATCTCCTAGAGAGAATACCATTACACCATCTGTGGATTTCCAATCATCCTTTAGTTGATCCGTTGAGCCACCATCGTACCTATATGATATGCATTGATGCAAATGCATAGATGTAAATAATCGACGACAGCCGAAATGCTTAGAAATCTGATTACGTCTCACAAGCTAATGAGATAGTTTTAACGTGCTAGTCTACATATCCATGTTGTCAAATTAGGCGTTACTTTCCAACCAAAGTTTTAGTTATACAAACCCAAGTTGTTTCTTTATCCCATTCTATCGATTTAATCTTTATTCAGAATAGGGCATCATTATCTATTTAGCAAACTAATTGTTCTATAGCTACAAAAATTATAGTGAGTACCTAATATTAGTAATTTACTATAAAAATTTTGAGTCAACACTATCACCGATTTATCACAGAAATTCCTACAAGTTTTCCTTTTAACAATATTAAGTATTTTAAAATAATTAGAGCAACCCTAAAAACACATCGAATCTATGTGAATGAAATACACTACTAGGTAGATCATGATTTTAGAAACTCAACAAAACTGGTTTTACCATTTTATGATTTTCTATGATTTACTACAACTTTTACAAGTTTACCTTGCAAGCTAAATTAGAAAGTGCTCTACAATTCAAACAGGCCGACGGCAACAAAACTGGCCCAGCAGCGGTGATCACGGCACGGGCGGCCCACTGGGGCACGTGGCCCAGCGCACAGCGTGGCACCAGGCTGGCCCAAGCGGCGCAGTGATGGCCCAGTAGCGCAGCGTGGCCCATAGGGGCACGCGCAGCCTACTGACCAAGCGGCCCAGCAGCACATGGCTGAATCGGACGGGGCGCGCGGCCGATGACCTAGACCATGGCCCACGGCGCGGTGAACCTAGGCGGGGTGCGCGAGCGGCCCACCAGCCAGCCCACGTGACCAAGGCAGGTCGGCCTAGCGTGGGCAGGGGGCGCGGCACATTTGCAAAATGGCCCCGTTCTTTCTCAAAACTACGCGCAGTCTAGTAGGTACTATTCACATGAGTCATGATTCTTGCGATAAGAACCCTCTAAAGTTTTTCTATTCAATCCTTACCCTTCTCCCCATCCTCAAAATAGAGGAGGCACAGGATGGACACGACGTGAAGGTGAGTGGCTCTGGCGTGGACGGCGATGGCATGGGCGGCATGACCAGCAGTAGCCGCAGGAGGCGAGCAGTTGTGGCTGGCCGGTAGCCCGACGAGGAAATGGCAGCCAGCAGCATAGGGGCGCACGACGTGAAGAGGGCGCGGTAGTGCATGGTGATGGAGGTGAAGCGGCATGGGCTCGGGCGCTCTCGGTAGTAGGGAATGGGGGCGGTCATGGAGGCGGAGGAGGCGCTAGAGAGGGATGGCGCCGTGGGTCTCATGCGCGAGGTGAGGGAAGATGGCGTGGGGCAGCGGGGATGGCCATGGGGTGGTGCGGCATGCTCGCGCGCGGTGCTTGGTGGCTGGGGCGCCGCACAAGGCAAGCAAAGGAGGGAGCGGCGCCGTGGAGCAGCAGGGATGGCGCGGCAATGGCGGCTCGACCTTCGGCTAACACGAGTGGTGGGAGGAGCGGGGAATGGAGGGCAGCGCTGCTGACACCGGGGGATAGGGCGTAGACACTGGGTACCGAGTGGGCACTGATGCAGGATGCAGTTGGAGGCAAGGAAGAAAGGGCCTATCGTAGCTGTGATGGCTCAGCTGCTGGTGCTGTAAAAATGTGCTGGCCACTGGTGCTCTAAATGATGGGAACGTCACCTATGCAGGATACTAGACAAGAATTAGGCATGCAGGATGAGATGCTAGCTTTTCCTAGCCTAACTCTAAGCACATGCATGCAGCTCCACGCTACTCACACGTGAGAGACGGCTTTAGGCGATACCAAGAATCACCGGTGCCACTAGCTGTCACTCTCGGCGCCAGAGCACGGACGTGGGGACCGGGTAGGATAGTGCGCGTGGCCGGTAGCGGCGTGCCTACACGCGCACATAGAGGTGAAAGGACACGGAGTGGGATAGGGTGGCCTGACACATCAAGCGAGGGCCAAGGCGGAGGCAGGCACCTGTTGGAGGCAGTCAGTGGGCTAATCAAGCTATAGGGCAGAGGAAATAAGGAGATGAAGCTCAGAGCAAAGAACAAGCTCGCACGTGTTAAACAATAAGACGTCTATGTGTAACAAGTCTCATCACATTAACTGGACCTACATCGGCTCCATAGATAGCAATGACTGTACATATAGTAAATGATTATTGCATGGAGAAGTGACCACTGGTGGCGCTACACTAATGCACCACGTGCATCACCCCTAGGCTTTCAACTGCACACATGCATCCAACACACATACTACTCCATGCAAGCACCATCAATTCATCATATCCTTTATCACGCCTTAGCCTTTCAATTGCATGCATGCATAAGTCATCGTCACATTCATCAAACACCTGGTTGTATGCACTCATCGCATTTAAGGCTTCCCATGCATGCATGATCCAAGAGGTTCTATGGAAAAATGAATGGGAGGATCAGGAAGCCACGAGGACGTGACCACAGTGCGAGATTCATAAGTATGTTTACACCTTAATTGACTAATAACCTTTAGCGCTTTTTGCCATAATTTTTAATATGCCTAAACCTAATTAATTCCAACCACTACGCATTTCAAACACTAGTCCATACGTCATACTGACTCATAGAAACAAAATATCTAGGAACTAATTAACCCGTTGTTTAATATAATTCGCCAAAATGACACTTTTAAACATAAGTTAAATTTTAAAATCTGAGAAAATCGTTTTAGAAATTTTCTTAGGCCTAAATCTCGATGCTAAACAAGATCGTAACACCAGGGGTGTTACAATCACTATGCAACCAATATTTTTCCTAGGTAGCACATGACAAGACAAGACCAACAAAATTGGAATCACATTTTTATCACTTTCCTAGCTCAAGTTTTGCATTTTACAAGATGGGAAACATTCAAAAAGCATTTATCTAGCTCTATTTTATTCTCCTAGGAAAATACTAGAAATAGTGTATTTCATATTTTTATCAAATACTACACTTCATGAGGAATCCAACAAAATTTGATTCACAAAATTTGGACACTCCTAGCTCTAGATATCATTTTTTAAAGTTAGCGTGAAATTGTGGAAAAGAATAAAACAAAACCTAATGCTACTGCCGCTGACATGTGGGAGCCAGTAGTCGATGGGCCGATGTGACAGACACACAGAGATAGGGGGAAGATTTGATCGGCACTAGCTCGCCGATGGTGAACTTTCCGGCGAAACCGACCCCACCATTGTGATCCTCACATCCTCTCGCGTCTATAGATGTAGGAGGTTGACGTAAAGACGTACCGGTGATGGCTCGTTGCTGGCCATGGCTATACGGCGGTGTTGCGCAGAGGTGCGCTGGCCGTCTCCGGCCATGGTAGGTCCAAGCGAGAGTGGCTACGGCCTCATGGTGCTTAGGCGAGACTACCAAGGGTGATCTAAGGGTAGTGGGGGCGCTAGGGAAGCATGGCCACATGCATGTCCATGCAGTGGTGGAAAACACTCCGGCGAGGCTTGCGCTCTAGCAAGGTCAGAGGGGTAGAGGTCTGATGAGTTAGGGTTAGAGCATCAATGAGATGCAGGGAAGATAAGGCAAAGGAAAGGAAGAACGGAGACACGGCGGTTAGTTCCGGCCACGGCGAGCTCAAAGTCCGGTGAAGCTCCAATCATGGCGGCGGTGACAGAAATGGCCAATAGGCCCTCACCTTGGCTCAAACGGGGCTACAAATAGGTCAATGGCGTTGAGCAGAGCAGGGCACATCTACATGCATGAGCAATTGAGGAATGGAGGGATGGCGGAGGAGCTACGTGGTGGCGGTGCTTTCGGCGGTAATGGCAAGCTCGGCGCTGCACTTTTGCGTGGCTCGAACGAGGCGAGGAGAAGCGGATGAAGCCAGTAAGTGAAGCAGCAGACGTGGGGCTGAAAGGTCCTAATGGCTAGAGGGGGGTGAATAGCCTAATAAAATTTCTACAACAACACTTAACAAAGTGGTTAGACAATTATGAGGTGAAGCGAGTGTTGCGCTAGTCTACTTAAAATGCAAGCCACCTACCACAATTCTAGTTTAGATAGTGTCTATTCACACAATAGCAAAGACACTATCCTATGTTAGTATGCTCTCAAAGACTAACTAAAGAGCCACACCAACCAACCAACCAAGCTCTCACAACTAGCTACACTAAAGAGCTTGTCAACTAGTTTACGGTAAAGTAAAGAGAGTGGTTAGGATAGTTATACCGCCATGTAGATGAAGTACCAATCAATCATAAAGATGAATAACAATGAAGACCAATCACCTCGGAATCAATGATGAACACAATGATTTTTACCGAGGTTCACTTGCTTGCAGGTAAGCTAGTCCTCGTTGTGGCGATTCACTCACTTAGAGGTTTACGCGCTAATTGGCTTCACACGCCAAACCCTCAATAGGGTGCCGCACAACCAACACAAGATGAGGATCACACAAGCCACGAGCAATCCACTAGAGTACCTTTTGGCGCTCCACCGAGGAAAGGTCAAGAACCCCTCACAATCACCACGATCGAAGCTGGAGACAATCACCACCTCCGCTCGACGATCCTCGCTGCTCCAAGCCGTCTAGGTGGCGACAACCACCAAGAGTAACAAGCGAAATCCACAGCGAAACACGAACACCAAGTGCCTCTAGATGCAATCACTCAAGCAATGCACTTGGATCACTCCCAATCTCACTATGATGATGAATCAATGATGTAGATGAGTGGGAGGACTTTGGCTTAGCTCACAAGGTTGCTATGTCAATGAAAATGGCCAAAGATATGAGCCACAGTCGGCCATGGGGCTTAAATAGAAGCCCCCACAAAATAGAGCCGTTGTACCCCTTCACTGGGTACTCTGTGCTCTAACCGAACGCTCAGGTCCACTTGACCGGACCCTGGACTTAGCGTCTGGTCCATAGATGGACGCCACGTGTCATCGCCTTCAAACGTTGTTCGTCAGATTCCAACGGCTATGACGCTGACCGGACGCTCCGGTTAAAACTGACCGAACGTTGGAACCTCAGCGTCCGGTCGAGTACAGTAAGGGTCAAAACCTGGTTTTCCTTGACCAGACATGTCCGGTCCACCTCGACCGAACATAGCCTAGCGTCCGGTGGTAAACCCTAGCCACTGTACCGACAGTCAACGCGATCAGACACAGGCAGTCAGCGTTCGGTGCTTCTGGATTCAACGTCCGGTCACTGGACCGACGCTGGCATCAGCTCTGTTCTCACTTCTATCTTCTCCACCCTTGCTCTAATGTGCCAACCACCAAGAATTTGCATCCGACGCAATAGAAAATAGGTATTTCATTTTCCCGAAAGCGTCGAATCCCGCCGAGTTATACCTTTGCCTTGAGCTTTTTGTTTCTCTTTCTTCTCTTCAAGTTTAAGCCCTTGATCATCTCCATGCTATCACCATTGTCATGTTATGATCTTCATTTGCTTCTCTACTTGAAGTGTGCTACCTATCTCATGATCACTTGATGAACTAGGTTAGCACTTAGGGTTTCATCAATTCACCAAAACCAAACTAGAGCTTTCAGGGGCGTCGATGTGGCTGCGATGGCTTGACTGGTGAGGGCGACGCCGGCGTACAGCCTCCACCTGGCGCGAGCGGCCTAACGGTGGTCGGCCATGATGGCCCGGTCGAGATGGCCATCAGGCCCATCCTCAGCGTCTGACAGCGCCTAATCACCCTCTCCTAATTCCTAAACCATGGCGGGTTAGCAAAAGATCCATTAATAAAAGTTGTAGAGCTACAGGTAAACTTCAACTTTGCTTTAGGGAGTAACATCTAATTCTCGTCATGATTTTCAAATTATAAAGCACCAAAGTACCCTTCATGAAATCTAAAAAGCATTGAAAGACTTAGAAATTTTTTTCAAGTTTCAAACAACACTACATTGATTTTTGTGAGCCAAATTCAAGCATGTTAGGAGCTGAATTAGCCTATGACCCAAAAATAAAAGTTGTTACACTACTCAAGTACTACAACTTTGTTTTAGGGTGCACATCCATGCAAAGTTTCTAAAGTGGTGTTCAACTCCAGTCAAACATGCAACTAGAAATTGGTGATTTACACTATAGATATGACTTAGAGACCAAACTAGCCTTAGTGATGAATACCAAAGTTGTTCCATGTGATATTCTAAGCATGTTTAAGGTGTCTTAGTGACCAACATCAACCACTTGCACTTAATCACACATGGTTATAAGCATACACATATGGGAAACATAGAATAACAAGGCATGTTTCACATGTTTCAATTGTGTGTTTCACATGTAAATGCTCATATATGAATGCATGATGCTTATGCCCATGCAAATGCAAGTGCAAGTGCAATTATACAAGCCTAACACGGTGTTACAATAAGAAACAAAATACATCATAAAACGTTAGATGTATACTATATGAATATCACAAAAAATTTCAAACGTCACAATATCACATGAAATTTAGGAAATAAAAATAATAATAAATATAGAAAATACAAAAAGAAATAAATAGAAATGAAAAATAAAACAAAATGATAATAAGAAAACATCCATAAATAAAGGAAACGATGAAGGAAATAAGAAAGAATAAAGAAATGAAATAAGATTTAAAAATTGAACATGAAAAGCATTAAATAAGAAGCAAGGAAAGAAAAGAAAAAAGAATAATACAAAATAAATACAAAAGAAAAGAATAAGGAAAAGAAAATAAAAGAATAAGAAAAATAAAAGAAAAGTAAAAATAGATAAACATGAAAAACATGAAACAAAGAAAAAACAGTTATAAAAAAGAAACTATAATAAGAAAGAGAGAAACTAACTGTGCGGACATATATCAAAGAAAAACAAGCCGTATATTAACGTCATATGTTTCATACAAGATAGAAGAATAAACAACCACAGAAAAAGAAAAAAAAACACGTACGTACTCATCCTGTCGCTCCCTACGTTATGAAAAGGAATGCTACGTCGTTCCTGTCGGTCAGTGCAGCCCTCGCGGAGGTGGGCCACGCTCGCTCACGCTCATGGGCCGCGCGTGGGCCGCTCTCAAGCGGTCGGCAGGCGGCACGGGTCCAACTGGTCGGCAGCGAAGCTTTCCGACCACCACAGGCTTAACGAACGGCCCGGGAGATGGCTGATGAACCACGAAAACACCACGGTCACCCAGTCCAACACACAGACAGCCGGATACAAGACGAGCGCACACGCCGCGGGACGGAAGCCTGTTCGCAGCCGTCGCTTTGCATGCCCGCATTGGCCACGCCATGTCATTCCCAGATCCCAGCTGACGCGATCTCTTCTACTCCTACAAGAGAAGCGACAACATGCTGTCCCTTACCGATGCGACTGCACGAGAGAGAGCCAAACAAGGCTTCATAAATAAACTTACCGACGCGATGTGACAGGTCCTACTAGCCTAGACGGAGTTACAACATGCGGGATTCACAGGCACCGCGGAGCCCGGAAACGAACAGGGAGCTGGACGTTTTGGCTTTGTCACAGCTCATGGCAAGGGAGGACGATCGGTCGACGCAGCTCAGGACGAGCACAGGGAGGCCTTCTGCTTCGCCAGCATCTGGTTCAGCTTGCCGACGAGCTGCCGGTTGCTGCACATGTACACCCGGAAAGACGCCCGCAGGCTCTGGAGCGCGGCCACGTCGCTGTCGTTCGAGGGCGGGTTCAGCAGCGTCGTGAAGAGCTTCTGCCACAGATCAACGTTCCAGTACCTGCGATCCAAGTATCCAACCACATTGGGACGACGGACCAGTTGCTTGCTCAGTTGCTTCGCACTAACCCCAGGCACGCACGACTGCACGAGTCAAAGAGGAAGAGATCGCAGTGCACCTTTTAAACGGCAGTTTAGGTCGGTATTCGTAGCCTCCACCAATCCTGGGCACCTTCTCGACGCTCATGCATGTCCCATGTAGCATCATGTGCGCAACGACGCAGAGGCCGTATGTGTCGACCTACAGGCAGAAGAGAGCAGGGCACTGTATCAGATAGCGGCATTTAGGACTCCTAGAGTAACTGATGAAAGCACAGGCTCCTGACCTGATAAGTCCAGTTTCTATGTTCTTGCATCTCGATGCATCTGAATCCTGAGGTTCCACAGTCCCCGTGGAACTCCGTGGGGGAGGGGAAAAGATTCAGATCAATGCCACGGCCCCAGTCAACAAGGCAGAGCCCCTGAAATGCAGATTCCATAAGCCTCATAAAAGGGGGCTGTGATACCTCTAACGTGTAAGGACGGATATGCTGACCTGGTTCTTCTCATCTCTTTTTTCACTTCGGAAAGTGTCCTCTGTGATCTCTCCACTTTACATACCAAGAGAAGGATGACACTGATTAGTGAACAACTCGATATATCAAAATAAAACGAGCTGACAAAGGTAACATGTTGAGCGAGAGCATGGGTAGGTAAGTCAAAGAACAGGCTATAATGCTAGATAGTACTGTTGTACTTTTTCAAGAGCTTCTATAAATGGACACATTACAAATATTTTCTTATGAGTTACCTTGGGTATAAAAGGGGTCAAAATCATGCTTCCAAATAGAACGCCTGCTTTAACTACTTATTAGTTTGCTATTATTGTAAAAAAAAAATCTTCTTAATATAATGATATGCAGCTCTCCTGCGTGTTCGAGAAAAAATTATTGTCAAAAATCTTATTTCTCGAAAGAACGAGAGACCAGAACATCAACATTCAGCAGAAAACCAGAATAAGAGCATCAAAATGGGGATTCCCATTACTACTCGGAGGTAATGCAGACACAGTAAATCAGTATGTTTCTGCACCCACCAGGCCACAAGAGACCAGAACATCAACATTCAGCCAATGGAGCGACTATGAAGTTCATGCTTTCTTCATGGACAAACAGCTCAAATACTTGCACCAATCAAATTATCTATCCTAGCTACAACAAAGTATTTCATATGTACGTGGAACTCATAAATTAATGTCATCCTAAGAAACAAGACAAAAAGATACGGCCTTTGCAAACATGGATGTCAATAATGATCCAACATTACAGGTTCTATATCTGAGATTTGCGATCTGAACACTTAATAGCAGAGAAAAGATTGCATGGTTATTACTGAATAAACAGATACTGCTGAAGAGACGCATAAAGTGGTAACAGTAATGGTAATATGGTATAGCTACCTCGGGTAGCAAACAAGGATGTTGTCAGGCTTGAAATCACCATGTATTATGCCAACACTATGCAGTGTTTCCAGCATGTTCAGCATCTCTATGGTATAATACATGCATAGAACTTCATCCATGTACCGACCTTTTACTAAGTGAGAATTTATGACATCCTGCAGAAGGATTGAGTTATATCTCATCACATCTTAGCAACATCGATTGGTTGTAGTTACATATTCATTATAGATAACCAACAAACAAAAATAGTTTTGTGGATTTTTTTATGCATATAATGTTAATTATTACCAGGAGAGTTCCGTACGGCAGGTAATCACAAACTAACACACTGACATCGGAGAAGATATGCATTTCATGCGCGTAGCCAAAGCTTGGTCTCTGGAAGTAAAACAATGTATATTATTAAATATCATTATGATTTATGAAAGAATGTTGAGGCTGCTCTTAACATAAATTATGTACCTCGACATCAGATATACGCTGATCAAGTTGGCGATACATGTAAAATTCCAAAGCATATGAGGGATTCTGAATCTGCATATAATGAACAGCGTTTAAAACTGGACCTAACTATGAAAGGTGAGTTTATGGAGACAATGGAAACATGGTTCACCTTCAAAGCAACCATTTCTTCTGTATTACCATCAACAGTGGCTTTGTATACTTTAGCAAAAGCACCAGCGCCGGTAGATCCTTTGATCTGATACTTTCTACCACCTTGACACAAAAAGGAATTGTAGTTGCATTTTGTAATAACAACACAAATAAACTTTATTGAAACAAAGAAGAGGATACATTTTTTAATTAATGTACTCATTGTAACTTGGGAGCATTAATTATTCAAGTAGTCAAATTAGGAACATGATTCAGAATGTATGGCAACATTGTGCAAGACTGAGAAACAAAATAATTACAGTTATACCTAACTCAATGACCTTGTTTCTTAAAACATTCAGCGAAGAAGTCAAGGGCACCTTTCCATAGTACACCTTGTTACTCTTATGATAGCCCTGTTAAGGATTTGTGCAACCATGATGAGTCTCATGCGGCACATCAGAGAACATACATGCTACTAGTGAACTTACAGAAAATGTCCTCAAGTCACCATTAATTGTCTCCAGTAAAGTGTTCCTAGTAGAAGCAGACCACGGATCTACCACAGAAGGTTCATTCTTCTGTTTTTTTGATGTTTCGGGCTGAAGGCAAGAACAAACAAAATAGAGCAAAAGATGTATATTAATCCACTTGGATGACAGGTACGTATACATGAAAATAATACTATCTGAAACAATGGGCAATGATGAAAACTTTTAACAGAGAATGTTTGAAATAAAAAAAATGGAATAATATTTTGAATAAATACTTAACAGGCTTATGGGTGCTATAAATTTTACTCCTAAGTCTAAAAGGTAAAGGTCGCATGTCCCATTTTTCTTTGTTTATACTCCATAACAGTGCTTGGTTTTCTAAAGCTATACAAATTCTCTGTAACAGTGCTTGGTTTTCTAAAGCTATACAAATTCTCTGCCCTAGCATATCCCAAAACTTCTCCGGTAAACACTGGTAAATTCACAATTGAACATATGAACAGCATTTTTTCTCTTGAACAACGCAGGAGAACTGCGCATCATTTCATTAAGAAAGAGGGGACCGTACAAAATGTACCGGAAAAAACGGGGGAGGCGTCAAGAGGTCTCCCTCTACAAAAACCCAACACACACAACCTATCTTACTAGCCTTTGAACTACAGAGACGACTGCGACCTTCAGAACCTGCCTAGACCCTAAAGGTCAGGGGAGAGTGACCTTATGAGAAGCTCCTGGAGGGCCGTAGCACCAGCCATGCACCATAAACTGCCCTCCTCGGCCACAAAGTATAAGAGGGTCTGAACATTTGGGTGAGATCCATCAAAAACACAGGTGTTCATGTGCTTCCAGAGCTCCCAAGCAACAAGGATGATCAGGGAATTATGTCCTTTGTGCATCTCTTTTGGAACACTTCTTAGGGCCTGATTGGGTGGCTTCCCATCCGAGCCTGGCTCGCTCTGGGCATGCAGGCCCATGGCAGCCATGCTGGAGACGTGCAACACAGAGCTCTTCCAAGCAATCAGGATCCCTCCATGGGTGCAACTTGCCGGCAGGGCCACAAACCTATCATAATCAGAGCCAAAAACAAGGAAAAAAGCTGCAGATTTATAGATGCAACCTTGGTTACTTTGGTTTCCTGGAGGCAAACCACATCAGCCTTGGCAGAGAGGATAACATGCCGAACTGAATTACACCGCACTTTATTATTAAGACCACGGGCGTTCCAAACTAGAATTGCAGAAGGATTCATGAGGAAATATATTTTGAACGGCCACCAAACAGGCCCAATCAGAAAGCCGCCAAGATTTCCGCGTAGCGGACCTCTTCACCCTCACCAACCTTCCACCCAAAGATGGCAGCCAAGGCAGTGAGGTGTGCATCAGAAAGGGGATTATCAAACAACTTGCTGTAATTGTCTTGAGCTGACTGGTTATCTTCTCCTCCACGGCAGAGAGGCCCAAGCTACGAATCACTCTCTTCTACGCATCAGAGATCACCGGCCCTGGAGAGCATGGACCAGCGCCTGCCACATGTCTGCTTCGGTGGGGGAGTGATCCTGACAGTTTGGGGAATGAGCTTCACTACGGGCTTTGTTACCTTATCCAGAAGCTTGTCCCGTGTAGTCGGCGACAGTGTCATGATGATTGGATCCGATGCAGCCGTCGTGGGTGTTGGCATACAGGGGCGACGCCGTTGTCGGGAGTACACCCTCAGGGGACGGGACGACACTCCCGGAGGAGCAACGGGGGTAGCAGAAGGCGAACAGCATGAATCAAAGAAAAGTGAAGCCTGAATGCAATCCCAGTTATGAAAACCCAGAATCAAATATATTTCTACCTCAAAACGTGATAACCAGTCTAAGCAATGAGAGGTGTGTTATTTTTCATATAGTCTTAGTTTACTGCAGGCCATGGGAATTGAAACAACAAACTTCAACTAATTAACATGGATCCAAGTGAAAACACTTTTTTTTTAATGTATAAGTTAAAATAATGTAACAAGTATGAAACAGACATCAATGCACACATTAGCCTCAACACCCATGTTCAAATCTCAAGCGACATGCAATACATAAACAGATCAACGAAAGGAAACTAATCAAAAGCACAGGAATGTGCATCAAGCGACTGTGTGCAAACACAAGCATTTCACCACACAAGAAATAGAAAAAAAATCCTTAGTTTGATATAAAGGAATCCAAAAATAAATGTGGTTGGCTCACATATATGAGCTAATGCATTGGTGATTTGTCCTACAATTCATTAGCTAAATGAATGCAATTATCAAAGAATCTTAATGTAGATCAAGTTAACTAAAAATGAACTGCCACATTTATGAAGCCTACAAAATAACCCAATAGGCTTCAGCTTCTCTGTAGACTTAATATTAGAAGTATAAAGCTCTAAGCTACCCTCAACAGGAACAGAAGATTACTACAGTTTCACATTAAGTGATAAGTACTTAACAGCTTTTTCCTCCTGTGTGTTCGAAAAAAAAAAGTAGTTAACAGACTATACATTATCTCTTCCCTGAAATACAAGGTTTGCATGAACTCATAGAAATTAATGCAAGGTTCACACAGCAGTAAACTAATCCATTTACTGGTCACAAAAATGCATCAATAGACTTGGGAAGTAAAGTATGGACATGATTTAAAATATAGAATGTAAAATCTTCAGGTTGAACAGCAGTTCAAAATATGTTTGCTGGAGAGCACTGAGAACTCTAGTGGCAATACATAACAAGCAGCCTAATGGCCAGACATCAAATGGCACAGGTCAACCATGAGAACCTCATATGAAGGTTGCAATTAATTACGAAGCCCATGACCTATTTGACAAACACGGAAGTGTAATGCTCAACATACCCGTGAGCTATTTCTGTAGTCAGCATACTCATGGATACAAACAAATACTGAGAGGTTTGATAAATACAAAAGTGTGGTGCTCAACATGCAGGCTGGAAACAACTAAATCACAGCATGTGGTTACGCTACCTGTGCTTCCGCGCCTGCTTCTTCTACAATATTCTCCAAATGTTTCAAAAAAGTCAAGTGCATCTTCTTCAAATGATCAAGGGGCTCCGCCTTCCTAGTTAAGCCACAGACCATAATTTAACATCACATGGACCTGTGAATATATCAGGTTGTATCTGCTTAAAAAGAGGTAAATTTCAAGTGGAAAATATTTTCCACTCACACTAACCTGGAAATACCAATTCCGTACACCTTATCAGCCTCAACCACTTTCCCATGAGCAATTAGATACTGTGCATACGAGTCATAGAGTAGCGCATGCTCCAGAAACATTCTTTTCTCCTCCAGTTGGTTGTAAACACTGGGGAAGTCCTCAGTTGCATCTGCCTAAAAAGCAAGAATCACAAAAGACCACAAAAAAGATAAGCAAAATAATAAACAGCAACCTAGGAGGAATGAGATCAGAAATTATGTATAAAATCAATCAGGTTACATAGAGGATCCAGATCTTGAGGAGCCGTGGATCAGTGGAGTATTGGTAGTCATCCCCATATTTTGAAATGCATTCGATCAAGTAATGCTTGAGCCGGTCTAAGGCTGCCATGTCATACTGAGGGCCTGTCCCGAGCTCATCCATGGCCCTGCTGATAGACCTGAATACAAACCCAGAAACCAATATTAGCAACCCAAGCACAGCTCACACAAATACATACATGGATTTTCTAGAAGAGGAAAATCAGACCTATATGCAGCCTAATTAAGACCGAAATCAAGGTCCCACACATTGCAGCCTCACAAGCATTTGAATTTGGAATCGACATATGCTAGTGCATCCCAGTTCAATCCCACAAGGGTACTGGTATGCATCAGTAACCAGAGGTTGAATCGCGGAGGTACAGCCGCGCAAGCTAAACTACACGCCCAAATTGCACATGCTTACATTCAACCAAACGGCGGAACCTTCAGATACACTAGCACACGCACGGACGCACCCGTGCACTAAGCGAGCTCCCACACGGATTCGCACACACTTAAGCGAATCCAAGTAACGGAGGCAAATCTCGAGGTCGATTCGGGAGTACCTGAGGTACGGGAGGATGGGGTCCGAGGGCGGCGAGGCCACCTCCCTCGAAAACCTAGGCGACTTCCGGAGCGGGCTAGAGGCGGCCCCCGGCGCCGCGCCCGGCGTGCGTTCCAGGACCACCATGCCCGGATACGGAGAGCCTCTGGGACGAACCCTGCGGCGATCGCCGGCCGCGAGACGGCGACGAGCAGCTCTACAATTAGCTCTCGGGTGTGTGACAGTGTGAGCCGGGGACGGCACCGGAGATGGTTGGCAGCCTGACAAGAAGTGGAAGAGAAAATTGCAATTATAGGACTCCAAATAACGCGTTTCGTAATTATAAGACTTAAATCGTCGACTTCATTAAAATGACTCTCGAAATGTTGGCTTCTTATTTTCCATGACATTAAGTGCATTTCACCTCTTTTTAATCTTAATACATGTATTTTGTCCCTAAGATGCCCCTTTTGCCCTTCTGCTGTTAGGAACGTTTCATTCACGTTGGTTGGCTGGTGCAGGGCGCTTTTGGCTGGCTGGCCGCCATGTACAGTTAACATGATAGTCATGCTTATCAGTTAACGACATATAAACATTCAGATCGATTTCAGAAGGGAAAAGAAAAAAGTTTTGTTCTGCTGTTCAGTTTACGTGATAGGCATGCTTGTCATCAGTTATCATGTGGTTAGTCAGAATTCGTGAATCGCATCACGGCCAAAATGTCACTCAGGTCAGGTGGAAGTATCGCGTCTTCCTTCTCTGACAGCACGAATATGCTGCCGAGTCACGGAGCGCCGCATTTTTCTTCTCTTCTGATTCTGAATCGTTGTTGTTTCATCTCTGTGCCACTCGATCTAAGGTTACGGGCTCGCAAGTCCTCTCCGTCGCCCACACACACCCCGTACCCGCAAGGCCACGACACCGCGACTGCGCCCTTTCGGTCCGCCATCCACGGCCCCGCGCCTCCGTTCTCGTCTTCTCCTCCTCCATGGCTGGTGCCGGCGGGCTCCTCCGTGAGTTCGCGTTGTCCTCCACGCTCCGTCAACAGTGTCTGACAATGCTGCGGAAGGCACAGTTCACATGTTTTCTGAAATTTCAGCATATTCAGTTTCAGAACCTGCTGCACTGCAAACGGGGCAGCCAAGCTAGAGCCGTCGAGCTGCTGGGGCTAGGGTCGAGCGTGGTCTGCGGCTGGGGCCGCAAGGGCACCGACGATCGGCGGGAGGTCCAAGTCGTCGGCCTCTTGCCCATCCATGGCGGAGCGATATCCCACGCGATAGAAAAAGAAACTATCATCCCTGCGATCCCCACCTGCTTTGAAGAAAACAAACAAATCGATCACCTAAGGCCACATACATAGAAAAAAACAATAATCATACATGGAAGAAAACAATCATGCATGAAAGGAAACAATAAGAAGAAAACAATAATCATACATGGAAGAAAACAATCATGCATGAAAGGAAACAGTAATCATTTACTCTTTTTTAAATAGTGATCTTCATCTCGGAGCCCTTCATACAGTTTAATAATGGCTGGAGGCTAGGCTTGCGAGAACTTACTCTTAATTGGGTTGTGAGCTAGGGACGTAGCACTTCAATGGGTGTCTTGGTTGAGTTCTACAATAGCCAAAAATTAATGGTGCTGATAAGATTGGCAATCCTGTAACTCTGCAGTACCTTTCTTTTTATTAAAAAAAGGAGGGCAAATGCCACTTATGATCGAATCCATGTTCTTTTTGTTGTTTTGTTTTGATGCCCACAGCCCACATGTTAACTTTCAGATGCGTTTGTAAAGAGTCAAAAGGAGTTGACCTAATACCAATCTTTCTTGTCGTCTTTTTCATTTTTTTAAATTTATACTATGTAGCGTGTCCGTGCGTTGCTACGGAATAACTAACAATTTATACTAAAAACATACGGATCGTACGCTAAGATAACAATACTGTAAAGATTAAATACCAACGTTAAAGTGACATTTAATCCAAAAAATAAAGTTTATGAATTTAACATAGTCACGGAGTACGCGGCGTCGTAGGCTCACAAACTCTACTTTATAGACATTTCCGTGATACGGCTAAGATACTATTTTATATTAGCAGAAAGAAATCTCCGATGTCTATTTCTTTCATTGTAATCCATTTATCTGGACAATGTTTAAGGTGAGGGCACGATTACAGTTTTTAGTAGCTTTACGATATTGTCCGAAGCTATGAGATGGTTGATGTCTTGCAATGATCATTTTATTAATTTAGTTTTCTATCTATGTTTAATTGTTTATTCAATCTAATTTATAGGCACGTCGGTAGATAATAGATGACAAAATTCAAGCATCCATAATTTATCTCTTTGACTTAGAGCATGAGTTTTGTTTTTATTTTTTAATTGATATATTGTCCTTTTATTTTTATCGTAGAGTTAGCACGGGCATGCATGAAAAACGAAGATATCTTTATACTATAGAAATCTTTCAAGAAGATCATGCATAGATTATTCTTGTATTGAATATTATATATATACAATCACCTAAATATTCTAGTTAAACTACAAAATTTTGAATTAGGATACGAGGTAAGACATGCAAATAGATATTTTAAAACTACCTATAAAGTCCAAAGAACTTAATAAATAAATCCTTCTGGAGGCAATGTAAATTCTCTCTAATCTTTTATTTGGTGTAGTTAGTGTTATCATAGTACCCGCATGTATTCATGAGAAATAAATCGTGGATAAAACGTGGACATTTTTTAGTGCGACATTCCAACATGGCTATATCGTCCTACCAATATCCTTGAGGCAGATCGCATAAAAAATAAGAGTCCCTCTATGAGATTGCTCATAAGAGACTTAAACTTGTATTTGATCATGGTGATGTTGAATTGCTTAGCATCAAAACTATCGACAATGATAAACAGGGACATAGGTTTTAGTATGCATAGTGGAAGAAAACTCAATATTGGCATTTTCAGCAGCTTTTCTGAGCCTTTGCAGTGCTAACTTATCCTTACTCAGATAGTCAAGAGGTGCACCATAAAATTATGTACCACTAAGAAAAGTGTCACCATTGGTTGTCTTGATCTGAAAAATATGTCAAAATTAAGAATTACAATACATAATTCAATATCTTAGAACTGACACTCAAGTGGATACCTTATTCTACAATATATGTCTGTGTAGAATATTTCTAAAGCCACACATATTTATACGATGAGTATAACATACTTTGTTTTAAAATTTTATAAGAGATTTTTAAAACACGTAGTATTATCCATATGGCGGACACTAATATTTACATATATACTCGAACCTATGTGTATATGATTATATAGAGATGCAGTGGAACTTATTCATAGATTTATTAGCGCATGAAAGAAATAGATATCGAAGAATTCTTTCTGTCGATATAAAATATTAGTTTAGCCATATCACGAAAAAGTCTATACAGTAGAGTTTGTGAGCCTACGACGTCGCGCTCTCCGTGACTGTGTTAATTTCACGAACTTTGCTTTTTGAATTAAATGTCACTTTAACGTCGGTATTTAATTTAACAGTATTGTTATCTTATCGTGCGATCTATGTGTTTTTAGTACAAAAGATTTAGCTGTCCCGTAGCAACTCACGGGCACACTACCTAGTTTTGAAAAAACGAGCCTTTTACCTGTGTGCCATTACGAACACGTTTAAACGCACATGATGCTATAACACTAAACTTTCTTGACTTCCACGTCGTTTCGTCCACTTTTAGAGGTAACGTTGGCTAACCGTGCTGAGAAAAGACTTAAATGCCCTCATGCCAGAATAGCTGAGATAAAGTTCTATTTTACCACGTGCCACTCTCTAGCTGAGTGTGTGGGCACCAAACTGATTGTCGTTGACTATTTTTACCTCACTAATTTAATTGGTGTTTAAATTATTTGCAATATTTTTTAGTTTTAAATATCACAAATTTGATAGATAAGCATTCCATGTCCACCGATCCAGAAAGCCACAGAAGTAGCGCCCGTGCCTGATGTGACTTGCTCTTGCGGATTTTTTTATTATTTTTAACACTTTTTGTAAACTAATTTTAAATCTAACACCGTTTGTTTGTTTTTTAAAAACTAACATTTTTGGCTGCGCCCATTGCCATGGCATGGCGAAACGCCTGTGCCGCGCTATGCATTGTGGCGTGGCAGGAGGCTGACGTGACGATGATCGAAGCGCTGACCGGTGACGTAGCAGGGTCTGCCGCACCACCGATCTTGGTGCGGCAGTAACACGCTATAGCCCACGGCGCGGCAGGACTAGATAAATAACGCCAGTGAGCCACCCTCCCTCCCGCCTACTCGCGAGCCGCCTGCCCTCCCTACCCACCGCGCCTACACGCAGCCTGCCTGCTTTGCCACGTGAGGCGAGGACTTCTATGCCTGTCGTTCCCAGGTATTGCTCCACGGTGGCAGTCGTACGACCACCACCTGTGCACCACCGACGAGAGGGCCGCATGCCGCGCTGCTCAGGCCGGTTGGAGGCCGCGTGCCGCCCTGCTTAAATAGGCAGACATGGCTGGCGCCCACCTCCTAGATGTTGTTGCGAAGGTGGTGCTACCTCCGTAGGAGACCATTCATGGGCCACTACGTTGGTCGTAGACCTCTACCGAGTACACCACCGAGGCGTCGACCTGCACTTGGCTGCCACCATCTCCCCATTCCTTGCCACACCAAAGTCTGATGCAGCTACGCAATACGCACCTTGGGCTCGCCCCTGTTGCCTATTTGGATATCTCAGTTACCGAAAAAAGAACACCGAACACCTGAGATACTCATCGGTTTCCAACATCTAGTACACACCCTACACGACACGTCAATAGCACCCCTAGGCTGGCGAGCTCCTTGGCGAACACCTTGCTGAACTCCGGCATGCTCTCCGGTTCTAGCGATAGTGCGCACGAGCGCGTGGGCCCGCAGGTCAGCGGTCAGCGATGAAGCTAGCATTGTCGCCCTCGCCCTTCATGTCCATGTCCACAGCGCCGTCGCCCTCATGACGCCACCACAGCCACACCGGGGGTAGGCAGGCTAGAAGAAGGGAGCCGCTGACTTTGGCGTTGTCGGGCTTAGCCTTTGGGCAGCCGTCCTCGTTCTCGTCCGTGTTCAGGAGCAAGCTGCCGAGGTCGAAGCGCAGAAGGCAGAGGAGGTGCTTCACGAGGCCATTGGCGAGGAGCGTGCCCACCACCTCCTTGCGCCTGTAGTACCCGACGCCACCAGTGCGCCGACGGGGCCCATAAGGACAGCGATCGTGCAGTCGTCGCTCGCCCGTGGACAGCAGCCACGCCTTGAGCTCCGTGTGGGGACATCCATCCTACCGCCGCGCAGCGTGGCCACGAGGCGTGCAATGGCCTCACGATCGACCCACGCCTGGATCTCACCGGCTACACGCTTGACCGCCCTCCGCGCGCCACACTAGTGGCACCGCGCGTAGGGTCAAGGAGTTAGAGCATAGGTTGAGGGAGCACGATGGGTTCTGAGCCGGCACAGGAAGCGGTGCTGGGTGACTAAAAGCTCTAGTTTGGTTTTGATGAATTGATGAAACCCTAAGTGCTAACCTAGTTTATCAAAAGTGATTATGAGATAGGTAGCACTAGTCCAAGTGGTGGAGCAAATGAAGATCATGATATGATGATGGTGATGCCATGGTAATGATCAAGTGCTTGGACTTGAAAAGAAGAAAGAAAAAAAAACAAAAGGCTCAAGGCAAAGGTATAAATGGTAGGAGTCATTTTGTTTCATTGATCAAGACACTTAGTGAGTGTGATCACATTTAGATTCGATAGTCGTACTATTAAGATAGGTGAAACTCATATCGAAATGCAGTTATCAAAGTGCCACTAGATGCTCTAATTCATTGCATATGCATTTAGGATCTAGTGGAGTGCTAACACCCTTAAAAATGGTTTTATGAAAATATGCTAACACACATGTGCACAAGGTGATACACTTGGTGGTTGACACATTTGAGTAAGGGTTAGAAACTTCACCGGTGGAGTGTCTGCTCGTAGAGTGCAGATAGTGTGACGGTGCCACCGACGCCCTAGACAGAAAAGATGAAGGTCATTGTAAGTGATTGGATGCTGGTCTTGGTAGGATCGGCATGTCCGATCAGAAGAAGCAGCAAAGACGCTGGCATCGGTCTTTGACCGAACGCTGGGTCACTTAGTGACCGGACACTGGAGGGTTGTGTTTGGTCCTGCTGACGTGGTAGTGCAGAGAGGAGACGCCGAGTGATCGGACGCTGGGTGAGTCCGGTTGAGCATGACCAAACACGTCCGGTCGTGATTTCTCGCTTCTGAATGCTTGCTGGAAACGACCGGACGCTGAGGTCCAATACTTCATAGCAGCGCGTCTGGTCATCACTTAACCGTTGGGATCGGACGCTCAGTATTTAAAGAGAAGGGACACATGGCGTGCATCGCACGACTGGACGCTAGGGTCCTATGTGTTCAGTGCAGTGAGTAGCCCAACAGCTCAATTTCATGGGGGCTTCTATTTAAGCCCCATGGCCAGCTCAAGCTCACTCTCTTGGCCATTTGCATTGAAATAGCAACCTTGTGAGCTTAGCTAGAGCTCTCTCACTAATCTTCATCATTGATTCATCATCTTTATGAGATTGGGAGAGAATCTAAGTATATTGCTTGAGTGATTGCATCTAGAGGCACTTGATGTTTATGTTTTTGCTGCGGGATTTGCTTATTGCTCTTGGTGGTTGCCACCACCTAGACGGCTTAGAGCAGCAGAGGAGGATTGGCATGAGTTGGTGATTGTTCATGGCCATCTTCAGTGATTGTGAGGGGATTTATACCTTCCTTGGCGAAGCGTCGAAAGGTAACTTTAGTGGATTGCTCGTGTCATTGAGTTACCTCACTCGTGGGTAGGTTCTTGCGATGTCCAATTGTGTAGATGAGGTTCGTGCAACACCTCTTAGCCACCGAACCACCAAGTGTTGGTCGACACAGATATAGCGTGTTGGCAAGCACGTAAACCTCGAGAGAAAATTGGTTGTCTCTTGTAATGTAGACAAGGTTCGATATTCTGAAAGGTATGATAGCGTCGATTAGTGGAGACTCGACGTTCATGATCTAGGCTTCGAACCAAGACTGATTTGGACCCCCGCAACCGTTACACCACTGCTCCGTTGGTTATCAACCACGCGAATGTGATTGACCTCACCGAGAAGGCTTTTCTACAAGCGAATCAAGAACACAAGCAAGAATGAGATAAACGCAATCTAAAATTGCAAATAAATATGAGGCTTATGATAATGAGAAAGAGTTCAAGTCTTTATTCAAAAGGACTAATCACCACAGGCGAACAAGATCAAGAACTAAGGCCCTGGTTCACAGCAAGCGGCCTTAGCGATGACAGTTGCAGCAAAACGACATCTATTTCATGAGAAAATCAAGAGCTAAACAAAAACCCAAACCCTAAGGAGAGCGGCGGTTGCTATTTATAGTCTTGGGCGTCATCCCCTGGACGCGCCCCCTAATGGGCCCAATGAAAGGTCCTTGTTTGGTTTTGGTAATTGAGTGACAACTTAGGTGGACTAATTGTGTTTATGTGAGATACACAGGTGATTAGTCCATAGGTACATGTGTGTGAGCAACATATACCATGAAGGTGAAAATGGCTTGGAGATGTTGCAAAGCTCACACATGTGATGATGAAGGAGCTTATTGCACATGAGACATGACATTGAGTCATGTGATTAAGGTGGAGAAGATCAAGACAAGACTTGGCTTGATGGATCGGTTGCAAGCGTGAAGGGCAAGTCAAAGGCTTTAGAGTGATGGACCACGTGGCGATGAAGCTTGAGCAAGACTTGGCGCCGATGGACGATGGCAACGGTGAAGAGCAAGTAGAGTCAAGATCGATGAATAAATATGATCATGTGATGATATGAAGTGGATCATATCATTGTTGATCGTGTTGGTGCATGTGTTGCATCGACATTGAAGGAGATGGAATGGAATGCGCAAGGCAAAGGTATAACCTAGGGCATTTCATTTCACCGGTCATAGGTGTGTAGAGAAGTTTATGACCGGGTTTAGGATAGATGGCCGTACTATCAAGAGGGGCAAACTTGTTTGCATATCGGTCATCTAGTGCCACTCGAGTGATCTAACTTTGTATTATCGCTAGGATCGAGTGGCGTGGCAAGTTGAGTGGCTAACATCCTTTGGGAAATGATTGTGAAAATGCTAACACACATACACATGGTGGTGTACACTTGATGGTGTTGGCACATTTACAAAGGCGATGGTGTTTGTAGGGGTGAGATGGGTTTGGGTCCCTCTCTCCCTCCCGCCGAGCTTATGAGGCGGGATTCGGCGCTTTCGGGAAAATGGAATGTCTATTTTCTATTGCGCCGGATGCAAATTCTGGTGGTTAGCACATTGGTGCAAGGGTGAAGAAGTTAGAAGTGAAAAACGAGTTGGTCATGAAGATGTCGGCGTCGGTCAACTGACCGGACGCTGGATCTGAATGCACTGGATGCTGGAAGGCTGCATCCGGTCAGGCTGACGTACGGTGACGCAGTAACTGGAGTGTGACCGGACGCTGGCTGCGTCCGATCGCGTTCGACCAGACGCGTCCGGTCATGCTCAGGAGCTTACTAGAAACGACCGGACACTGAGGGACCAGCGTCCGATCAGTTGAGTGCTGCTGCGTCCGGTCAAGTCAAGTGACCATTAGAACCGGGACACGTGGTCGTCTGCGAGCGACCGGACACTGAGGTTTAGCGTCCGGTCAACACGACCGGAGCGTCCGGTCGGCTCGACCGTTGCCCAGTGAAGGGGTAACGGCTAGTTTAGCCCTTGGGGCTATAAATAGAAGTGGCCTTCGGCCATGGCTGATGTGGAGCACCTCAAGGGACTTAGTGTCCATGCTTGTGAGTGCTTGGGAGCCCTCCATCATACATATACTTGATAGTGATCATTCGATTGTGTGAGTGAGCGATTCTAGTGCGATTGCATCGTGAGGTTGCATCGAGTGGCACTAGGTGATCGAGTTGCAAGCCGGTGGTGCTTGTTACTCTTAGAGGTTGCCACCTCCTAGATGGCTTGGTGGTGGTCTCCGTCGAAGTGCGCAAGAAGCTTGTGCGGCGCTCCGGAGAAGTGCCTGTGAGGGGCATTGTGCTCGCCCCGCGGGAGCCGCGAAGAGCAACTCTAGTAAAGCGTGTCATTGAGCTACCCTCACTCAAGGTGTGGGTTCTTGCGGCGCCCGACGTGCGGGCTTAGCGGGTAATGCTAATTAGCCGCCGAACCACTAAGTGAGCGGTCGACACAACGGGGACTAGCGTGTTGGCAAACACGTGAACCTCAGGAGAAAAATCATCGTGTCAACCTTGTTCTTCCCGTTGGTTTTCATCCCCGTTACACAAGCTTGCGTTTACTTTCATATACATTAAGCTTGTGTTGTTGCTCTTGTAATTAGATAGCTTGCGTAGCTTGCTAATTACCTTCTTGCTTGTGTAGCATAGAAGTAGCTCCCTTGCGTGGCTAATTTGGTTTTAGTAACCTTGTTAGTCACATTGCTTAGTTTGTGTAGCTAAGTATTTGCGCTCTCTAATTAGGCATTGGTTGCCTTGTTATTGAGCATTGCTAGTGAGCTTAGTTAGCTTTGTGCTTTTGCTTACTAGCATGTGTAGGAGCTCCCTTGTTGCTTAAAGTACTAGTGGCATAGGTTTGTGTAACCTTGCTCCTAGAATTATTTAGGAGAGCTCTAGCTAGCCCGGCACCTTTGTTGCTTAATTGTTATCTTTGCAAGGTGCTAGTGAACATATATAGTGGGGTGTAGTCTTGGCTAGACCGTTAGTCTAAATTCTGCATTTGTATCGGTTAGCCGACACGATTAAGTTTTAGAAAAGACTATTCACCCCCCCCTCTAGTCGCCATCTCGACCCTTCACCCAAACACGATACACGGTCCAACAGACCAAAAGACAGTGTCGCAGCACCCTAGTAGATTCTGGACACTGACTTGTTTCGATGATTCCAGTTGATTCCAAAGGTCTATTGATGTGAAACCAATTGGGTTGGCTTCCTTATCCAATTAGCTTTTCATCCATATATGGATCATCAAAAATGGAATCTGGATGCGTCCTAGGTGACTAATTTAAGGTAGACTGGTCTTAGAACCCGAGACAGACTCGAACTTGAGTTGCTTTGGGCCTCCACCTCAGGGACTTGAACCGAATTAGCCTTAGACCTCCTTCTTGACTTGGACACCCTCGCTGATCTCCTTGGTCTCCATATGGTTCTCCAAGCATGGTCATATGTATGGAGGTCATGTCCTCATCATCCTCCCTTTCTTGACAAAAAGCCGTCCTCGGCGTCCATTTTACTTGAAGTCGATCCTACACAACATGAGGACAAACGAGGTTTCCAAAATAATAGGAATGGACAATGTTGTGAGAAAGAATATGACCATATGTCCAGGTTTGTAGCATGTCTTGTCCTATAGACATATAGTCTGCTCGATTGAAATACACACGATCTTTGCCAATACTATCCTGCAAACGATTAGTACTAACAAAAAATATATGCTCCATTTCTTTGGATTCCATTTGTGTTTGAAAAGCAAAACTAGAGGAATATGGCATAACAACAGTGTTGATTTTACTGTCCTCTAGTTGATCATTAATTTGTACAACAAAAGGAGAATTCAAATTTGTATAAATGTAAACTCGTTGTATCAAACATTGCCCTTGGTTGTTATATTTACCAAAAACATGATATGTATGTTTAGAGAACCATGGCAAATCAGCATATGCATAAAGTTTCTCCTCTAAAGAACTAAGATTACATGGAACATCAAATTCAATGTAACCCAAAGTATTTAAAGAAGACAATAATTTCAGTTCATCAACTTCACTAGCATTATGAATAACAAGTCTATTTTTAGTACAAGTGCTCGATTTCAGCACACATATATCATGATCATTCTTCAATGATTGTATAGGTATAACATAAATATCATCATGCAAGTCATCTTTATCATAAGAAACATCAAGCAAATCATCTTGTGACAAAGATAAATCAAGCGAAGGCTCTACTAAAATTTGCTCTATCATAGCATGATTGGTGAAAAAATTCAGCACATCAAGAGAACTCTCACCTTCCATGAGTTTAGCATCGTGGGCATTACCTTTGCTCTCATGTTCAGCAGGTGTAATAGTTGATGGTTCTGAATTTTCACATGAGGTTGTGAGCATCTTCTTTTATGTCACGTCATCCTCACTCTTTTGTACATTGTCCTACAAAAGGTTAGGCATAGCAGGAGAAATAACAAGAGATTGATTTAGTTGATGCACCTCATCATTTGAATTAATTACAAGAGATGGATTAACAATTTTTTCTCTCATAAGATGTTTTATATTATTCCAAGTTTGAGGTTTCTCAGAAGGATCTAAAGACTCCCACTAAGATAAAGCAGAATGTTATAAAACACTAGCTGTATTTTTTACCTTCCTCCTTGGACACATAAAGTGAGTAGCAAATATGTTATCGATGGTAATTTCCCACTCCATGTACTTATCAGCACCTATACCATCATAAGTCATTGGATACAAACAACCTGTCATTGTTAGAATCAAACAAAAAAATACACAAGTATGTATTTTCCTATGAACTACTATAGGATATGGACAAGGAAAAACAAGGCACTCAACTCTCAAGCGTCTTACCACGGTCTTACAAGTGTTCTTACTAAAGCAACAGGCGGTGCAATCGGTCGGTGACTGTTGAAAGGTCCTAATGGCTAGAGGAGGGGTGAATAGCCTAATAAAAATTTCTACAACAACACTTAACCAAATGGTTAGACAATTATGAGGCGAAGCGAGTGTTGCACTAGCCTACTTAAAATGCAAGCCACCTACCACAATTCTAGTTTAGATAGTGTCTATTCACACAATAGCAAAGACACTATCCTATGTTAGTGTGCTCTCAAAGACTAACTAAAGAGCCACACCAACCAAGCAAGCTCTCACAACTAGCTACACTAAAGAGCTTGTCAACTAGTTTGCGGTAAATAAAGAGAGTGGTTAGGATAGTTATACCGCCGTGTAGATGAAGAACCAATCAATCACAAAGATGAATAACAATGAAGACCAATCACCTCGGAATCAATGATGAAGACAATGATTTTTTACCGAGGTTCACTTGCTTACCGGCAAGCTAGTCCTCGTTGTGGCGATTCACTCACTTGGAGGTTCACGCGCTAATTGGCTTCACACGCCAAACCCTCAATAGGGTGCCACACAACCAACACAAGATGAGGATCACACAAGCCACGAACAATCCACTAGAGTACCTTTTGGCGCTCCGCTGGGGAAAGGTCAAGAACCCCTCACAATCACCACGATCGGAGCCAGAGACAATCACCACCTCCGCTCGACGATCCTCGCTGCTCTAAGACGTCTAGGTGGCGGCAACCACCAAGAGTAACAAGCGAAATCTGCAGCGAAACACGATCACTAAGTGCCTCTAGATGCAATCACTCAAGCGATGCACTTGGATCACTCCCAATCTCACTATGATGATGAATCAATGATGTAGATGAGTGGGAGGGCTTTGGCTTAGCTCACAAGGTTGCTATGTCAATGAAAATGGCCAAAGATGTGAGCCACAGCCGACCATGGGGCTATAAATAGAGCCCCCATCAAATAGAGCCGTTATACCCCTTCACTGGGCAAAACGCGCTCTGACCGGACGCTCCGGTCATACTGACCGGACGCTGGCCCTCAGCGTCCGGTCGCCCGATGGACGCCATGCGTCATCAGCTTCAAACGCTGTTCGTCAGATTTCAACGGCTACGAAGCTGACCGGACGCTCCGGTCAAAACTGACCGGACGCTGAAGCCCCAGCATCCGGTCATTTCCAGTAAGCTCCTCGAGGCATGTTTTTTCGACCGGACGCGTCCGGTCCACCTTGACCGGACGCAGACCAGCGTCCGGTGCTCAACCCTACCTACTGTGCCGTCTGACAGCTCGACCGGACGTAGCCTTTTAGCGTCCGGTCGTTGAGTGACCCAGCATCCGGTCAGTAGACCGATGCCAGCATCATTTCGACCAACTCTATTTCAACTCTAACTTCTTCACCCTTGCTCAAATGTGCCAATCACCAAGAATTTTGCATCCGGCGCAATAGAAAATAGACATTTCATTTTCCCGAAAGCGCCGAATCTCAACCCTGCAAACACCTTGTGCATATGTGTTAGCATATTTTCACAAATATTTTCAAGGGTGTTAGCACTCCACTAGATCCTAAATGCATATGCAATGAGTTAGAGCATCTAGTGGCATTTTGATAACCGCATTCCGATACGAGTTTCACCCCTCTTAATAGTACGGCTATCAAACCTAAATGTGACCACACTCTCTAAGTGTCTTGATCACCAAAACAAAATAGCTCCTATGGTTTATACCTTTGCCTTGAGCTTTTTGTTTTTCTCTTTCTTCATTTCAAGTTTAAGCCCTTGATCATCGCCATGCCATCACCATTGTCATGCTATGATCTTCATTAGCTTCTCTACTTGAAGTGTGCTACCTATGTTATGATCACTTGATAAACTAGGTTAGCACTTAGGGTTTCATCAATTCACCAAAACCAAACTAGAGCTTTCAACTATGATACCGTTGTAGCTTGAGTGTAACAGTTGCAAGGCGAACCTGTACTTGATTAGAAGAAAGTGGAGCTTGGATAGGCACAATATAGTAGCAAGGAATAGCAATAATTTAATTCAGAAATTACAAGATTGAAAAGTAGTCCCAAGCTAGTCTATGTCGCTAGCCTAAACTCATCCTGAACCTAGTTCAAGCAAGCAATACAATACAACTCAGCACAAGGACTCAAAAGGATGCAAGCACTTCTGAACTTTTTTTTTCTTCTTTATTTTCTCTCTTTTTTTAGGTGTGGCTTTTTTTCTTCTTTTGGTTTTTGCACCTCTTTGCCTTTTTCTTTGTTTTATGTTTTTTATCTCACAAAAGTGCCGCACATAAGAGATTAGACTTTAGATATTTCCACCATGGAAGAAAAATACTTAACCGAGGAAGTCATAGAAAGAATTGCTAGACAAACCAAACTCATTCACGCAACCCACTCCGTGACTATTTTAGATCCAAAGAAAAACTAGAGATCAATCTGATGCAAGCCACACTAGAAAACAAGACTTGACACTAGACCAAGAACAAGATCAGAACACAACGAACACTAAGACGCGGCGAGGGACGACAGTTCAATAAAACAAACTGAAATTAAAAAAATTACAAAGGCACAGCGGGGCTATAGGACTAGAGATATGTGATAGTATATATTTTTTGAGCTTTTTGTGGACTATAGGTAAAATAAAAATAGTAGCAATCTAAAGGGGAAAACAAAGTTATACCTAATGGGCAACAAGGTCTCTGATACCACTTGATGTAGACAAGGCCCGATCTTCTGAAAGGTATAATAGCGTCGATTAGTGGAGACTCGACGTTCACGATCTAGGCTTTGAACCAAGACTAATTTAAACCCCCACAACCGTTACACCACTGCTCCATTGGTTATCAACCACGCGAACACGATTGACCTCGCCAAGAAGGCTTTCCTACAAGCGAATCGAGAATACAAGCAAGAACGAGATAAACATAATCTAAAATTGCAAATAAATATGAGGCTTATGATAATGAGAAAGAGTTCAAGTCTTTATTTGAAAGGACTAATCGCCACAGGCGAACAAGATCAAGAACTGGGGCCCTGGTTCATAACAAACGGCCTTAGCGGCGACAGTTGCAGCAAAATGACGTCTGTTTCACGAGGAAATCAAGAGCCAAACAAAACCTAAACCCTAAGGAGAGCGACGACTGCTATTTATAGAGTCTTAGGCGTCACCCCCTGGACGCGCCCCTAATAGGCCCAAACACGATACACGGTCCAACGGACCAAAAGACGGTGTCAAAGCACCCTGGTAGATTCTGGACGCTGACTTGTTTCGATGATTCCAGTTGATTCCGAAGGTCTTTTGATGTGAAACTAATTGGGTTGGCTTTCTTATCCAATTAGCTTTCCATCCATATGTGGATCATTGAAAACGGAGTCCGGATGCGTCCTGGATGACCAATGTAAGACAGACTGGTCCTGGAACCCGAGACAGACTCAAACTTGAGTTGCTTTGGGCCTCCACATCAGGGACTCGAACCAAATTAGCCTCAAAGCTCCTTCTTGACTTGGACACCCTCGCTGATCTCCTTGGTCTCCATATGGTTCTCCAAGCATAGTCATATGTATGGAGGTTATGTCCTCATCATCTTGCCCTTTGGTATTCTCCCGGTAATTGATAAAGTATTCATCTTTGATTGGTTCACTTCTCTACGCGGTGGTATAATCATCTCGCTTACTGAAAGTGTATCTAGCCCTTTAGTGGGTTTTGGATGATTAAATGACAACGTGATTAAAGGACTAACCTATTTGCTAAGTGTGGACAGATAATAGGTTATCTTACAAGTACTTAATGAAAGCCAAAATGATGTGTTGTTGTGTAAATAATCTAGTTCAAACACAAGACAACAATGTAAATAGAATTTATGCAAAGACTTAATTATTGTGGGATTTCCATGTACTATGTGAAAATAAGCTTGTAAGAATTAATTAATGAGACATAAGGGATTGCATATGGATTGGTCTCATATTTGACAACAACAACAAAGACTTTAAGTCCCAAACAAGTTGGGATAGGCTAGAGTTAAAACCCATCAGAAGCAATCAAGGTTCAGGCACGTGAATAGCTGTCTTTCAAGCACTCCTATCTAAGGCTAAGTCTTTGGGTATATTCTATCCTTTCAAGTCTCCTTTTATTGTCTCTACCTAAGTCAACTTTAGTCTTTCTCTGCCTCTCTTCACGTTACTATCCTAGCTTAGGATTCCACTATGCACTGGTGTCTCTGGAGGTCTCCGTTGCAAGCTTGCTAAATTGAAATGAAAAAGATAACAATACATGAATGGATAATTCAACACAAGATGTGACTTGATGGCTTGAGATGGTGAAGATAGCAAGGAAAGGCTTTAAGGTACTAAGCAAGGGTGAAGGGCAAGCGATGGCTTGGCGGCCGAAGAACCTAGCTAGGGTGAAGAAGAAAGTACTTGCATTTAGTTGAGGTACTAATCAAGCTATGATGGCCACATTTATGTGGAGGATCAAATCACTATTGGAGTGTTTGATGGAAGTGACTTGATACATTTGTGATTATTCAAATTTGATGAATGGAATCAAGTCATGTGCTCAAGATGGGTATGCTCAAGTGAAAAGATCATTATCAACATGTTAGCATCCCTATTTGATGAAGATTGAAAGAGACGACATCAATTCAAAATAGATCAACTCAAGTGGTATAAATTCATTTTTCCTTTTATCTTAAATTTAATAGGTATGCCGTACTATTAAGAGGGATGCATTATGTTGATAGATAATATTTCATAAGTGCTCAAGCCAACCCATGTGAGTTTTGAGTATTTGAGCGACAAAAGAGCTAACTTTATTTTTGCTGGTCTGGCAATACCGGACGTGTCCGGTATTTACCCAGCAGTGGTAAAATTGTTGTTCTCGGGTTAGTTCATCGGGAGTTTCGGCAAGGGTCGGGAGTTCCGACGTCTCGCACTTTAACTATCTTGGAGGGTTCACTGTCCTAGTCATACCGGACGTGTCCGATATGCATGACCAGAGGCCAACGACTAGTTTTTAAAAGCCTTGAGGGTTGGAAGTTCCGATGGTCGGGAGTTCCGGTATTCATCGAGAGTTCCGGCACCTCACATTGTCACTGTAACTTAGTTACCGTTGGGGCAGTGTAAGTCATACCGGACGTGTCCAATATGCTGTCCGGTATGGCAACGGCTATAAAATGGCTAGTTTTTCCAAGGGGGCTATAAATACCCCCAAGCCTCCATCTTTGAAGGCTGTTGATTCTGCTGATACACACACATGTTTTTGAGCCTTGCCAACTCTCCTAACCCTCTCTTAGTGAGTGAGTGATCAAATTTGCCAAATCAAATTATGGGTTGAGTGAAATTCAAAAAGAGAGCAATCCAACCACTTGTGCATATTGTCAATCTCGTGATTCGCATTTGTCACTCTTGGAATCTTTGGTCCTAGACGGTTAGGCGCCGCCGGAGAGCACCCGAGAGATTGTGGTGTGCCTCAGAAAGTTTGTAACGATCGATTTCGCCGTTTCGGAATCATCTAGTGGAAGGAGGAAAAGGAGTTGAAAAAGACTCCGACTAGAGTGACCTTCGTGGTACCCTCTAGGGCTGACCTTCGCTGGGTCGCCCGCAGCCCCCTCAACGGAGAGTAGGACTCGAACGAGTCCGAACTTTGATAAAACAAATATCGTGTCTCAATTTGCATTTTATTCGTTATTTGTGTTGCTCCAGCTCTTGTGCATGTTCTCTGTGTATATTGTTACATCTAGTAGTTACCTGCATTTTGGTTCGAAGATATAAATCGAAAGGAGCAAGTTTGGGGCTGATCTGCAGAAAGCGTCTATACCGGACACGTCCAGTATTCATACCGGACACGTCTGGTATTAGAGTTCTGTGCTAAATTTATTTATTCTCATTTCTAACCTTGTGTTGCAGGGTTGTAGCTTCTAGATATATTATTTATATCTTGTATACTTTGTGGCTAATTTGTGAGGGGTGGTACTACTCTTTATTTGGAGTTTACATTTTGAAAACTCCCTTCACTAATCATTTTTGCATTTAAAGGTGTTAATTTTTAGAAACGCCTATCCATCCCCCTTTAGGCGGCATCCTAGGTCCTTTCACTTACTCATTTACATTCCCGCAAACTAGCTATATCAAACTCTTTAGTGTAGCTAGAATTGAGAGCTTGCTTCGTTGATTAAGTTCATCTAGTGGGGCTCTTTAGTGTAGCAATTGTGAGAGCTCTTAGTGAGTAGTGACCTAGTGGATTGTGTGTCTAGTGATCATAACAACTAGAATTATTGGATAGGTGGCTTGCAACCCTTATAGAGGTAGAGCAAGTTTACATTTCGCTATTTGTTATACTAATCAAATTGCTCTAGTTGATTTATATATTTTAAATAGACTATTTACCCTCTCTAACCATATTAGGACCTTTCAGCGACGTGGTCGGGGTCGCCGGCGAGGAGGTTGTCGGCGCTGGCCTCGAGGGCGAGGAGCGCCTACAGCGCCGACCCGTGTACCTCCCCGGCCTCCACCCTCTGCGCGGTGTCGTACCGCAGCTCTGGTAGCACGTCGAGAGGATAGGGTCATGTTTGGGGCATTTTGGACATTCTGACTCACTGCACCCACATGTAAGGCTTCTGAACCGTTAAAACCAAACAGAACATGGATGGAATGACGTGGAAGACATGAAATTTTAGCGTCATGATATTAGGGTGCGCTTAAACTTTTTTTTAGTGATGGCACCTAATAAAAAGGCCCGAAAAAAATCGCCCCGGACGTTGCTGGCTTGCTGAGGCGTGGACCTAATAAAGTCGGATCTGGTGGGGCCACTCATCCGGAAGTAATGGGTTTTCTCCTACTACTCGTTAGCACGGGCTGGGCTTTCATGGGCCGGGAGTGGCGTGTCCATGACATGTCTGTGTCTGTAATAATACTAGAAGCGACGAACGATGGACGTCCGTGATTGTTTGGAACGGCAGCGTGTTGGTGCCGGTGCCGCCGTCCGTCTGGGTAGCGACGGCGCCACGGCCCACGGCGGCTTCCGGCTTGTGCGCGTGTGTCCGGGCGAGAGTGAGAGGGAGAGAGGAGCTGGGAAGAGATGGAGGCGCTGAGGAAGCAGGCGAGCAAGTTCAAGGAGCAGGTCGCCAAGCAGCAGCAGGTTCCGGATCCCGCTCCCGAACGCCCGATTCTTCATTCCGCCTCTCGGTTCTGTGCTCCCGCCGTTGCGCGTAGAAAAGGGGCGTGATTTCGCGGTGTTTGGTTGCTCAATGTGTCGCGAGGCTGCCGCCAGGATGTGGCTGAGAGATTGCTTTCGATTTTAGGGGTCTCGCGGTTCTCATGTAGCTGGATCTCGGGGTTCCAACGCGAATTTGCATTTCTTGTACCGCGTGGATCTGCGAGCCATGGGGGTCGGAGCTTTGGGGCCAAGAGCTGGTTTTTTAGGATGCACGATATCTTTTTTGTGTTCTGTTGTATCTTGCTAATTTGGAATGTGAATTGTTCATTAATCATTATAGCTCTAGTGTGAAGTGGACGTTGCAGTTCATTGTTCATTAATCCTTTCCTTGCTTACATTTGTGATTTAAAAATTTTCAGGCTGTTATAAAGCAGTTCAGTACTACTGGTTATGAGCGGTCAGATTCCGTTGTAATTGATGAGGTTGAACTACAGAGACATCAACAGCTTGAGAAATTGTATACTTCTACTCGTTCTGGAAGGGTAAGAAGGGGAGGATTATAGATGGCCTTTTGACCTATCTATTGATGTGAACACCTGGCCAAAAACTGATGTTGCATTTGCATTGTTCAATATACATCAAACAAACAAACATAGTCTTTGTATATTCAGTGCACTAATAAATATTTTTTTCGAAGGAAATGAAGATTTCATGATTGCAGTATACCCTTTACTGAGTTTCGTGATAGCAGTTGTTACATTTCTGTGATGTATCCACTCTAACAGGATTTCCAGAAGGACATAGTTAGAGCAGCTGAAGGTTTGGTGTCTATTGGACACAAACATATTGAAGTGGGTATGTACTTATGTGGCTCATGTCAGTTATCCTTGGTTAATTCTGTCATGTTGAGATTTCTTCACAGCAAAAGAAAGTTACATTGTTATTTTGTCGTATTTACATTTTCTCACATAGTAGAGCCATTGGTTAGGGTTAGAAATAGGATATCTACCCTCCAAAACTTAGTGTAGTATGATGCTTTGAGCTAGAATAGTCAATTGTGATTGCAGCTATCTAGGATGATAAATTCATATGCCCTCCATCTTGGGAAGGAATCACTACTATTTTCAATGGTTATCACCACTATATTTCTAGAGGTTATTTTAGCTTAGTGGAAAAACTCGTGAATTTCAAACAGGGTTTAATCAGTTTATTTCTTTCTTTCTTTTGCAGTGCATGCTGTTACACTTGTATGCAAGTCTCCCAATTGAATATCTATGAAATAGTTTGTTAAACAGCTGTATCTATTCTTTCTTTTGTCCATAGGAACAAAATTTTCTGAGGATTGCTATAGATATGGAGGTGAAAATAATGCAAGTGATGAAGCCCTTGGAAAAGCAGCATCACTGTATGGAGGTGCTTTGAGAAATATTGAGAAAGAGTATGAGGATTTCAACAGAATTTTATCTTCTCAGGTAAGTGCTGACTAATCTTTGAGTCTGTTTCCCACATAAGGGATCGATTTTGGCCAACAAATAAACCTAAAATGTACACTGAGAGGCCTCTCAATTTAGGCTTAAATTGAAACCCCATTAGAATTGAGAACAAATCATGTTGCTTCATTAGACTAACACACGATCCTGAAACATGTTAATCAGCCGTAAGGACCAAGGATATCATCAATTAGCCTGTTTAGTTGGAGATCACTTGTGGGAATTTATGTGTAAGGGGGTTTTGAAGGCTCTTGGTTGGTTGTCTGGTTGGCAGGCAGGAAATATAGGTGTTATGGGGAATGCATATTTCAGGGTACAGTTACCATTCATGGAGTGAGTTGCTGATTGGAATAGATTTGAATAACCTTTTGAGGCAGATGAATATATCTCAGGCACAGGAAGTAAAGCCATGCTAAAAATAAGTCACTTTAAGTACCCAGTGCAGAGAGCTCCCGCTCTGTGCGGGGTCTGGGGAAGGGTGTTAGTGGCAAGCCTTACCCTCGCCTGTGCAATGCGACGAGACCGCGACTCGTGGGAGCTCTCTGCAGTGGGTACTTAAAGTGACTTATTTTTAGCATGGCTTTACTTCCTGAAATTTCTAGACGATATCATTGGTGGACGTAAATTTGTATTGAAAGTTTCCATTGGTAGCTGGAGAGTGTGGTGACACCCTAGAATATCCAAGATGTTGGAAGCCTTTTTGTTTGAGTAAAGTTTTCACAAGTCCATCTTAGTCTCATGAAAACCAAAATGTTGAAAGTCTCCTTAGTGGTAACTTTCTGATACTAATAATCCAAGTTACCAAGCATATCATTCTGTTTCTGCTTTGCCTTTTACTTCCCGATTCATATGATATCAGTAGCTTGTCTATGGTATATTGGAATCGATCGCCATACGCATAGTTTCTGGTTGTTTGCTTAGAACAGCCTTTTTCAGTGCAAGTTTGAGTCCAAGCCTTCTGAAATATATCATATATGCCATTCTGATAGAAATAAGAACACACGTATGTGTGAGGTATTTGGATCTCATTTAGATACATTTTAAGTTTCTTACATTTGTTGACATTTCAGACTATAGACCCATTGAGGTCAATGGCTATGGGTGCACCCCTGGAAGATGCTCGTGGTCTTGCACAGCGCTATAGCCGGATGAGACATGAAGCTGAGATCCTCGTATGTACTAGTGGCTTAATCCTTCGCTGCAAGTGAGCAAATTCAAATTGCTGCTGCTTCCATTTACCATGATCCTTCTTGTTTGTTCAATAGTCGGCTGAAATTGCTAGAAGAAAGGCACGGGTAAGAGAAGCTCCAATTCCTGAGCACACTACAAAGCTTCAGCAGTCAGAAGCTAAAATGATAGAGCACAAAGCAAGCATGGCTGTGTTAGGAAAGGAAGCAGCAGCTGCGCTTGCATCTGTTGAATCTCAGCAGCAACGAGTGACCCTTCAGCGGCTGGTTGGCGTGGTGAGATTGCTTACTTATAATATGTGGCTATTCTATTTGCATTGTTTGTTACATTCATTTATTTCTTTTCCTTGGCAATTCGTCTCGTTAAAGGTAGAAGCAGAAAAGTTATTCCATCTGAGATTAGCTGCTATCCTTGATGACGTTGAAGCGGAGGTAGAGTTTTCACTTTTCACTTTGATTGTTATGGGAAGTTGTGAAAATTCTCTTGCGTTCCTTTTTTTTTTACGTTTTCTTCTTTGCAGATGTCCTCTGAGAAGCAAAGGAGAGAATCTGCACCACCTATTATATCTTCGCATAAGCGTGCTGAGAAAGCCCAGTACTTCCTTGCTGAGGTGAAACTGAGTAACTGGCAGTAAAAAACAAGTATACATCGTATTTTCCATTTATATGTACAGTATCAATCTTTTTTGTGCTGCAGGCAATGCATAATTTCAATGGAACCGCAGAGAAGGAACTGAGCTTAATTGTTGGCGATTATGTTGTCGTTCGTCAGGTCAGTGTGCTCTTAACAGTTTCAGTTGTGGAAGTAATGTAGTACCCACTGGCTAACCTGGCTTAAGAACTGTTAACGTGATCATAAGAAACCATTGGTCAAAGACGACCAGTTAGTATATGGACACTTGTCCTCCTGCAGTGAGTGCAAACTGCACAGTGGCTGCCTACAGGCTTGTAGGATGAATTGGTCTATCAGTTGCTAAAAAGAATCATACTATGGTGGAAGGAATATAAGAATGAATTAGCCTGTCCAAACAAAAACACTACCCACTAACTGTCAATGCTATTTTACTGTATGATTGCATCCTTATTCTTTTTGTGCCTGCACCAGATTGCTCCCAACGGCTGGGCGGAAGGAGAATGCCGAGGGAAGGCCGGTTGGTTTCCGGCCGCCTATGTTGAGAGGCGCGAAAATATCCCCCCGAATAAAGTTTTCCCGCAAGCATAAGATCATAAGGGGTCATCTGTTTCCACTGCAGAGTTTGCGGGTGGCAAATAGCATTCCCTGCCACAGATACGCAGTTTGGTGCGACCTAACCCTGGTATTGGGGAGTTGTAAGCCTGTATGTAACTTCCGACCGGTTTGATGCTTCGGTTCCTGTGGTGGCCTAGACTTAGAACAAGATATGTCGGCACGTGCTGTGCCTGCACGCACATTGAAGATGTAGCTTCGCGTGTGTAACTATCCTTGATGTATCTATCATGTGCTTGCGGTAGCATAGGTCTTCCCTTTCTCTGCTACTGACGAGTGTAAACTGTAAAGTGATCCTTGCTTGAATTTTTTTTTTGTTAGTGTGTATCAGTTGTTCTGTACAATATGGTTTTTGAATGATACCATCCGGCCATCAGAGCTTTGACCCGTCGAAGTTGTTTTCCACCTGTTTCAGCCATGGTAATCTTTTGAAGGCTCGTGGTATGGTTCGGTATTGGAAATCATTGGATGAACACACGGTGTATAAGATTTTTAGTGATATGGCTGTGATCACAGAGGAATTCAATCCTTGAAATCGGTTTATCATCAGCTTACTTCTTGAAATCGGCTTATCAGCATTATCAACAGCTTACTTGGGTTGTGTACGCTTTAAGGATCCTAAGAATGCTGCACATGTATATCATCCTATCAGCCTGTTCGCTTGTTGGTTTCAGCCAGAGCTTATCAGCCAGTCAACAATATTTTCCTCTCACAATAAATCAGCATCAGCCGGGTTTATCAGCCCAGAAACCAACCAGCGAACAAACCGTATAAAAGAGCTAGTTTTTTTTAGGGAGGGCTCTTCCTCTATAATAACCGTTCGATCTGTACGCCGTGCTATATGAGCCATTTGTCATACCTGATCTTACTCTTTCTCTATAACAACCGTTCGATCTACACGTCGTGCTATATGAGGCATCCGTCGTCCGTGATATTACATGTAAAATGTAAGATTCCTATTCAATTTCAAATGTGTCACGGTACGTCTAAAATCCCACCCGTCATAAGGGGGTGTTTGGTTACTACAGGGAAATTTTAGTCCCTGTTCCATCGGATGTTTGGACACATGCATGAAGTATTAAATATAAACAAAAAAAATAACTAATTGCACAGATTGTGGCTAATTTGCGAGACGAATTTTTTAAGCCTAATTAGTCCATGATTTGACAATGTGGTGCTACAGTAAATATGTGCTAATGACGGATTAATTAGGCTTAATAAATTCGTCTCGTAAATTAGTCTTCATCTATGTAATTAGTTTTATAATTAACTTATATTTTTTTTCTCACAACGAAACAGCTTCAGCTGGCTTATCAGCCAGCTTTAATACCAGCCGAACAGGCCCTAAAGCAAGGTCGTATTATTATGAAAGCCGCCAATCCAGGAGACATGAAGCAGAGGCAGCAGTGGGTGAAAGACAATCATCCTATTCGCTTAACTTATAAGTCGTATTTTTTCAACTAACAAATAATATTTTTCTTTTACAACAAATCAGTTAATAATTTTTTCAGCCATGGTAGCCAAGCATGCAGGGGCAAATGATGCTACCAACCGGTTCAGCAACGGAGGCTTATCTGCAATCCGGCTACAGGGTACAGAGTACTACCTGAGTCTGCCCAACCCCCAGGGCGACTTCAACATGGTACGCACGCACGTACGTTATATATTATTTTTTTAGCTGGTTGTTAGTTTATTACGTATATTTTGGTGTACATATACGTTGTTTCCGTTAGTTCTATCCAATATCACGAGAGATTCTCAACTTATATAGACCTAATACCTATCTAGTTCAACATTTTTTTATTAATAATTATCCGTAAACATCACATTCACAATTGCACATCACATCACATCACACGTGTCCGATAGAAAACATTCAATATATTCACGCTTAATTCAATAAATATACGTTCCCTGAGAAAATTGACTATTTGTCATTGTAAATAATGGGCTTCGCAAAATTATCATCCGAAAGATTAACTTCGTAAAATTGGCAGCCTAAACACGTGTACCCCGATTTTGTTGCCATAATCCCTATTCAGTTCCTTTGTTAATATTTATTGGGAGCCTCTTCCAAGCGAGAGGATATTACTGCTCTTCTCTAGATCTTAGCAAGTCGTGGGTTGGCTGCTGGCGCGGCTTCCAGGTTGGCGCAGGTGCCAGCGTAGCCACGTCGACGTCGGGGCAGTGGGGGCGTGTCTGAAGGGACCGTGACACCTAAGAGGGGGGGTGAATTAGGCAACTTAAAATTCTAACTCTAAACTATAGCCTCTTTTTCAATCTCTAACAAAACCTACGCAAAAGATAATTTATCTAGATATGCAACTACGGTTTTACTAGTATGTTGCTATCTCTACCGCAAATGATAATAATATGATCAATGTAAATGCGGAAGCTTAAAGAGCAAGGTAGAGATATGCAAACTCCCGTCGATGACTCCGGTATTTTTACCGAGGTATCGAGAAGCGCGCAAGCTTCCCCCTAGTCCTCATTGGAGCCCCTCGCAAGGAATCCCTCGCAAAGGCCAAGCTCCCGGGCGGGTAACTCCGTGGATAGTCTCGGGTCTTCCCCACGCGCAAGTGGGTCTCCGATGTGCCTCTCGGCAAGCCTCTCCCGGATGCTCCCCGCCGTCTTCACTGTCAAGCTTCCGGCCGAAACGCCGCGGGCCTTGTTCCCTCCTGTACACGGTGGCGGCCACACCACAAACGCGGTTGGTGTGATCTTGCAAGACTTCAAGCCCCTCTGATGTACAACACTTGTGCTCGCAAGTACGGGGTGGCAAGAGGTATGCAAACCTCACTAAACACTAGGCAAACACCTAGAGCAAGCGCATAAGCGGTGGTCTAATCAACCTAAGCACTTCATAAAGCACTTATGCTAATCATCTAATAAAACACTAAGCACTATGCATATGGAGATCGCTAAAATGGTGTATCAACACTCTTGGTATGTTTCCTCAGCTCCACACTCCTCAAATGGCCGGTTGGGGGTTGTATTTATAAGCCCCACTGAGAAAGTAGCCGTTGGGGTCGAACTCCCACAATTCTGCTACTGACCGGATGCTGAGATCGTCCTGACTGGACGCGTCCGGTCGTCTCGACCGTTGCAGCCGCGAACTACCGATTGGACGTTGCCAGCGTCCGGTCGCCTGCCACCGGACGCGTCCGGTCGCAGTTTCGCGCTCCTGGAACCTCTCTGTACTCGATCGGACGCTGTGTTTCTGCGTCCGGTCGGTTGCCGCCAGTGTCCAGTCCAGTGTCCGGTCGCCTGTCTACCGAGCCACCAGTCCAACGTCCGGTCACGCTTCCAGCGTCCAGTCCAGCGTTCGGTCGCCTCTGCGAGCTCGTTTCTTCGTGATCTTGCGTACGGCTTGGTTCCTATCTTCATGCTTGACTTTGCTTGATATCTTGGGTCTTTTCTTGTGCTCCTAAGGTCTTCCTTAAGGTGTTGATCATCAGATCATCACATCGCCTTCATACAAGTCATGTCTTGCACCCTGTTGGACTACAAAACAAACACTTGCAAATTCATTAGTCCAATTTGGTTGTGTTGGTCATCAAACACCAAAATCCAAAGTAAATGGGCTTAGGGTCTATTTTCCTTACAATCTCCCCCTTTTTGGTGATTGATGACAACACGACCAAAGCAAGCAAATGATAGAGATTTTGAAATTTAAAAACTACCTACTTGCTAGGAAACAATGCAAAGGGCAAGGTTATATGATGCTAGAAAATCCTACTTAGATGCCAATCGAAAACCATCTTGCCCTTGCAAAAATCCCTATGTGTCATTATGGATTCCTACAGATTTTACCATTACTTAGTCTAATCCATAATCCACTTTCCTCCCTTTCTTAGACCATTATCACTTGTAGACATCAACTTGATGCTTGCCTTTGGTCCTTTAAATTCTCCCCCTTTGGCATCAAACACCGAAAAGAAAGACATTAGTAGCACAAGGGAGGATCAAATTTCGTGATCCTTTGTGTATAGAATGAAATGGATCACAAAATTTGACTCTCACATTATATAGACTAAGCTCTCCCTAAATGTATGCAAACATATGGTAGAAAGCAAAGCATATGCATAAATAGCAATTTATTGCACAAGAGAGTTTAATCTATATAATGCATGGAGAAAGCATATAAATATGGAATGAAAACAACATGATGATGCCAATTAAAGAATGATGCTTAACTCCGAGGACTCTAATTTCCTTATAATGAGACTACTACACATAGGTTTGAAAAATTGATACCATTTTGAACAAGTGTTAGTCTCAAAGCATACAAGTTGTAGATTAAGCTCTCCCTAAATTTGTGCACACAAGTGTTGAATACTTGTAAAATTTATGTACATTGATTTAAGTACCAAAATACCACTTGAAAGATGATATTTGGGAGAGATTATCTACAATTTGGACTTCGGCACATATTAGATAGTTAATTGTAAAACAAGCTATGTGCCGTGCTCCTAAACAATTTTAAACCATGTAGGTTTGCTCCAAGGGTTGATAATGAAACCGAGCAAGCCTACTATATGATATACCTATTGAATGCATGACAAAATATTTAAGCATGTAAATGCAAACATTAGGCATATAAGATAACTAGATGCTTTAAGAGTATACCAATTGAAAGACAATACCAAAAGAAATAAATGCTTATTGAAATTAATGACATCTAGTTACCTAACATGGGAAAGAGAATTTGGGTCCATAGTATTCACTAACCTACTTGGTAATGACTTTGTTCATCATGATGCACCCCATATAATGCATCCAAATTTTACCAAGTCTCCAAATTCTCTGAAGTCCGATGGACTTCTCACTTCCCTTTCGAGATCCAAACTTTCTTGGTGCTCTTCATATTTGAAATGATTTCCTTTGGCACCCAAAAGCGTTTGGCCCCATTGTTGGCTTGCTTGTTCACCTTGATGGCCACCACCTTGTCATTTTTCTTCTTCTTCAAGAGATAAGGTGTGGAGGCCTTCTTGTCCACCTTGTTGGTGTAGGTGTTGGAGAGCTTGCTTGTTTGCTTTTTCTCCTTCTTCTTTGCTCCTCCCTCATTCTTCACCTTGCACTCATAGGATTTGTGGCCTTATTTGTGCCACACGTAGCAAACCACGGTTTGTCCTTCATCAAGCTTCTTCACTCCCTTGACGGTGTTATCTTGATGAAGTTAGGTTTGCTTTGCCTTGTCTTTCACTTGAGTCAAGTCCTTGGTGAGGCGAGCTACTTCTTGCTTGAGTTGCTCATTCTCTTTTGCAACCTCTTATGTGCATGTATCTCGTGCCATAAGGCACACACGAGAAGAGCTTGATGATGAGTGCTTGTGACCTCGCCTCTTGTGATGGTTTTCTTCTTCACTTGAAGAATCATCCCATGACCTTATTATTGTGAGGGCTTTGTTCTTATATGCCTTCTTCTTTGTCTTGGTTGTGGGCTTATTTGGACAAACTTCCACAAAGTGCCCTAACTCGCCGCATCCATAGCATCCCCTCTTTCTTTGCTCGTTTCTTTTATTAGTGAAAACGAGGTCTTGAATTTGGATGGGCACACCCTCGACATTGAGCCTTACGATCATCTTCTCCACCTTTTTGATAAGTTTGATTGATTCTTCATCAAGGTCGGAGGTGGAGGAGGAAGATTGATCATCATCACTTGATTCTTGTTCATCATCATCATCCTCCTCTTCTTCTTCACTTGAGGAGCTTGAGCTTGAGCTTGACTCAACTTTCTTGCCCTTCATCTTTTTCTTCTCGCTACAAGCGAGAGCTTTGCCTTTGCTTGATGAAGATGCTTCTCCTTGACCCATCTTACGTGACATTTCAAATGCCACTAGCTTGCCAATGGCAATGCCCGGGGTTATGTTGCTCAAGTTCTCCATGTTGTGAAGAATGGTGATGATACTTGCATATTTCTTTTGTGGTAGAACGGAGATGATCTTCCTCACGATGTCCGCATCATCTAGCTTTAATAATCCTATTGAATGGAGCTCATTGATAATTAGATTCAATCGAGAATACATATCACGAACAAGCTCATCATCATTCATAGCAAAGGAATCATAATTTTGCTTAGCTAGACAATGTTTTTGCTCATGAACATTACTTGTGCCGTCATGGAGCTCTTGGAGTTTTAACCAAATTTCATGAGCGGTATTTAAAGTAAACACTTGGTTAAAAACATCCATGCTAAAAGATTCAAACAAGCAATTCTTAGCTCTAGCATTAAAATACATTTCTTTTTCGTCACTCTTTGTGGGCTTTTCGGGATTCTTAATGGGTTTCATCCCGTCATGAGTGACTCTCCGTACACCTAAATCAACTGCCTCAAGGTGGCAAGCCATTCTAGCTTTATAGTATGGGAAGTTAGTGCCGTCAAATTGTGGAGGCCTAGCGGTATCCATCCCAACCACTCTACAATAGCGTCGGCTCAACGACGGTTAAGCCAAAGGTCCAAAAATAAGCCAACCGGCTCTGATACCAATTGAAGGGACCGTGACGCCTAAGAGGGGGGGGTGAATTAGGCAACTTAAAATTCTAACTCTAAACTATGGCCTCTTTTTCAATCTCTAGCAAAACCTACACAAAAGATAATCTATCTAGATGTACAACTACGATTTTGCTAGTATGTTGCTATCTCTACCGCAAATGATAATAATATGATCAATGTAAATGCGGAAGCTTAAAGAGCAAGGTAGAGATATGCAAACTCCCGTCGATGACTCCAGTATTTTTACCGAGGTGTCGAGAAGCGCGCAAGCTTCCCCCTAGTCCTTGTTGGAGCCCCTCGCAAGGAATCCCTCGTAAAGGCCAAGCTCCCGGCCAGGTAACTCCGTGGATAGCCTCGGGCCTTCCCCACGCGCAAGTGGGTCTCCGATGTGCCTCTCGGCAAGCCTCTCCCGGATGCTCCCCGCCGTCTTCACTATCAAACTTCCGGCCGAAACGCCGCGGGCCTTGTTCCCTCCTGTACATGGTGGCGGCCACACCACAAACGCGGTTGGTGTGATCTCGTAAGACTTCAAGCCCCTCCGATGTACAACACTTGTGCTCACAAGCACGGGGTGGCAAGAGGTATGCAAACCTCACTAAACACCAGGCAAACACCTAGAGCAAGCGCATAAGCGGTGGTCTAATCAACCTAAGCACTTCACAAAGCACTTATGCTAATCACCTAATAAAACACTAAGCACTATGCGTGTGGAGATCACTAAAATGGTGTATCAACACTCTTGGTATGTTTCCTCAGCTCCACACTCCTCAAATGGCCGATTGGGGGTTGTATTTATAAGCCCCACTGAGAAAGTAGCCGTTGGGGTCGAACTCCCACAATTCTGCTACTGACCGGACGCTGAGATCGTCCTGACCGGATGCGTCCGGTCGTCCCGACCGTTGTAGCCGCGAACTACCGATCGGACGCTGCCAGCGTCCGGTCGCCTGCCACCGGACGCGTTCGGGCGCAGTTTCGCGCGCCTGGAACCTCTCTGTACTCGATCGGACGCTGTGTTTCTGCGTCCGGTCGGTTGTCGCCAGTGTTCGGTCCAGCGTTCGGTCGCCTGTCTGCCGAGCCACCGGTCCAGCGTCCGGTCGCGCTTCCAGCGTCCAGTCCAGCTCCGGTCGCCTCTGCGAGCTCGTTTCTTCGTGATCTTGCGTACGGCTTGGTTCCTATCTTCATGCTTGGACTTTGCTTGATATCTTGGATCTTTTCTTGTGCTCCTAAGGTCTTCCTTAAGGTGTTGATCATCAGATCATCACATCGCCTTCGTCCAAGTCATGTCTTGCACCCTGTTGGACTACAAAACAAACACTTGCAAATTCATTAGTCCAATCTGGTTGTGTTGGTCATCAAACACCAAAATCTAAAGTAAATGGGCTTAGGGTCCATTTTCCTTACAGCGTCCACCACGAGGGACAGACTCGGACCCGGCGGGACTCGAGATGTTGGGGCTGCATCTAGCTTGCCGAGTGCGTTTGCTGTCAGGGCCGCGACGAGGGGTGGCGAGCTCACTCCGAGTTCCTCCATGGTTGTGCCAACGGCCGCCGAGGTCGCTCCGAGTTCCTCCATGGTCGTGCCGGCGGCCACCGTGGTCCCGGCAAGCGCGGGTGACGGCGTGGCGACGCTAAGCACGGGTGGTTGTGTGGTGGCGGCGAGCGCGCCCGCCGGCGGTGCCGCGTCGCGGCCGTCCTGCATCGCGTACGTCTAGGGCACGTGAGCGGCGGTTCTTCGTTTGCGAGCAGTTTCATAGATGCAAATAGTCTCGATCTCATTTCTTCACATCCAGAAGGCCAACAATGTACTTTCGCGTGAAAGGGATTCCCAAAAAATATTAACAAAGGAACTAAATAGGAATTATGAGGGCACGAAACCGCTGTTCACATGAACAGTGTTTTCAGACAGAATAGTATTTTTCTCTCACAACAACCAGCCGAAACAATATTTTAGCTTATTTTTCAGTCCTGCCGAACAGGCTCTATGGCAACAAAATCAAAGTACACATGTTTAGGGTGGCAATTTTGCTAAAAAAATCTTTCGGATGATAATTTTGCGAAGCCCATCGTTTACAATGGCAAATAACCAATTTTCTCATGTTCCCTTGCACAGGCCGATAGAAGCTAAACTAAAGCAAATCTGCGCAATTTATCTACCTGTGCCCTATCTGTTCAACATCTGATCCACTACAACGTTCATACGGTCATGGCCAAAGCTATGTGTACACTTCGGTGAAAGGCCTGACAAATTTGCGGTATTTATCTACGCCCGGACGTCCTTTGCAAGTCATAGGCACCCCAAGAACCATGTGCTGCACTAGTTCCATACTCGGAACCAGAATCAGTGGCAGCATTTGCCTGCAGTAGAGTAGCTTCAAATGAGGACTAAGGGATGTGAGGACTGGTTCTGCAGATGATAAAGTACAAGCCAGATGACATACTTGATTAATGCCATATCCAGAGTTAAAAGGGTTTGCAGCATAATTGGCCTTGGGGTTCCCATAGCTTCCAATATAACCTGCAGTGCAGGAGACAAATCAGCTTCACCTACTATGCCAGATTACAAATCAGCTTCACCTACTATGCCAGATTACTAATCAACTTCACCTTTTATGCCAGATCACTAATCAGCTAACACAGCATCACATTTAACAACAGGCTAGTAGTTTCTCATTAATATGATCTATGAATAGGTTAGGTTTTACGTGGTGGATAGGTTAGGTTTTACGTGGTGGATAGGCTAGGTTTTAGCATACAGATTTTTCACATCTCAAATTCACAATCGTTCTGGCAGCAATCTTTTGGAGCATCATCTTAACACTCGGCTAGTTTTGTTGTCAAGGTCATCTCACCTAATTGATCACATAAGTAGCAGACATTTGGAACAGAAGCGATATACTAAAAAAAAATAACCTCCTGCTCAGATCATACCTTGATTGCCTGCAGACACAACGGCCAGTGACCTCTTCTCCGCGTTAGCAACCTCAGCTCGAAGTTTCTCCACCTCAGAAGCCACTGAAATCAAATTTTTCTGCATCTCCTGTCCCTGCTCATAACTCTGTGCATATCCTTTCTTCTCAAGCTCAATACCAGATCTGCATAGTGGCTCATAATAAATACCATACAGTTAAATAAAAGCAAAGGTATTTGTTGCAAATTCGCCTTTCTCTCTATTGCTCAACAGAAAATCAAAATTCCATTAAATCCCTTTTTGAACATATCATTCCAGTTTGGAGCGAAGTGTGTTTTGACTGGGTTGACCAGGTGAAAGAGAAGGGAACAATGACAATGTTTACTCATAATGCTGATTGGGAAGAGGTAAGGCAAAGCAGGGAAGAGCAGATAAAAAATTAATAATGATTTTTTTTTCTTAAATACGCAGTAGAGCATCATTGCATCATCAATAACGAGTTTGTATGCATGATGAAAATCCTTAGACCTTCTATATTCAAAAAAAGAATAGGTCAAATATTTAATAGAATGTACCTCAAATGTTCTGTTTCATGTTTGATCTCCTGGATTTCAGCTTTTAATGCACACACCTTCTGCAAGTCTTCTGCCGACCGAGCCAAATCCTGTGTTAATCCCTGAACTTGGCCCATGAGTTCCTGCCTCGCTGCACCCAGGTTTTGAATGTCCATACGAACTTGTGCAAGCTCTGCTCTCATTTCATGTGCTGCCCGGAGCTCTGCTTCCATCTTCATTGACCTCTCATAGACCTATTAAAATTATTTTGGATATTACAACCAAAAGAACCATAAATTAATTATATTTGATACAAACAGAACTATTTTATTGAACTAAGTCAGGCGGGTTCCAAGATACACGAATTTACATAATAATATAACATGTGTGTATTTGAAAATATCGGCTGAAAATGGGGCCTTACGTCAAGATAAAACATAAAATCCAACTTATTCCTGTTATGCAGTTTCAAACCTACAACTAATGCAAAACTATGCAATTTCATGGAAAACACACATAAATACAAGTGTAACTAATTAAAAATATAGCATAATTGAACTTGGGTTGGTTTTGCAAGCAAAATGCAGAGTTAATTTTGTGGCTTCAAACAAAAGAGTGGATTCACATGATGTTGGTAAAAAGAGAGAGAAACAAGCATGCATGTGTTACCGTATTCTAAAAAAAAAGTTAAGAAAAAAAGTTAAGTGCGGAAAGAAAATATTTCTACTAGAATTAGTTGAGTTTATATCAACAATGTGAATATAGAGCTTGAGAAGCTCCTATGAACAAAGAATCACGTAGGACTTCTGGATCTCCAGGAAGGTGGAGGCAGTGTATTGTAGAAATCTAACAGATTGCTTAGGGTAAGTGTATGGGCTGTACGACACACAGAAAATTTGGAAACTGGGACATGTTAAAATTTTGAGCACGGCGCAAACAGCAAACATGAAGGAAATGACCTACATAATACATACACATAAGCATGTATTCTGCAGTATCTAGCTTGTTTAATGTATCTGCCTTCTCTGCCGTGCTGTCATCTTCTCCCCATCTTTACCCATTATTCTCTCAGTCTCTCTACATTTTATCTCCATTATTTACATGCAAGAAGACGATGAGATCAAAGGATGTGAGGTTCCAATCTAATGCAAGCTGACAAACTTTCCACAATTGTGACGATGGCATGGACATGGACATGAAGATAAATATAAATCCAGGGTTCAAATTCTCTGGCTTGTCTCCTCCACTATTCCAGAAGCAGACACCTAGCCTGCCAGTGCCAAGGCACTAGGAAGCCTCCTGTCTAGCACCCAAGCACAGCCTAGATCCCTCCTTGCCTTGGCAGACACCAAACCCACTTAGGCGACCATGGCCTATTAAACTATGATATGAGGCAAACTTCCCTCTTTTTCAATTTATATCTAGTGTTACATGGACACAAGTGCAGGTGCTAGTGTCTAATTCAGGCGCCAATGTCTGATTCGGCAGATTTTTTGGGGGCACAGGAAAAAAACACTTGGAATCGAAAACAGGTACCAGAATCTGTCATGGGTGTGAGTGTGTTTAGCTCGTGAAAAAAGGGACATGCGTCCAGGTAAACTTCTATATCTCGTCTCATTTTTCCCCCAACTGCTGGTGCTATGCAAGCCAAAAAACAAACAAACAAAAATGGCACACATACACATTATGATCATTTGTGTGATTTTTGTGGCCGAGGTTTCCAAATACAGTGCAGGAGTGTCATAAATCTAAACAAAGAAGAAAACTGATTAATGGCAATACAAGTTAAAAGTTCACATCGTCAGTACCAAATAGACCCACTGCAACGCAAAATATACACTGCGAAGTCAAGTTTAGCCCGAAATTTGCAAGACTGGGAGAAAATTAGGTCCCTATAGACACCAAACAAACATATAAGAGCCTCCAGAGATCTGCATAGCTTCAGTTTCTGGTTCAATTTGAGCAAGCTGCTTCCAGAGAAGTACCCAAATTTGCAACGCAAAGAAAAGAAGATACATTCAGCCCGTTGAAGCTCGTGAGGGACTAGGGAGAGCGTCCGCACCTCGCGAAGGCGTAGGTCGCTCTCCTCCTGAGCGTAGGTGAGCGCGTGCGCAGTGCGGCCGAGCTCGTGCCGCGCGGCAGCGACCTCCTGCACGAGCGCCACGTGCGTCGCGGCCAGCCGCTGGTTCTGCGCGAGCAGCGCGTGCGCCTCGTCGATCTCCGCGCCAAGACGCTCCTCCAGCGCCGCCACCACATGCGGCTGGGGTGGCAGGGGGCCACCGGCGCCGCCGTGGCCGTGGCCCACGAAATGGCGGAGATGCGGCGGCGGCGGCTCCTGGAAGCTGTCGGGGTGGCCGGGCGGCAGGCGGGACGGGTCGCGGAAGTCGTCGAGGTGGTGGTGCGGGGGAAGGCGCGGCGGGTCGCGCAAGTCGTCGAGGGGGTGGTGGGGGTGAAGCGGGTGGTGAAGCGGGGGAGGCGGATGGTTCCCGCCGCCGCCGCGGGGGGTAGGAAGGGGGCAGCGGGTTGCGGTGGCGGCCGGCCATGGGGAATCGCCGGAACCCTACCGATGGCGTGATGAGGATAGACTGCTTTGCCCCGAAACGTGCTTTAGGACTTTTTTTTCGGAATTTTGAAATTCCATTAACTGAAGCACCAAATGCTGTCACCGATGGGGTCCTCCAGTCCACGCCCGGTACCGTCCTAAATTTTTCAATATTCTCCGTTACATCGAATCTTTGACGCATACATAAAACATTAAATATAAATAAAAAATAAAACAAATTACACAGTTTAGACGAAATTCACAAGACGAATCTTTTAAGTCTAATTAGACTATGATTAGATATTAATTGTCAAATAACAACGAAAGTGCTACAGTATCATTTCGTCAAAAATTTTGCAAACTAAACAAGCCCTAGATAGAAGCAAGCCCCCTTTGGATTGCAAGAAAAATATAGGATTTACATTACTATGGATTGAATGGATTGAATCACTGTAGCGTCATTTGGTTCACACGAATTGCATGTAGGAAAACGTAAGAAACTTTCTTTTGTTTGATTTCATAGGAAATCCATAGGAAAAAAAAAACATCCACTCAAACCTTAGGACCTGTTTGGATTGCGGTAAAAAAAATCTCTGTTCCTGCGTTTTTTCTGTAAAATTAAACTGATTCATATGAAATTCCTACGAGATTCTTATTAAATTCCTGCGTTCCAAACAGGCTCTCAGGTGTTTGGTTTCCTATGTTTCTCTTGAAGTTCATCCAAACTCCTATTTTATTTTTTACAAACTTCCTGTGTTTTTTCATCCCTATGTTTTGCATATGCATTCCTATCTTAGTTCTACGTTTTTTTTTCTTATTCCTACATTTTTCAATCCTATAGTCCAAATGGGGCCTTAGTCTATTAACTTTGGGGACAATGGTTAATGGTTAATAGAGAGCATTAGTCTTATTAACTTCGGGACGGTTATAATAGAGAAACATTGCAAAATTGCTACATACAGGTGCCTTGGCTTCATGTTTGAGGCCATCCATTGCATTCTCTACACGCCGAATTCCCATCTCATGCGTAGCTTTGATTTCCATAAAAAAAAGCTATTGTTTTTGTCTGAAATGTGTCCGTCACATTTGAAATTTGATAAGGGCTTCCCCAATGCATCACGCGGGGCTACTGCCTCAGTCTCCACATACATGCATCAACTCGCCATGTCACAAGAGATGACGGTTCCACTGGGTGTCATACGCCCCTGCAGAAGAACCAACAGCCTTGTCTGACAAAAAGTAGAGGCAGCTGCTAGGGACTACGTTGCGGGGAAGAACTGCTCAAACATGGCGTTACTTCCTCTCAAAAGCAGAGCATGAGAACAAAAAATGAGAGCATGAAAGGTGTTTTGTGGGACCGTGAACATGATAGGAGAGTAGTGGGATGAGCTGCCTGCGTTGGGAGACAGTTGCCCTCAATTTATCCTAGGCCACGTTTAGTTGTCCCCAATCCGGCGCCGTCGGCTTTCATGAAGGTACTGCAGCTACAGTAGCTTTTCGTTTCTATTTGTTACTAATTGTCCAAACATTGACTAATTAGGCTCAAAACGTTCGTCTCATAAAGTACAACCAAACTGTACAATTAATTCTTGATTTCGTCAATATTTAGTACTCTATGCATGTACTGCAAGTTTGATGTGACGAGAAATCTTTTTTTTGCATAATATCAAAATTTGAATTTTGGGTGAACTAAATAGGGCTCTACTCCTATATGGATGGTAACTTTTTGTCGAGGCACACAGCTACTACCGCTCGTGTTGGTGCTGCCCAGATCCGCACCCACCAGCTTTCACCACGTCCCCCATGCTACTCGGATCATGAATCCACATCTTCTTCTTCTTTTCCCCTTGTAGTCATACTAGTGGAAGGTGCGCGCCCTTACGCGTGTTGGTAGACACAGGTAAGTTCACATTCAAAAATATATATTGAATCTTTCAATGCAGAAACCGAGTTAGCAGTAAAATAGATAGGTAAGTAGTTGGTAACACTACACAGCCATAGTAGATTAAGCATAGTTGAAGTAGCGACATAATGAGTACATACGGAGTGACACGACGAAGTTTCTAAAGAGACTGATGTGTGTTTCCCAGAAACCGTTGCTATATATGTACATAGGATTGAGATGGCAAGGCAATCACGGCCGCGTCTGATGTGATAAATATAACCTAGCACATCTCGCCAAATGACGAAGCAGCCATCTTGTTCCATGTTGTCACTCTATGCAGCAGCAAAGACAATCAGTTTTAAAATAGTAGGTAGGTAGACCAGCGTGATCTTTCTTAATTTAGGTAGGATAGGGAGGAATGGTTGGTGCTTGGTAAACAGAAGCAGAGGGCTAAGAGTGTTACCAGTTCGTCATCTCCTCCTCAGTCGCTGCTGATGCAATTATAGAGGGCTGCCATGGCAGAGCACAATGCAGAATTCATTAGGGCTCCCAAGTTAGCTACCCAATTAGCTACCTATGCATAATGCTACCTAATAAGAGGCATATCAGTTTCCTTTTCTTTCTTTCTTTTTTTGCCAAATGTATAGCCAAGAAGGTGGGGAAGAAGGTTGTAGGCTATTTGCCATCTCTTGGCCGTAGCCATCAGGAAGCTACTCCTCTCTGGGGTAGTTTTGCTGTTCATAGAGGAGCTTTAATTTTGCTATGTGTAATTGCGCTATTGTTGACTGTTGGTAGAAAAGGAAACCAAAAGCCTAGATCAGATTACTCTTGAAGAAAATCTAAGCCTGCATAAATTTCTTATAGCTCATATTACAATATAAATTTGTGAAAAGAGGACCATATGCAATAGTAACTTACACATGTTGCAAAGAACACTTGGTTCACCCAAAAATATCAAGTTGCACACAGCAAATCGAAAGCTATAGAAAATCAGTGTAAATACAAATATGAAAAAGTAATCGAACGGGAACTCAGAATTGAAACACCAATCAGAATAGATATATGATCCCAATAAGTTAAAATAGGATCATGGTACAGCTCAAACTGAGACATTTATATATGACACACTTAGATCGTAACGAAAAGAACTTAAAAATTGCCATATACAGAATTGTCTAGCAGAGGTCCAAAGATTTTAAAAAAGAGGTGGGAATCAATGACGGGAAATTAAAGGGAGGAAATGAACACATGTCCAAAGTGTGGAAATTAAAGGGAGGAAATTATATATGACAGGAATAACCAATTGACCTAGGTAGAAGGAGATGCCAAAAAAAAAGCGCAGAGCGCTACATAAATAATAGCAATTCCCGTTGACATTTCTCTGTAAACCAACATGTTCTTTTAAAGGCCATACACGTTTCATTTAAGGATTTTCACTTTGCTACTAGGAAAACCTCCACCACCACCTTGTTTTCAAAAAGCTGGAACCTGATATTTGTTTAGCTCCAAGGCACTAAAGGTAGTCATAGAATAATCTTTCAAGGATATGAAGTAATTGTTTTTTCATCTAGAATGAGAGTTTTTTTAGTAGCATGCACACTGTACTATGAAGCCCTCGTCATAATATATCTTTGTATCGTCTATAAATTTAACACATACACCGAACCATGGGCACATATAAACAGAGAATGGCATATTGGTGCATATAGGAGCAGTAACAGAACTAAACAGAGTGTTATCACCTTTTGGCGGCCGGAGAAGCGAGACAGAGCCGAGGAGAAGGCAGCCGCTTCGACGCGAATCCGGGCAGAAGCCGCTTCAAAAAAATCTAGCGGGGACAAGCTGAGCCATCGGTGGAGGAGATTGGACGGCTGGGACAATTTAGGGCGACGTGGATGGTGCTTCTACCCTAGAAGCTGACGCGGTTTACAGGAATAAATAAATTAGACCAGATTGGAAATAAACTTAAGATTAGATGAACTTCCAAAGCAAGAAAACAATGACCTTTGCTGTGCCTCTTCTTCAGGCATGCAGTCACCCCACCTGAGTTCACATAACACCAGTGCAATAATTAAGATGTATCGAAAATTCGAAGGAACAGGAGAACCAAAATCTTGACGATGTAATCATTGGGAATAGGGCATGTGCTCAGAGGCAACAACATATAACTTGACGTCAGAGAGCGACGATCACAAGCAAGGATCATAAGGCTAGAAAGAACAAGAATATATGTATCAGTTCACAGGCAGTAAATAACAGAAGCTCAGATTGCACATACGTGTGTATCGACATCACAGACAATGATCATAAGCAAGCATGAGCGGAAAACGAAAGGCAATCATCAGCAGGCAGCGTCATCAGAAGCTGCGATTTCATAACTAAGAGATAATTGCAGCTGCCTAGTCTGAGACTAGATAGGCAATAAAAATTATCCCTCACTGGTGTCTCCAAACAACACAAATTTGAACAGGTAGGAAGAGATGCATAAAAAAACAGGAACAACCACCAGCGCCTCAATTAGCACAGAATAGTATGTGACTCGATAGGCAATAAAAATTATCGCTCAAACAACACAAATTTGAACAGGTAGGAAGAGCTGCATAAAAAAACAGGAACAACCACCATCGCCTCAATTACCACAGAATAGTATGTGACTCGATAGACAATAAAAATTACCCCTCACTGGTGTCTCCAAACAACACAAATTCGAACAGGTAGGAAGAGATGCATAAAAAATAGGAACAACCACCGTGGCCTTAATCACCACAGAACAGTTGGCAAAAAAATAGAATCTAACAGCCTCTGATCATTGCCTGAGTTATGGACATAGCAGAGAGATGTAAAACGAAGGAAGAATCATCATAGCTCATGAGCATCGCCTTATTAGTTATGAAAAAGAAGGAGGAGATGTAGAGCATGGAAAGATAGGCCATGATCATTGCATCAAACACTACAATAATCATCACTGTAGTAGCCCATTCCCTCAAAGTAAAACGTAGCAGGAAGAGAAAAGTGTATCCATCATTGAAGGTGACCAAAATGAAAACACTGAAGCAGAAACCACCAGGACTACAGGGTAGAAGGTCACATTCTCAGATGTATGGCACAATAATTGGCCGCTCTCAAAATCCAACAGCCACAGCCTACAAAACGCAAAACAATCGTTAGTAGCATGCAGATTGGTAAGACAAGGAGACAACAATAGATCTAGGCTGAAAATGACCTTGCCTTGCTCATTTGTCTCCTCTGACCAAGATTCCCAGCTCCAAATGTCACATGCAGCGAAAAATCATGCAAGAGGAGAGTTAAAGAGAGGTAAAACAAGGGAGGGGACTGGGAGCGAACGTGCGAGCGAACAACACGAGGAAACAGTGGAGCCGTGTAGACCACCTGCACCAGCCCCTGCGGAGGAGCCACGGCCACTGACGGCGGCCTGCTACAACGCCGCTGTCGTGCACACAGCCGTTTCGGGGGCACAGACACCGGGTGAGCTCGAGCCGGTGCGCTCGCACAGGGTGGCGTCACCTACATGGCCGCACGCAGCAGGGATCCACCGGCGCTGGCAGCCGACGGATGCCGCGGCACCGCATGCCGGGGTTGCGGTCGGCGGAGGCGCGGTGAGACGGCGGTGAGGCGGAGAAGACGCAGGCCCCCCGACGCGTGGAGATGGCAACGGATCCCGCCTCCGCCGGGAGCTGAGCAAGGCGACAGCGGACGGGCCCCACAGTACGGTGACCGCGGAACCTAGGGTTTGAGCTTGCCCGCGGCCGTCCTGTCGCGGCAGGGCCCGCGCGCCGCGCTGGGGCATGACCGGTCTGCCTCCACCGCCGCCTCAGCCGGCCGCACAGAACCCTAGGTCGGCATCGCGGAAGCACCGGGCGCCAGCCACCCAGGCCGATGTGTCGCCCAGGACGGCTGCCGCGAGGGCCGACGCAGGGCGCCACGGTGACCCGCTGCACCGGCGCAGCACCCCGGCAAGTGCCGCCGTCGCCCCGCCCTTGCGGCGCGAGGAGGGAGGGGCGAGGAGGAGGAGGAGGAGGGTGGGCGCCGCCGCGCCGAGGGCCGGCCGCCGCCGAGATGGGCAGGGAGAGGGAGGGAGAGAGGAAGGGACGACGGGGCGGAAGCGGCGGAGGCGCGGGTAGCGTGAGGAAGGGGCGCGGCCTCGGGAGAGACCGAGAGAGGGAGACGAAGGAAGAGTTTTTTTTTCGATCTAGGATGAGGAGGGGGAGAGACGGAGATATTTTTGCGGAGGGGGCGGCGAACTGTAGCGGGCGGTGGAGCGAATACGGAGCATCGATCGGGAATCGAACGGCTGAAGGATTTTAGGGCGACGTGGCGCAGCTCTCTGTCGGGCGTGCACCTCCGGCTTGTATAGGTAAATATAGGCTCCATCTGAGTTTAGCTTCTGCACGTCTGACTCCGGCCTTTTTCCAATAATATGGTTGGTCTTCTGTTTTGCTAACTGACCCCTCTCAAATAGTTTCAATAATTCTTGAGTTTGAGTATTGATGATAAAAAGCTAGATCAGCCATAGAGCGTCTTCTTTCTCCCTCACGAACTTTTCCTCTCATTCCACTGGTGCCACATCAGGATAACGTGCTTTTAGGACTCAGGTGTCAGGTGTCTAGGGAAGGATGAAATTTGCACCAACAACTCCAGATCTTGTATTAAACTGTTCTAAGCATCTCCAACAGTAGCTATAAATAATCTATTAGTAAAAAGTTCATGAGGAATTCCAAATGTCAGACTTTTTCATCTACTGCTTTCGACCAAGAATATTAGTTGCCCTAAGCCAAAATATTCTAAATTTGATCAAATTTATAAATAAAATATTAATTTGTACCACATTAAGCCCGGTTTGACATAGTAAATATCGTTACTATTTTCTACGATTTAAGCTTAAAATGGTTTGAACATCAATATTTTATAGGAAGAAGGGAGTAACATTTTTCTGTTTGAAATATAATTATACCCCTCTGTTCTAAATCATAAATTGCTTTGATTTTTTTTGTACATCCATTTTGCTTTGCATCTAGATATAACAATATGTCTAGATACATAATAAGATGATGAATAAAAAAATCAAAGTAACTTATAATTTAGAACGGATGAATGAGTAGTTCTGTAGCCAACAAATTTCACTGACACTCGCCACCAACAAAATTCATTACACTCGCTTGGCTGATGGTAGCCGTGCCTAGTGGTGCAGGACGATCATTAATTCAGCAAAGTGATTTTTATAGAATTATTAGAGATGCTTTTATAAATATGCATAGATGTTGATTGTTATTCCATAAAATAGAGTTATGATCCAATTTTGAGCGTCAGTTTTTTTATTCTGGCATGCTGAACTGTTTTATGTATATATATACTAGATAAATGTCCGTGTATTGCACCGACGCACGGATTTTTTTTTGACACCTACTGTGATGGATTTATAGAAAATAATAAAAATCATGTCAGCTGCGGACACATGGATCTATTTTTCTTATTGGAACATGATAGGATGTTGGATGCGTAAGCTATGAGTGAAGGATGATTTTTATCGGACGCGGACACATGAGCAAGGATTGAGAGCTGGTATCGTCACGTGATGATGATGTTACGGTCTTTTCAGGTGTAGAGGAGAAATAAGATGTTTTTTTAGGTTCCATTAACAGGGATGTCTGAACGTGACTAAAAATACAACAAGAGAGTCTTAAAACTGATAACTATAAATGTCTAAATTGAATTACTTATATATGTATTGTTAACAACCACGTGATATTAGACATGAATTTTTAGCAAATTAGGGGAATATATTGTACGTTGAAAATCTAACAACTACTTAAGCAGTGCTGCGGCCGTCCGGCGGTAGAAACAATAAAATATGTCACCCGGTGACAGCACCTACTAATATTACTGCTTGTGTTCAGCGTGTACCCATTAGATAAATCCTGTTCGTTTGGACTGCTGGTTATAAGAAGTCTGCTCTACTGAAAAAAAGTTTCTAGTCTAGTTCAAAAAACCCGATTTAGGGGGTGTTTGGTTCCATGGACTAAATTTTAGTCCATATCACATCGGACATTCGGATGCTATTTAGGAGAACTAAATATGAGTTAATTATAAAACTAATTACATAGATAGAGACTAATTTATGAGATGAATTTATTAAGCCTAATTAATCCACCATTAGCATATATTTACTGTAGCACCACATTATCAAATCATGGACTAATTAGGCTTAAAAAATTCGTCTCGCAAATTAGCCATAATCTGTGTAATTAGTTATTTTTTTCATCTATATTTAATACTTCATACATGTGTTCAAATATTCGATGGGACAGGAGTAAAATTTTTCAATAAAAAACAAACACCCCCTTATAAACCCGTCGGCGTCCCTCCCTCTAGGCTCTAGACTAGAGTCTCTACCGACATGACTAACCTACTTCAAACAGGGCCTTCGCTTACCCTGCGCGGCTTTGACAATTTGCACCCTGACCCCGCCTGTTCCACGACAAAAATTCTCAATCCCCACTCCGGCACTCCCCTCCAATCTCCTCCAGATTCGGGAGCCCAAATTCGACTGACGCGCCGCCTCGCCTGGCTTCGCTCGACGCCATCGCCACCTCCCGCCGGATGCCGCTCGCGCGCTGACCGAACCCTAGCCCGCCGCCGCCGCCGCCGCAGCAGCAGGAGGTTCGGCCCTCGCCCTCTACCTCCCGAGCTGCCGATCCGAGGTTACTTAGTGTTGGTCCACGAACTCCGAGCGCTCCCCGGCGACCATCACCATGGAGGTAACTGCGGGGACGCTAACCTGAGCTAATTCGTGTTCGTTTCGAGTCCTTAGGTTGTTTGTGCTTACGCCGATATTGCTTCCGTGTTTGCTTCGTTTCCGTCGTGCAGGGGAACGGGAACGGGAACGGGGAGGTTGACCTGGACGCGACGATGACCACCCTAGGCCCGGAGGACGACACATCTCAGGGGCTAATTCTGACGAACAAGCAGCGGGTCATGTACCGGCCGCCGGCAGGGAAGTCTGTCCTAGGTATATACTTATTATGTGCCTGTGCAGTGTTTGTGTGGTGCGTTTACTGAATGTGCTTTGCTTTACCCTGATTAATACATTCGCAGACTTGTGAACTGATTAGTGATTACTGTTTGGCCTTCACATGGCTCTAGTTAGCTAATTCTTGGTCTGTTCTTCGGCAGGTCTTGACACCCTTGCTGACAAGAAACGGGCAGCAGGAGGCGGCAGTGTGTTTAAGCCACCCCCTCCCAAGGTAGCTGTTGCTGCAGGTTCCATCGATGAAGATGAGAAGCCAGGAGCTACAGAGAATGATGCGGCGAGCCTCTCCACGGCGATTCGCAGTAACTCATCACGCCGCTATCGAGGAAGCGGTTCTGATGATAAAACATCTTTGAATGGTGCGTCATTTTCTTTGAGCTAAATACATGAGCTGCATAAATTAGCTAATGTATATGCTCTTCTAGTGCTATGGTTTTATGGTAATTCATTTCCACTCATTTTTAAGTTGTAACTAAATCTCTCTCTCTCTCTCTGTTTCAGAACCAACAGTCACTGATAAAGATGAAAGGGCCCCAACACCCAGCCATCGGGATGAACCCCACCGGCAAGAGGTCTTAATTACATGGAAACTTTCAATATACAGTCCCACCTGCTTCTTTTGGAAATTACATCAATGCTTTACATTAGTTTTACTAGACCTTACTAACAAGTCAATTTCTATGCCTGTTAATTTACAGACCCACATCTCTGGAAGCTCTCAAGGTTCTCGTCCTCATGGCACTCCTCGTGGTTATGATTATTATGATGATAGAGGATCCTGTGATAAACATGGTGATCATGAGAGATCTGCATCCATTGGCTATAGTAGTAGTGGAAGGCGAAGATACCATGATGATAGAGAATCTCATACTAGGCGTGATGAGCGTGGGAGGTCTATATCGATTGAATATACTAACAAGAGAAGTCGACATGAGCATAGCTCAAGAAGCTCAAGAACACCTGGTACTTGTTTAGCTTGGCATTCTTTATTACTCTTCTCATTGAATTGACATTTTACTGATAGGAGTATGATTGCCATTGCAAATATTAGCAAGATCTGATTGGGATGATGGACGCTGGGAATGGGAAGATGCACCTCGTCGAGATTACCGTGATAATCGTCCTGGCTCCCGAAGACAGTCTTCAACACGATCTCCTATGCTTGCTGCTGCATCCCCAGATGCACGCTTGGTGTCTCCTTGGTTAGGCGGGAATACACCACGTTCAGCAGGTAAAGCATGTTGAGACAGGACTTTCGGTAAAACTGCTTTGTTTTTGTGTAGTAAATATACTCTGTTGACATCTCAGTAACCCAACTAAATCATGAAACTAATATCCTCTGTGTTCTTAATGTCCAGCGTCCCCGTGGGATAACGTATCCCCTTCACCTGCTCCAATACGTGCTTCTGGTTCCTCAAAAGGGTCTTCTTATTCACATTCCAGTGGAAGATCGCACCAGCTTACCTTTACATCGACAACTAGTTCTAATGTAAGCTGGAATTCAATTTTCTGCAGCATACTTATTTCACGCTATCAAATGTAAGTTTGAATCATATTTTGTACATCATAATTTAATTAACCACGAGCTTTTGTTCAGATTAACACGTCTTCTTTTGCATGTAATTTAATTAATCAGCACGGTGCACCTCATCGCCCACCTTTTGCATGTCTTCTTTCTCTAGGTTGATTTATGCTTAAATGTAACTGTGCAGTCATGGTTTCTATGTCATTCAATAGGCATGTTAGTTACTGACTAAACAGTTTTCACAAATATATAGCTTATAGCCTGTTAGGTTACTAGTTCTCTTTTTATGGATTAATCTTTGTTTTTAGGTATACTCAATCAACATTGTGAAGTTTTATCATGCCCGAGTCCAAGTTAATTTAGTGATAGCAACCTGTTGAGTTGATCTTTGAATGCCATGTTTCTTTAGTTCGTCTTTTTGTTTTTATTTCCTCAACATGTTGTTATCATAAGGTACAAGTCTATAACGGCTACCTTGTTATCCCAGGTCATCGATGCTGATAGAAGCCCCTCAAATCCTGATAGGAACTATGAGATAACCGAGGAAATGATGCAAGAGATGGACTACAATGCTGACCGTGCATGGTAATTTTCCTTACAAACCTTGTTTAGTTTTTTTAATTACAGAAGGACAATATTACTGTTGCTTTATGATATTTGTTGGCATTGCAAACATATAAGCAAAAGCTTTCTGTTCCTGCAATGTCTGCTCCTTTTATTTTGTATTAACTACTGAGCTATCTGCTACTTTGGCAAAGTAAACTTTTTATACTTACTATTACTAGTTTATATATTGAAATCCCATGTGTGAATATTTTCTACTTGTATTTACTATTTAGCACAATTTCATACACCATAGCGCACTTTCTTTAGTGTTCTAGTGAAGGGAAATGAATATGATGACTCAACACTCTTTACTCATGGAAGATACAATATTAAATATAGTTAACTACTTAGTTCTAACCTTTACAAATTCTTCAGGTATGACTGTGAAGAACACACCACCATGTTCGATGGTGATAATTCTATGTATCACGGAGATGATAATTCCTACAAAAAGAAGGAAGCAGAGATGCCGAAGAAGCTGGTAGGTTCCTTATTTGTGTACCTATATTTTACTACGAAGTCCCAAATACTCCATCACAACCTTCATAGTTCTGTTTCTTTAATCTTTATTATGGGTCAGACATAGTACTGTGAGCACATATAACTATGAAGCTGTGATCATCGATTAAAAAACAATGATGTCGTGCTTCTAACAAGAGTTGGGCCTACCGAACTTTGGTATCACATTTCATGTAAGCACCTGATGGTCAACTAGTGAAATGCCTGCAAGAAGTGAAAGTAGGACACGATAATACAACAGCAATTAGACGCATGCTTTGATTGCCTTGATCTTATTCTTTGACTTCCTATCGTCCAGCAACATATCAGATTTTACCTCTATTAAATTTGTGATCCTGACGAGATGTATAGCATGTATAGTGCACCATCACAAAGGAAGTTGTATTAATCTTTTGGTATGGTTTATAATTTTCATATAAGTTCTTTTCAGTATAGTCAAACTGTGTGTGCTGAAATTATATGCCAATAACTCAACATTTTTCAATAATCTCAATTAGTTTCTAGTAAACTTTGTACTCCCTCGAGTACACATTACTTTTCACTTATTAAGTTTGAATGTTTGGAAGTGATATGAGTAGATTTGTCTTGAGAAATAGTTTGATAAAAGTATACATTTCCTATGTTCTGTGGTTATAATATAATGAAAAGTACTAGTCAAAGTTTGAAATAATTGACTTCAGACAACATCAAAATGTCACTTATTTGTGAGTTTGTGACTGGAGGGAGTAGTTTGTACTCCCTCCGTTCCTTAATATAAGCCATATAGATTTCTAAAGAAAATTCCAAAATATAGGTACGTATCAGCTTCCACGCCGATTAGTTTGGAAACCTTCCCACCGTACATAGCACATGCCCCAACCAATCCCTTAGATTTATGAAGCAATGTGATTGGGAGAGAGAAGATGGCCTGATTTTCCTTTTTTTCTCGGTCTCACATCCTTCCTCAAGTCGTGCGTTAATATTGGTGCTAAAAACTATATGGCTTATATTAAGGAACGGAGGGAGTAATATTTTCTGTAGCCTTAGCTTTTGCAGTACTCTGGTTTTGACATCTATTTCTCTTGGTTGCAGACTCGTAGAGATGGTAGCCTGATGACCCTTGCTCAAAGCAAAAAGCTGTCACAGATGACTGCTGATAATGCTCAGTGGGAGGATAGACAATTGTTGAGATCCGGAGCTGTTAAAGGAACAGAAGTGCAAACTGAATTTGATGATGAGGAGGAACGGAAAGTAATACTTCTTGTTCATGGTATGTTCTTTGCCTATCACATCTTCCTTCTATTTGCACTTGCAGTTTCATACCTGTGATTCAATAAGCTTCGAAAATCACACATACATCTTAGGAGTCATCCCTCTGTTTCTCATGTAAAGTTTTATAAGGAATATAAAGCATTTCTTGTGAAGCGAACAGGCCTGCTACCTGACTGATTAGTGATTAGCAGGGCTCAAGTAGCACACCAGGTCCTAGGTTCGTTTCCCTATGGAAGTGAATTTTAGGCAGGCCTGGGTTAAACAAAAACACCCCTCGCCAGCTGTGATCCTGTGTTATACGTGTAACCACATGAGTCGTTTTCAGTGAGATGCAAAGATGCATGTGGGCACTCGGTGGCACGTCCAGGGCAGCCGGCCTTTGGGGTGTTTCTCGGCTTGCGCGTGCTTCTTCTCAAGTGCGATGCAGTGGGAGCAGTCTTTCTCCCACCGGCCGAGTTTTTTTTTAACATTTCTTGTGAAAATCATTAAGTATTTTGGTGATGGGATATCAACAGCACAATGGTTTTAACTGATCTGATCTTTAGATCTGTTTGTATTACTGAGTTATTTGGCTCGACGGCTAGTAGACGATGGCTGTTCCTTGTAATCCACACTAATCTGGGGCCCTCTATGTTTCCTTTGTGTAATTATTTGTACATAACACTGCATTAAGATACTATAATGTGTGTGGCCATATTATTCTTTTACTTGTTGCAAGTCTTTCTGCTTTTCTACAGCAGTTCGATGCAGTTGAATCTGACAAGTTAATTGCCTTATTTTTTGGCAGACACAAAGCCTCCATTCCTGGATGGGAGAGTTGTATTCACAAAACAAGCAGAACCTGTAATGCCTCTGAAGGACCCAACATCTGATATGGCTATTATTGCACGCAAAGGTTCTAGTCTGGTTAGGGAAATCCGTGAAAAGCAAAGCATGAACAAATCAAGGCAACGATTTTGGGAGCTTGCTGGATCTAAGCTTGGAAATATCTTGGGTGTTGAGAAAACAGCTGAACAGGTACTTATGTCCACTTGTATTTATGTGTTTTAAGAAAGACAATTCCTTGTCGTTGTTTCCTACTCACCTTTGAAAAATCAGGTTGATGCAGATACTGCTGTTGTTGGTGACCAAGGTGAGATTAATTTTAAAGAAGAAGCAAAGTTTTCACAACATTTGAGGGATAAGGCAGAAGCTGTCAGTGATTTTGCAAAATCAAAATCCCTTTCTCAACAAAGACAGTATCTTCCCATATTTACTGTCCGGGATGATCTGCTACAGGTTTGTACATTTATTACGAGTTTTTTAGTTCTGTCATGATTTTTATCTTACTTTCCTCTATTTCATGGAATTTATTATACCTGAAAGCTGTTGGTAACTACTGTATACTGTACATTTCAAAAAAAAAAAATCGACCTGTGGGGGGTAAGATAGCCCCCGGGCATTGCATTAAGAAGACCTTCTCACGCAGGTTGAGAGACCCCCGAATCCCTGCCCCACCCATACATAGCGGCATCATAGCCCATGTGAGAACAACCACAACCGAGGCTTTTGGACAGACGAGGGGATTTTGTAACCCCATCGTGAAATTCGCTTCCATGGGGGGTCAAACCCAGGACCTAGAAGTGCTACTCAAGCCACCTAACCAACTCTACCAGAGGCCCTTTCGCGTATACATGTTTCAACATCCAAAAGGATTGGAACGTTGGGCTATGGCTTTGATGGATGAAGAAACACCTATGCGCAAGGAGAAAGGGCAAGATGCAGATCATTGCCCTTTCATTTAAACAACTTTCACAATTTTATATTGAATGGCCTGTGGAATTCCTTGTGTATACATAATGCTTGAGTCCTCCCTCCATTCCAAATTATAAGACGTTTTGGCTTTTCTAGATACATAACTTTTGCAACGCATTTAGATATACGCTATGTCTAGATACATTGTAAAAACAATGTATCTATAAAAGCCAAAACGTCTTATAATTTGGAACAGAGGGAGTAGTTTTAGCTTTTGTATATTTAGTTTCAAGTGATCGCAAAGCCAATTTGGTCATAACCTGATCTTATATTATTATTGAGCAGATTGTGCGTGAAAATCAAGTAGTTGTGGTTGTTGGTGAAACTGGTTCTGGGAAGACTACTCAACTGACTCAGTATCTGCACGAGGGTGGATATACTACCACAGGAGTTGTTGGCTGTACCCAACCAAGGCGTGTGGCTGCCATGAGTGTTGCTAAGCGAGTCAGTGAGGAAATGGAGACTGATCTGGGAGATAAAGTTGGATATGCCATACGGTTTGAGGATGTCACTGGTCCAAACACTATAATAAAGGTAAACTACTTGTGACTTGTTTACAGGGTAAAATTCAAGCACCTTCAGATCTTTTTTCCTTCTATAATGTCAGGCTTTAGTATAGATAATATAGACCACATGTGTTTCCTCTCAGTTATAGCCTATAGGAAGGTTTATATTTAGCCCAAATAACATGTCTTGTAGCCTAATAACTATTGTTTGTGATCATGTCAGACTGATTGGCTGAAACTTGGTGCAGATTTACATTGTCAAATTTACTTACCTTTGGTCAAGTTTAGTTGCTTAGCATGAAGTTCCTGTCTTCCTGACAGTAACAAAATTATTTGTGGGTTGTTTGCAGTATATGACAGATGGAGTGCTTCTCCGTGAAACCTTGAAAGATGCTGACCTCGACAAATATCGGTATGTTGATAACTTGTCCCTACCTTTAGTATTTTTTATAACTTGGGATGTACCTCAGATGGTCTGAGTATGGCTTGCCATACTAAAGTTTTTTACCCCATTCTTTTGCAGTGTTATTGTCATGGATGAAGCACATGAAAGATCACTCAATACTGATGTTTTGTTTGGTATACTGAAGAAGGTTGTTGCACGTAGACGGGATTTTAAACTAATCGTCACATCTGCAACCCTAAATGCAGACAAATTCTCCAAGTTCTTTGGAGGGTAAGAAAACCTTATAGGTACCTTTACTCCAAGTAAAATCTGCGCCTTACTTATCTCTGCAAGCCTAGTAACTGCTATCTTTGTTTGCAGTGTGCCTGTATTCCATATTCCCGGCCGGACATTCCCAGTTAACATTATGTTCAGCAAAACACCATGTGAGGACTACGTGGAAGCGGCAGTGAAGCAGGCCATGACTATCCACATAACCAGTGGCCCTGGTGATATCCTAATCTTCATGACTGGGCAGGAAGAAATCGAGGCTACCTGCTATGCGCTTGCTGAACGTATGGAACAGTTAATATCATCATCCACCAAGACTGTGCCCAAGCTAGAGATTCTGCCCATCTACTCACAGTTGCCTGCTGACTTGCAAGCCAAGATTTTTCAGAAGGCTGAAGAGGGTGCTCGCAAGTGCATTGTTGCTACCAATATTGCTGAGACCTCATTAACAGTCGATGGTATCTTCTATGTCATTGATACCGGGTATGGGAAGATGAAGGTGTACAACCCACGGATGGGTATGGATGCCCTTCAGGTTTTCCCCGTCAGCCGGGCAGCTGCAGACCAGCGTGCAGGTCGGGCAGGAAGAACTGGCCCTGGCACATGCTACAGGCTGTTCACAGAATCAGCCTACCAGAATGAGATGCTCCCTAACCCTGTGCCAGAGATCCAAAGGACCAACCTGGGGAATGTGGTGCTTTTACTGAAATCCCTCAGAGTTGAAAACTTGCTTGACTTTGACTTTATGGACCCACCGCCCCAGGAGAATATCCTCAACTCAATGTACCAACTCTGGGTGTTAGGTGCATTGAACAATGTTGGTGGCCTTACAGAAATTGGCTGGAAGATGGTGGAGTTCCCGTTGGATCCAACTCTGGCAAAAATGCTTCTTATGGGGGAGCAGCTAGAGTGCCTTGATGAGGTGCTGACCATTGTATCCATGCTATCAGTGCCCTCAGTCTTCTTCCGGCCAAAAGACCGAGCAGAGGAGAGTGATGCAGCAAGGGAGAAGTTCTTTGTCCCAGAGTCTGACCACCTGACACTCCTGAACGTATATCTTCAGTGGAAGTCTAATCAGTATCGAGGCGACTGGTGCAACGACCACTTCCTCCATGTCAAGGGTCTCCGCAAGGCTCGTGAAGTGAGATCTCAGCTGCTGGACATACTGAAAACCCTGAAGATCCCCCTGACATCATGCCATATGGAATGGGACGTGGTGAGGAAAGCCATCTGCTCTGCGTACTTCCACAACTCTGCCCGGTTGAAGGGTATTGGGGAGTACGTCAACTGCCGGAATGGGATGCCGTGCCACCTGCACCCCAGCAGTGCGCTATATGGCCTTGGCTACACTCCTGACTACGTCGTCTACCACGAGCTTGTCCTGACCACCAAGGAGTACATGCAGTGTGTCACTGCAGTTGATCCACAATGGCTAGCGGAGATGGGCCCCATGTTCTTCTCTGTGAAAGAGACAGACACCTCACTTCTGGACCACAAGAAGAGGCAGAAGGAAGAGAAGACGGCGATGGAGGAGGAGATGGAGAAGCTGAGGCAGGAGCAAGCCGAGGCTGCGCGCATGGAGAAGGAGAAGGAGCGGAAGAAGAGAGCTAAGCAGCAGCAACAGGTTGCTATGCCAGGCCTGAAGAAGGGCGCGACTTATCTGAGGCCCAGGAAGATGGGTTTGTAGATAAGACCTGATAAAACTTTAACAGTCTCCGGTGATTTTGTTACTAGGCTGAGGGAACTTGTAACGTAGCCTGCACAAGCAGCATGTAAGAACAACACGTGTATGTGAATGTATGTATACAGCGTCGACATGTGAAGAAAACAAGAGAGAGAATCGGACCTAGATTTTGCATCAATTGATTTTGGCAGATGTAGCTTTTAAAACTATGCTGTATATTTGATATGGCCTCTTAATTTTTTGAAACAAGTATGGCCTCTTAATGGATAAGATGATTCTCTCCTAAAACGGACGGCGATAATTTTTTTTTGAAGGTGATAAAAAAATTGATATCAATTGCTATACGGACGGTGGATAAGATGATTCCCCTCCTAAAACGGGCGGTGAAAAAATATTGCTAAAACCTAAAACAGACGATGAAAAATATCAAATGCTACAACGGACGTTGCTAAAACGGAAAAACGGACGGTGATAAAAAAAAGACGGTGAAAAAAATTAAATTGATATCAATTGCTAAAACGGACGGAAAAAGGGATAAAAAAAGTTATCCTGGTGCCTGCTGGGAAAAAAGAACTCATCTGTGGATTCGAGCCCAGTTCTCTACGGCCACAACATAGAATTCTAACCACTAAACTACAACCACTTTGTTAAATACTTTCGTGCTATTATTTTCATCAATTATGCTACTCATTTCAATCAATTACTTCAGCAACCACTTATTTTAAGTTCACATAAATGTATATACGGCAATATTTAGATGATTCCCTTCCCATACTCGGGCAAGGTGATTTTGTTACTAGGCTGAGGGAACTTGTAACGTAGCCTGCACAAGCACCATGTAAGAACAACACGTGTATGTGAATGTATACAGCGTCGACATGTGAAGAAAAGAAAAGAGAGAGAGAGAATCGGACCTAGATTTTGCATCAATTGATTTTGGCAGATTCACAAAACATCTGCGTCCATTGCTTACGCACTAAAAAAAAGTAACTTCGAAAGGGTGCTCCACCAGCTCCTGACTGCTTCTGCGCCAAGAGCCGGAGCCTGCGAAACGGGCCTTAAAAAAAGCAGCATGAATGGCAAACATCTTTCTGTAACCATATATAACTACAATATACATTGATATGTCACTATTCTTTTTTTTGTATTTTTTTTACAGAAGGTCCAGTTTAAATAGACCTGGAACATCTACAACATACATTAGCACATCTCCACATGACAACCACAAAACTGGCAGCAATGCCCAATTATTGTACTCCAACATACGCTAGACATTCTGGTGCAGCTAGGTTAGATGACACAGCAGACAACATGCATGAAGTCAAACTTCTTTTACTCCACTTATGAGGTTGCATAGTGCCACAGTGGTGGAATAGGTTACATAGCACGCACATAATCATAGAATGAGAGGTACACTATTGACAGCAGCTGATCTCTCCTTCCTCGACATCAGCATTCTGGGAGGTTGACACGCTGTCCTCCATTTCATGTTCGACCTCTTCCTCGATATCTTTCTTCATGAATAGGCCAAGTGCCTCCAGTGGGCTCCCTAAGCCCTGTGTCAACTCAATCCCATGGACAAAGTCTACGATTAATTTGCTTGGAGGATTCAGTTGCCACTTTTGGCACAAGTTCTCCAGGTCCTTCAGAAAGTCGCTGTTGTCAATATCAACGGTCTTCTTCATCTACACGCAAGGAGAACAGCGTGAATAACCATAACGGGGCATCAAGCATAGCATTTTTCAGGTAAGAAAATGGTGAGCAGGAAGTACCATGTGCAGTGCCAGCCGTGCAGCTTTTCTTTCCTGCTCGCGCTTCCTCCTCATCTCTTCCTCTAGTTTTAATTGTGCAGCAGCTTCAGCAGCCTTTACCTGGGCCTCAATTCTTGCTTTCTCTGAAATTTAAAAATGAAGCCATGTAAGGTCAACATTCACAGGACAGTGTGGACATAACTCTTGCCAAAATAGTTACAGAGTAGAGAAGTAACTAGCATAACTAAAGCTGATAGATAAATAGTGAAATAAATAAACACAGGAGTGAGAAAAAACAGAAATGGCTCTATACACATATGTAACATACTCCAATAAACCCCTTAAAATGCATGGTGTGCTTCACTGAGTTTGGAGAGGCATAAACTATGCCCGGGACTTTGGGAAGAAATCAACTAGCTGGAGCTACTGAAGGCATAAGGAAAAGGTAAAAACTAAAAACATGCTGGTCCAAATTCATGTAGTAACAATAACAAGCATCACACCAAATATAAGGTCAGCTAATAGTTTAAGGGATCAGGAGTCATGTTGATCAGCACATGACCTATGATCAAAATTGAAATTTCTTAAAAATCAATTTGAAAGCTTGGAGTTTGCCAGAGTATTTTTTAAAATGAAGTTTGCTGGCATATATGGTATAACGAATTGTCATGACCAGGAAATGGCAAGGATTGAAAGAGAGCAATAAAAGTCTATTATTCTTTGCTTCCTTTGGTAAGGATCAGTTGTTGCTACTTGTCATAACTCATAACGAATGTTCATATAGCTGCCCTGACCTGCATCAGGCCACCATCTTGAATTTACACAAATACAGTTAACAAGGCGTCTTAGCAGGCCTAGGACCATGAGGCTTGACACCTGTCTTTATTTAGACTGACACGTGTAACCTCCATGACTCACCATTACAAAAGGAAAATCTTCATGTCCAGGCAAGAAAGAGAGATCTTAGAACTGAAAGGTTTCAGGCTTATGTTGTCCTGACGTGGAAAATGAGACGGCATTGGCCTCACATGTCATGCTTCTCTCTTCTCTCTCTTTCACTATGACCCACCCTACCATTTCTTTCTTCTCCCTTCTTCCTTCCCACAGTACCACTTTGTGGGCCTCCATGGCAACAGATGGATGTCTGTCTGCTCAAGCACCAAATCATGCATCAGAGCGGGAAAGCGAGTAGGCAACGCTCCAGATCTGGCAGCGTGGTGAATGTGGAACAGACAGCTATTTGCAATGCGATTACGCGAGTGTGAAGGATGGGATAGACATGATGGGTAGCGACCAGGGGGGTACTTGGGGCAGCAACAAACCCGAGTAAGTGTGAAAGAGACAATAGAGAGAATAAATATAGGAACAGTAAGTGTTATCATAGCCACACACAATGTGGCCATGCCAGCGAAACAACTCCAAAACCAGCTTTGGGGGCCATTTAGATGAATATTGAATAATCAGATGACAGATACCTAGTTTATACTCAAAGGGATTAAGCCACATCATTTTACCATGTCAGAAAATCGCCTCCAAAACCAACCTTGAGGTCCTTCAGATAGTATTGGGGATATTCGAGTGCCTGATAATACCTGAGGTTATACTCGAAAGGGGTAAGTAGACGAACCTTAATACCTGCCAGGTCTAATGTCTTGTTGTTCACTTGTAAGCTACCAAACTTACTTCAGACAAGGTTTAATCGTTCTACTCGATAGCAAAAGAGACCACCTGTTGAGCAAAGGCATCAAACAAGGTCACATGACTGATCGCTGGTTAGATGGCAATACCATGGCAGAGGTGGCTCCCAACCTGTTCAGGACAGTCTCGAAACGAACAGCCAAGAGGCGAACTGTCCAAAATAGAAGATGGGTCAGAGATATAAATGGGGCTCTTACAGTACAAGTTTGGGTTGAATATCTTCAGGTTTGGGACTTGGTGGAAGGTACAGTCTTGCAACAAGATGTACCTGACCAGTTTAAGTGGAAATTGACCCCGTCAGGCTCATACAGCAGCAAATCCGCTTATTCTGCCTTCTTCGTCGGAACAATCAAGTTCAGTCTTTGGAGAAGAATTTGGAAGAGTTGGCCCCCCCTGCGTTGCAAATTCTTCATTTGGTTGGTGGTTCATAACCGGTGTTGGACGGCCGGCCGCTTAGCAAAACGGGGTCTGCCACACCCGGAGGTCTGCCCCCTTTGTGATCAGGCTGAGGAAACAATCAGTCACCTTTTGGTTGGCTGTGTGTTTGCTCGCCAAGTCTGGGTTTCGATCTTTCAGCTCTTGAGCATAGTACAATTAACATCTGATCTTTCAGTGGGTCGTTTCTCTGGATGGTGGAGAAAAGTTATCAGAGCTGTACCAAAAGAAGTGCGTAAGGGCCTGAACTCCTTAATAATCTTGGTGGCATGGGAGATCTGGAAACACCAAAATGATTGCGTGTTTGAGAATTCGAGACCGAGTCTTCAGGTGGTGCTGAGGGCTGTGAGCATGGAGGGTGGTCTCCGGTGTTCAGCAGGGCTTCAAAGCTCCAAGAGCTCATGCCCAGGTTGCTGGCCATTGGTGCTTAGGCCCTTTGGTCAATGGTCGTTTTTTTCTTGTTCTTTGTGGCGAGTTTCTAGATTAGTTCGTGAGGTGTGATGTGTGTGTTGGTTCTTTGTACTCGGGTTTGGGTCCTACTGGACTCGTGTACTGTTTTTTCTACCTTAACGAAATGACGCGCAGCTCTTCTGCGTAGTTCGAGAAAAAAAAACAAGGTCACATGAGCACAAGTTTCATCAAATTCATGATCACTCTCTCTAAAAACCCCATGTGCAAGCCTTGTAACACCCAACAGTGTCATAAAATCATATCGACCTACTTACACGTGATGGGAGAAACACATGCAAGGTTCCTTAGCAGCAGCAACATTAGAAGCAGCAAGCTTTGAAACAGAGGCTCCTTGAGATGTGGTCTAAGAAATTATAAGGAAGGAAAGAGTAACCATGAGTCCTAAGTCCTAACTGACCAGCATAAGCATAATGGTGCAGTTTTGAGACAGAAGCGCCTTGAGAGTTAGGAGTAGTAGGCTAGTAGGAGTAGGAACATGACATCACATCACAAAAGGTAAAAAGCATAAGTGAAGAAACAGACGATAAAGGACTACAGGAAAGAGAAGATGAAGAATGGCTCATGACAAGGAGACGTACAAGTCAGAGTAAAAAATTGTGGGAATCATGATCCACAATGGTGCAAATAGAATGGATGAGCTGCATAGCAAGTACAGGCACAAGAAAAAGAGAGGCCAAAAACATACTACATTGAGCATCTACCAAGGACAGACAATTTTTCACAAACTCAGTGAAATGAGGAAGTCGTAGAGGTGAGAGCATCTCTAGCATCACAACTTTAAAGGCAAAACACACAAGTGCGCACCATGACCAATAAAGACAAAGCTATGGCACATGACGGACAGTTACCCAGATAACTCCTGAAGAAAGGCACTATTTAAGAAGGGGTGCGCCACTCACTTCATGGAATCTGGAGCTTGTAGTGGAACGGGTAATCTATATCTATGTCTATATCTACATCCACATATCTAATAAAAACAAATCTCACTAGCTTTCTATCTCACCACACAAGCTATTCACCTCATCCCCCACTAAATGCCATATCATTTTCCCACTAGCTTTCAATCTCAACATACAAGCTATCCACGTCATCCCCACTAAGAGCAACTCCAGCAGGAGTCCGCAAATCAGGGCCCCAACTTTTGATTTGAGGACTCCCCAAATCAAGGCCCCTACTTTTGATTTGAGGGCTCCCCCTACTATTGAGGGTTTTTTTTGCATCTACTCTAGCAGCCCTCAATCCATTCCAGTAGACACTGGCATATGGAAACCACTCGTCCTTCGGCCATATCCACCATGGGTACGAGAGAGGAGGGAGGGAGGGAGGAGCACCGGAGATGGCATGCTGAGGGCAAGGAGCATCGAAGACTGCACGGGGAGGGGAGCCACGGCGGGGTCAACTGCCTCCGGCGATGGGACAAGCAACGGGAGGCGAGCCGCGCTAGGCCGGGCTTCACCGGGGGAGTCGCCCAGGGGGAGGGGAATAGGGCGGCAGAGCGAGAGTCAGGACAAAAAGAGACACCGGAAAAAAAATCCTAAGTAGGGAGCTCCTATGCACCCTGGGAGATGAGGCTGAGAGAAGAGATTTGGAGGCCTCCATAAAGTAGGGACTTGAGTTGGGAGTTAGGGCCCTGTTGCTCTGGCACCAAAATAGAAGCCCTGTTTAGGGTCCCTGTTGGAGATGCTATAAACACCACATCTCCCATTACCTTTCAATCTCTTCATGCAAGCTATCCATGTCATCCTCCATATGTGTTACTATTTTCAATCTATCAAAAAATATAAGGCACACAAATAATGCTATTTGTTTTGTTGTTCCATCAATTTATAGTTTGATCTAATATTTTATTATTTTTTGTTGGATTCTTTCATTACCTTTCCCAATTTTGACCAGAACCGATACAATAACATGGGTCCAACTCATACATGCAATAGCTTTAGTTCTAAGGAAGTCTCGTAAACAAGCGAGGTATCCTTCTAGTTTTCCAAATTGTCGCCTCATGCAATACCACATATGATTTGTTATGATGTGGAGAGAGGGATGTGAGATAAACATAAACATGTCGTTCCACGAAGCAACAACTTGATAAGTTAAATTTTATGACTATGGGATTACTCCAGCATCATTGTACCAATTGTCATTAAAATGCCACACACAACATTTCTTTTTCTCTGCACAAATTAAGGGATCGCACAGTACTCCCTCCGTCCAGGAAAGTGCAATTCTAGCATAGTACCGAGTCAAATAATTTTGAGTTTGACCAAGTTTATACAAAAGTATCAATATTTTATTTTATGATACCCAATACGTGTCATTAGATTTATCATTAACTATATTTTCATAGTATACATATTTGTGTTGTCAATGTTGATATTTTTTTCTATAATCTCGGTCAAATTTTAGAAAGTTTGACCAAGGATAGAGCTAGAATTGCATCCTTTTCTGGATAGAGGTAGTACAATATTACATGCCAATATGGCATGGTTGCCCTGAAGATGGCACAATTCATGAAGAAGTGGTAAAATGGCAGTGCACTAGCTAACCAGAACATGATAGGCAAGACTGGATGAAGGTTGGTCATCCATTGCGATACTCCAATTGGGGTGACAATCACTGTTGTGTGCTTTCATCACGAAGTTCAACATTACAAGGTACCTACATTTGTTCGCTTAGTTGGTGATAACCACCAAACAAGTTGACAGGTCTATCCATTCTGACAAAGGCATATGAAGAATTGAATGATTCTAAAAGTTCATAGACACAATCAGTGCCTATGAACACAATCATATGTACTGCCTATGAACACAATCATATGTACTCTAGCAATACATGTAGGATCACCCATTCAACCCCTCTTGCAGCTTGCTTTATTCTCATCAAGTTCTGTTCGTGTTTCTTACAGTAGATATGGAGCTACAAATCTATAATCGAGGATCTTTTCTGATCTTTGTACTCTGGTTTCAATGATCAATCTACTTACAACAACGACGACGATAATAACAACATAGTCTTTCAGTCCCAAGCAAGTTGGGGTAGGCTAGATTTAAAACCCACTAAGAGCCCCAAGTTATGGTTCAGGCACTTCAATAGCTGCTTTCCAAGTACTCTTATTCAAACATAGATCTCTAGGTATATCCCAAGCTTTCAAATATCTTTTTATTGCCTCCTCCCATGTCAATTTCGGCCTTCCTCTACCTCTCATATTATTAGCTTGGCTTAGGACTCTACAATGCACTGGTGTCTCTGGAGATCTCCTTTGGACATGGCCAAACCACAACAACCGATGTTGGACAAGCTTTTCTTCAATTGGTGCTACCTCTAGGCGATCACGTATATCATTATTCTGAACTCGATCCATTCTTGTGTGACTGCAAATCCATCACAACATACGCATTTCTGCAACACTCAGTTGTTGAACATGTCGAATCTTTGTAGATCAACATTCTGCTCCATACAACATAGCCGGTCTAATCGCCGTTCTATAGAACTTGCCTTTTAACTTTTGTGGTACCCTCTTATCACAGAGAATGCCAGAAGCTTGTCGCCACTTGATCCACCCTGCTTTGATTCTATGGCTAACGTCCGCATCTGTAGCATCGATCTCAGATACCGAAAGGTATCCTTCTTAAGCACTACTTGACCTTCCAAACTCACATCTCCCTCATCCTGTACAACTCCACCAAAGTCGCATCTCATGTATTCGGTTTTAGTTCTACTCAATCTAAAACCTTTAGACTCAAGAGTCTACCGTCATAACTCTAGTTTCCTATTTACTCCCGCGTCCACTAACACTACATCATCAGCGAACAACATACACCAAGGGATATCCCCTTGTATGTTCCTGGTAACCTCATCCATTACCAAGGCAAAGAGATACGGGTTTAAGGCTGACCCTTGATGAAGTCCAATTTTAATCAAGAAATAACCTATGTTACCATCGTTTGTTCGAACACCAGTCAAAACATTGTTGTACATGTCATTGATGAGGGTCACGTACTTTGATGGGACTTTATGTTTGTCCAAAGACCACCACATAACATTTCTTGGTATCTTGTCATAAGCCTTCTCCAAGTCAATGAAAACCAAGTGGAGGTCATTCTTCTGCTCTCTAAACCGCTCCATAACCTGTCTTATTAAGAAGATTGCTTTTGTGGTTGACCTTCCGAGCATGAAACCAAATTGGTTTGTTGATATCTACGTCGTTCCTCGCAGGCGCTGCTCGATGACTCTTCCATAACTTCATAGTGTGGCTTATCAACTTAATTCCCGATAATTAGTACAACTTTAGATATCTCCCTTGTTCTTGTAGATTGGTACCAATACGCTTCTTCTCCACTCCTCAGACATTTTGTTCGATCGAAAGATATTGTTGAACATCTTGGTTAGCCATACTATAGCTATATATCCTCGAGACATCTCCACACCTTGATTGGGATACCATCAAGGCCCATCGCTTTGCCCTCTTTCATCTTTTTCAAGGCTTTTCTGACCTTCGATTCTTGAATCCTTCGCACAAAGTGCCTATTAGTGTCATCAAACGAGTCGTCCAGCTGAACGGTGGTGTTCTCGTTCTCACCATTGAACAATTTATCAAAATACTCTTACCATCTATGTCTGATCTCATCCTCCTTCACTAAGAGCTGCTCCCTCTCATCCTTTATGCACTTGACTTGGTTGAAGAATGATCAATCTACTTGAATTCTCAAAGAAAAAAAGAAGAGGTACTAGCATGAGAGCGTTCAGGCAGCTATTGGCTCACCTAGAGATAGCAATGGGCCGCGTTTCCCGATTCCTTGTGGAGGATTCCTCTATTATAGCAAGGCTAATAATACAGCCTTCAGCTCACTGTATGGATCCTTACAACCCATTTATTAGCCAACTCATATAGTAGTTGGTTTACTTATAGTCCATCCCTTCCTCTCAAAAGTTTCTTGGTTCCTGTGCTTCAGCTGGCTGCAAACCGACAGCCCACCTTTCTTCTCTCTCCTCCTTTTTCCCCTCCACCTCAGCCTTCTATTATACTTGCTCTTAGGGGATGGGGATGGTTGTAATTTCATCCCCACGGGGATATTAACAGGGAGAAAGTTTCCCTCGTCGGGTATCATGGAGACAGGGACGGTTCCCTATTCGCCGTCCCCATTCCCCACGTAGTATGTAATTTATATGAATTGGCCCAAGTAAACATCTAAAGTGTTATGTGAATTTGTCCTAAGCTAACATGGAAAGCCCACTAACTAATACTCCCTCCGTCCAAGAAAGAATTAACTTTTAGAACAGTGCTACGCTAAATTATGTCAAGTTTGACCAAATATATATAAAAAATACTAATATTTATCGCACTAAATAGGTAACATTAGATTCATGAAACATATTTTCATAATACACTTATTAGGCGTCATAAACATTAATATATTTACCTATATATTTGATCAAATTTTAGGCACAAAAACTAAGAATGCATCTAAAATTGAATTTTTTTGGGGACGGAGGTACTAGGCCCATCCAGCCACTAAGCCCTAACAAGCTAACTGCTACCCTTCGAGTAGGTACCAAAGCTCACCAATTTGACCAAAAATTCCAAAATAACACATGCCGCCGCCACCGGAATGATTGTCGCTCGCAGATAGGTGCAACTTCCTGCCAATCTGCCCCTCTCGCAATCCCACCGCTTGAATCTCATAGGTTCCTCCTAGATCCACCCCTCGCCTTGCATCTTCTCGGCGTAGAGGCACTAGAGCACGGGGGGCGCTGGGGTGGTGGCACGCGGTTGCATCCATGTCGTCATCAAGCTGAAGACCGTCCCATTCAATTGCAACAAATCCATGGAGGGTGACGATGGGCTTCCAAGCTAGCGGGTTGCTACTTGGCTGCCCACTGCGCGGCTTGGGTGCCGATGAAAGGTGAACTCCTGGCCTCCTAAGTTGATTGAGTGTTTCATAGTCACGGGGACAGGGACCCTGTCGAGCACAGAATAATCGGGCGGGAGCGAGGATAGGGAGGGAACGTCTCCTACCAGCTTTAACGGGGACAGGGACAGGGAAATTTTACCCCCGCAGGGACGAGGATGGTGACTCATTCCCCGACGGGGAATTCCTTGTTGCCATCTCTAGGTTCACCAAAGTCAACAAGCACAAGATCATCGCATATAAAAGATAGCATCTTGGCTACTCAAAACGGTAGAAATGATTGTCTGAGGTCATTAACTATCTAAGGTGCAGCAACAGCACCAATCAAGCAAGGCACTATTCCTGACGGTGAATGAGCAACAAAGAATAAAAGATCGGTGGAAGCAACTAGACCTAAGCACTGCTGATAAGGAAGGAGGGAAAGGATGTGTAACAATCTTATGGTCCCAACAGAGATAGGGATGGAGACAAATTTTGGGTTCAAGCCCAATCCAATCGCCCAGTTTATAGGAACTGAGCTTAGTTCAACTGTGCGGGTGCACACATCAACATGTAGGTCTGAGTACTCTTTACCTTGCATCTGGGTGCCATTTTCTTCTTATTTACAAAGCCACCTAGTTCCTCCAGGTTTGTCAAACTATTTTTTATACATATACCAGGGCAAGAAAAGGCATAAATACCCCCAATATAGTATACATGCATCTAACAAAATCTTAGTGAACACTACACTAAACCGACAAGATAGATACTTCAAAAAAAAAAAAAATCACAGTTTTGAAGAGGAATTCATGTCACCCATAATATATTTAGGACTCGTAACTCATTAGCATTCACAACCGAATAGCGATAGCTTCAGGAGTGAAAGGTTCTATACCTTCACAAACTGGTAAAGCCCAAACTACATTAATCACCATTAAGTAAAAGCCAAATAAAGTATTCCTAACAAATGGGCAGTGAAATTTCATTAATAAGTGTTAACCGCCAACAAAAAACTCTCCGAATTAACCATTTAAAAAAAAAAATCCCCCCATAAACTCACCTCTCTATCTATAATCACGTTCACCTTCTTAAGCATAAAGCTAAATCACTCTAACATGCCACGTGATATGGATTTGGGATAGTATGAAGAATCGGCTAGTCACCCTCCACTTAGAGTATCTGATTGCTTTTAGGGTTCTTCTTGCTTGATCTCAACTAATACAAAGCTCTCTCTTCTCTTTTATATATGACTTATATCACCCCTAAGCAAAAATCCTAAATGAATCAATCTATTTATCTCTTTACTAACAAACCAACTAACCTAATATATTCCTTGGTATTGTTTACGTGTATCGTTAGACGTCTTGCCGTGCTGGTGGGCGATGCCTAGGGCTGGTCCACTACTATAACACACGAGTAACTAATCTCAAACCAGGTCCTGTTGATAGCACTAATCGCGAAGAGATTGCTAAAATAACCTATGGTACTTCAGTTGCAAACCAGGCAATGATTAAGCTGATTGCTGCCAGTAGCTAGAGAAAGTTGGGTCAAAATAAATCTATTTATAATCTATTTTATGCTTTTTCCGAGAATGCTGCCACTCGGACCCGAACCGAGATGCATGAGCACTGCTTTCTACAAGCAGCGTGTCTACCATTTTCACCATGGCAGCTGACTCGAAATAAGAGGTAGCTTTAAAGAAGGTAAATGCTATTTTCTCAAGAAAATGGTCAAGATTGGAGATTCACTAGAATTTAGGAACATCATCGCTTAGCCTATGTATCCAATACATACATAGCTCCAGACTATTCTAGTTTTTTTTTCTTCTAAAATATAAGATGCTACAATGCCAGTTCTTTAAGTAACAAGCTCCTTTTAGCAACTCCATAAATACTAAGATTGCTTCAAAACTGGACTTAAGTATCTTAGTTTTTTTTGTGGGGTCGGGGGGGGGGGGGGGGGGGTGGGGGGGGGGGGGGGGGGGGGGGGGGGGGGAATCGGTCCTAGAATTGACAGAGTTGTTAAGAGGCCCCTCTATCAGCTCCTGTCCATGATAAATCCTGCATCATGATACTACAAATCGTACCTGCGCTTGGCACTATATTGAACACTGGGCACACATGGCACTTAGGGCCCTGGTTTAATAGGGAAGAATTTGGTCTAATCCCTCAAACTGGCATGAAAGAGTGTTTGTTTTCCTTCATAATCCAAAGGGGAAACCCATCTATCCACACAAACACGCACTGTTGGGATCATTGTTTACACAACTTTTAGAGTGTTTGGTTTGAAGAATCACTCCATCCTAGATGAGGTGGTGCATCATGGGTCCAATCCTCAAATTTGGTGGAATTCCATTCCTCAAACTAGTACTACTTATTAGCTTGTGAGGAATGAGGTGATGATGGATCAACCCATTCCATTCCACAGCCAAACAAAAAAATAAGGAATGAGTAGATGATGGGCTTACTCATTCCTCAAACCAAACACCCTATTTATGAAGCAAGAGATGTAATGCAAAGTTTGGGGCACTGAGTAGCATAGCAGGTTCATCAACAAGTAACTCTCCCATTTTTTAAAAAAGAACAGTACTAGTGAGAGCTCTTTGTCATGAAAACTAAGGCAAAGTTGAAATGGACAAACTTGGCAGAGGCAATTAAACAGACCAGCACATACAGCCTCAGAAAATTGGGGCGAGTTCCTACCTTCTTGCTGCCTCTCTTTTTCCAACTGCAACTTTGCAAGGTCTATTTCCTTAACCTAGAAAAATAAAAACAGCATTCAGTAAGAGATATAGAAGGTTGTCTTCTCAAAAGGAATAGCTTTCAGTATCCATCTCACAAGAAAAAAAAGTGTGTAACCAGAAATATTACATGATTCAGAAGTGCATTTTGTTGTGCCTTCACGATTGTTCCAGCAAAACACCTCTTGAGCATTGCTATACGGAGGGCTTTACTAGGCGACAAAGGTTCAATGTGTAAATAACTTTCCTCCCCTAGAAGTCATCAGTACATCATAAGATCCACTACATTAGCAAACTATATCTGGAAAATCGTACCTTAAATTCCTAGATGTTATAACTATAAAGTAAGAATGTATAACTTAAACATAAGCAGGCACTCAAATATATGATGATGACTACCTTGCTCAGAGGAAATAGGAGGTGAAGTAGAATTGCAAGACTGTGTGACTCGTTTCCTAAGGTCGCAAGCAAAGCTTGTTAGCTAATTGATAACATGATATGGAATCATAAAATTAGGTTGAAATCATCAACATACCATTTGATAAATTGCTGTTCTCATTGGATTGTATGATTGATATTTCATCCTCCTGAAGATAGAATCATAGAAGATATTGCATAAGAGGGAGAATGTACAATCAGCTACTGATGACACTAGCAGATCAAGATAATTACAAGTAAGAAAAAGGAATTCTAGTCCAAACCTTTGTGCAAGAGAGTGAATTATCTGAAGAGCGCTCTTGACTAGCAGCTGCACGGAAGGACAAAAAAGAAAGAAAGAGCAAACCATTAAAAATCCTCGAGTGGACAGGCCATGGTGACAATCAAATCATCCAATCAAACCTTTGAGAGGGGTATTATCAGAGCCTCGCACAAAAAATCTAATTTTTACCTGTGCAAACAGCAGATAGCTATACATTAAAACGATATTGTCATAAAAAAGAATCATAGAGCAAAAAGGCATATGATTATCCTACTTTGGAGGTCATTGCATTTATTGATGGTTCCTTTGCTAGTGAATTTGAGCATGTGACCAACCCTCTAGGGATTGCAGACTTCAGTTTATGGCAGCTTGAGCCTTTACTGCCTTCATTGGTGGTTGTTCTTGTATTGGGTTCCTGCCGCTCCATTTTTCTTACCACTGATCTCCATTCTGAGTCAAATATTCTATTCAACTGTTCAGCAACTGCATGGACATCATTTCCTGGAGGATTATACTTCATTGCATTTGAGAATGTAAGCCTCACATCTGCTGCAACTTCACTGGCTGTAACATATTGCTTGTTTGTGAGTTTCTTCTTAACAGTGCCCAAGTCCATTGTGTTGCGGATAACATCAAAGTAATCAGGAATCCCATAAAGAACAGGGTCAACTGGTTTATGAAAAAGCCAACCACCTTTGTGATCCATGAGCTTCTTCAGAATTTTCCCACACAGCCTTGTCTTGCTAACGTTCATGATTTCAGCCATGTTCTTACAGAGTGACTGGTGCCCAAATATAGAATTTGATGTCACCTCAGTTTTTTTTCGAGTGTTTACTTCTCTGGACCTCAGAATCTGTACTAAGGCAGACTGATTCACGTCTTATACAAACTGCCTTCCTCGTTTCACTCTTGTGATCTTGGCATACTTGGTAAGAATCTTTCTGGTTTTGATAGAGGACCATTAACTTCAGACTTCTCAATACCTCTCAGACAGCAACACAACGCGCCAGGGCTGGAAACACAAGATTCATATAGAAGATATATAACATGCACAAAAAGAAGGTAGGTCCAAAAAAGGAAAAACAGCAGAACCACAACAGAAATTGCTTATGCAATTCATTTTAAACAGTTGTTTCACATAACTTTTGCCAGAGTAACAGTAAAAATTGCATGGCAACAACTATACTGCCCATGCAGTGACCAGCCAAATGATACAGAACAATAGGATATAAGCGTTTTTGTCTTGTACATTTCATTGAAACAGCTTGTCAATACTGCCAATAGGATATTTAATTTAATACTTCTAAGCAATGATCATACTTCATATATGGTTTTAAAAGAGTGGAAGTCCATATGCCACCCTATTTCCTTCGTTTCCATCATGTTGCTAAGTATATATTAAATTTACTTAACAGGAGAGTGGTAGCAATCTAAAAGTGGTCCATGCACGATGTTAAACATTTTTTTCAAGAGAGAATTCCCATACCTGAACTCCAAACAAGAACTCCTTATCCCCAAAAGGGGAAACATAGTAGCATTCTTATTTTCAAAACAGGTTTTCCAGTTTGGAATAAGTTCTAACACCATGATGTCCATGAACAATGATAATGTGAACTAAGGATCAAGATAGCCAGCACAAATGGCATGCTTCAAGGGCTCATGGCTGTTTTCTCTGAAGCATGCGTCACATGCTATGCACCCTTTTTGCAGTAGCCACACAATATCAAGTAGCACTATGAAAGCACAATCTCTTTTCATTATATGGCATGCCTTCTTTCGGCGGTATGGTTTATACCATGTAAATCTAAGTTCCATATGGTAACTTTGAGATTATATTGTATGTCGCCAATACCAACAATGCATAGTGTGTTCAGATATTTTTGTTTCACATAGTAGTAGCATTTATATATTATTACAATGGTCTAATATTCCATTGGAACTACGGCACCGAGTCACCATAAGTGAAACTACCCATGCAGGAGGACCATGCAAAACAAAAGCATGTCTAATGGTCTTTTGCATTGAAGGTGACCAACGGTCAAACAACAAAATTCTGTTTTTTTTTTTTCATTTTCCACATCAATTTCTGCGATTTGTGCCAGGGACTACCCACACATCAATCATCTCAAGGAACTAAGTAGCATGGCAATTCACATGAACATAACTAAAAGGTCAATCCATCACATAATAAACCACAGGCATGGGCATGCAGTCACGTTAACCTAGCTCGATAAGCCCAATTTCCACCTGTCGCTGTGGCACATACCACCTCATACAACGACCACAAATCCTACAAGCGCCAATTAAGCCTAACTGCCTATCACCCAATTATTAAATCATCAATCGACGGAAAGCGTGCAGCAGCTCAAAGCAAAACCCATGGAAGCTTCAAAACCCTAGGGCAAGGGTCAATCGACCCAGCGACAGCGCCTACTGTCCCCTCATGAATGGTGCAAGGAGAGAAGAACCAATCTGGTTGAAAGCTCTAGTTTGGTTTTGGTTAATCGATGAAATCCTAAGTGCTAAACTAGTTTATCAAAGTGATTATGAGATAGGTAGCACTACTCCAAGTGATGAAGCAATGGCGAAGATCATGACGATGGTGATGGCATGGTGATGGTCAAATGCTTGAACTTGAAAAGAAGAAAGAGAAAAACAAATGGCTCAAGGCAAAGGTATAAATAGTAGGAGCCATTTTGTTTCGGTGATCAAGACATTTAGCGAGTGTGATCACATTTATGTTAGATAGCCGTACTATTAAGAGAGGTGAAACTTGTATTGAAATACGGTTATCAAAGTACCACTAGATGCTCTTGTTAGGATCGATGGTGTGTACCTTTCTGTGTAACCCGTAAATCGGGGTAGACCTCTCCTTTAGGGCTTCTCTACTCGCCCTGGCTCAGTAGCACCGCAGCAACGTAGGACGCCGGTACCACGGCGTTGTAGGCGTCGTGGTGGCGATGCTGTGAAGTCCAGTGGCTCTGTGGAGACCTTGCAGAGGCGACGGCGGTCATCGGTGGGCACATCCCATCGCTGGCAGCACGGTCTTTAGATCGGTTTAGGGTTAATGTAGGTGGGTGTGGCGGCTCACGGTGAACCTCGTGGGACGAGCCCCGATCCCCACATTCTCTATTTGTATGTGCTGTGCGACAGAGGCCCACCAACCAATTAGGGTTGAGCTCCCCTGACCAGGGAGCAGATACAAGGGCCCAATAGGCCGTTGGGCCTATTGGTGGAGATCAGCTAGCATTCTCCCCCTTGATCTCATTCTATCTTTCACTTTCATGTCATTTACTTTTGTTCATTCCATTACAGATTAGCTCATAGAGCATGTCTTATCGTCACGGTCCATTGCCGATAGACTTAACAGCTACAACTCACTACTCTGTTCTGAAATAGATACTTATCTTTTGGGCCTTCTTTTGTCCAGGAATTTTATAGGCTTTCCCTTAAACCCATGCTAGCTACACGTTCTCTGAACACCATATCCTCTGAACATGTTGGGTGGTAAGCCTTTTGTAAGTGGATCCGCGAGCATATTTTCTGTACTTATATGCTCAAGACTTATGACTTGATCCCGGACTTTATCTTTCACAACATAATACTCTATGTCAATGTGTTTGGCAGCACCACTTGACTTATGTTGTGAGCATCCTTTACTGCCAGATTATAATCGCAGTATAACTTTAGTGGTCTATAGATGTCGTCAACCACCTTCAAACCGGGTATGAACTTCTTTAGTCAGTTCACCTGCCCGTTGCCTCATAACATGCTACAAACTGTCATACATTGTGGACGATGTAGTGACAGTTTGCTTTGAGCTTTTCCATGAAATAGCTCTCCTTTGCGAGATGATAGAAAATCCATATCTGGATATGCATTCACTCTCGCATAATCAGAATATGAATATCCCACCATGTGGAGTGAATCAGATCTTATATATGTCATCATGAGGCCTTTCGTTCCTTGCAAATAATGCAAGATTTTCTTTACTAATTTTAGTGTTCTATTCCAGAATTGCTCTGGAATCTGCCAAGTAAAATCCGGTAACAAATGCCAAGTCAGGGCGCGTACATACTTGAGCATGTTGCAAGCTTTCGACAGCTGAAGCATATGGAACCACTTTTACTTTATCGATTGAGCTCATATTGATTCCTAGGGCATTGAAAATCCCCATATTTGTCGCCCTTGACTATAGGAGCAGGTGAGGGACTATATTTGTGCATACTGAATTTCTTTAAGATCTTTTCTATGTATGCCTTTTGTGACAGTCCTTATACCCTTTTTCTTCTATCTTGGTGAATCTTGATCCCTAGAACGAACGAGGCTTCGCTAAGATCTTTCATATCAAATTTCTTTGTCTCCAGTAGTAGACTAACATCACTACTAGCAAGTAAGATATCATCTACATGCAGGACAAGGAAGATAAAATTCCCATTCTTAAACTTTGTATAGACACAATTGTTCTCTACATTTTCTTTAAAACCCAAAATTCTTTATTGACTAATCAAACTTCAAGTATCACTGTCTTGAAGCTTGCTTTAATCCATAAATGGATTTCTTTAGGCGGCATTCCATTCGTTCTTTTTCTTCCATGACAAAACCTTTCGGTTGTGCCATGTAAACATTTTCCTCCAAGTCTCCGTTGAGAAATGCCATCTTTACATCCATCTGATGTAATTCTCAATCGTAATGTGCCACTAATACCATTATGATTCTGAAGGAAACTTTACATGAGACTGGAGAAAAAGGTCTCATTGTAATCAATTCCTTCTCTTTGCATAAAGCCTTTTACCACAAGTCACACTTTATATGTCTCTATATTTCTTTGAGAGTCATGTTTAGTCTTGTAGACCCATTTATAGCCTACTGTTTTGACTCCTTTAGGAATTATTTCTAAATCCCAAACTTTATTGACATTCATCGATTTCATTTCATCTTCCATGGCCTCAAGCCACTTTGATGAATGATCACTTCTCATGGCTTCTTCAAATGAGGTGGGATCATCCTCTATTTGAAATTTCTTAGTGTTATACACTTCATAATCAGCAGAAATAGCTGATTTTCTAACTCTTTGAGACCTTCTAGGGGCCTCCACATTTGACACAACTTTTGTTTGAGGCTGTTGTTGCTCCCCCTCATGTGTGGCAATAGGTTCTATAGGATCCTGAGGAACAGGTTCCTCATCGTTATTCATTATTGCCACAGGTGGGATAACAATAGGTGCTGACACCACAATATCTAGCACTGTCGGTGCAGCTATAGCAGGTAGTGAGAAAAATGGCTCATGATTCATTAGAGTAGACGCATACACCCACTTCACTTCAAGGACAATTTCTCGAGCTACCATGCTACCCCTCATCTTTTCATCCTCTAGGAAAACAGCGTGTCTCGTTTTCACAAACTTTGTATGTCTCTCTGGACAGTGGAAAATGAAAACCTTTTGACTTTTCTGTGTTGCCAATGAAATGGCACCTTACTGTTTTGGGATCTAACTTCCCAATATTTGGGTTAAATACTTTAGCCTCAGCAGGGCTCCCCCACACACACGCAAGTGGTTTAGTGAGGGTACACGTTCTGTCCACAACTCATACGGTGTTTTGGGCACCGATTTACTTGGTACTCTTTTGAGAATATGAATGAGGTTTTTAACGCCTCCATCCACAGGCTCAACTGTAAGGTGGAGTAACTTATTATACTACCCACCATATCCATCAGGGTACGATTGATTCTTTTAGCTACTCTATTCTGCTGAGGTTCACCCGGTATAGAATACTGGGCTACTATACCATTCTTTTAGGGTATGCCGACCGTAGTACTCCCCCATGGTCAGACCTGACTATCTTAATCTTTAATATCTTAAATTTATCCAATGCTTCTGTTCTTTCTTTGATTGGATAAATATAGCCATAATGGGAGTAATTATCTATGAATGTTATGAACGGATCATAACCATCCACACTCTTTACAGGAAAGTTGACCACAGATGTCTGTGTGAATAATCTGTAAAATTCCTGCGCTTCGTTTGCCATCTTTCTTAATCTTCTTTACATACTTTCCTTTTATGCATTCCCTGCATTGTTCTTAATCTGAGAGCTCTAATGGAGGAAGAATATCATTCTTAACTTGTCTTTCTATTCTCCTCCTTGAAATATGACCTAAACGACAGTGCCATAATTTTGACAACGCATCATGAGCTCTCTTATGCCACCATTTCTAGAGTAACATTCTGTCACCAGCTGCTTTATCAACTGGGTAGCATATGTCTTTGAAGAGCCAGTGAACTGACTCTTTATTCTATCGAGGTACTCGGTGACTATGTCACACTCTAGGATTGAGCCCACAATTACAGGTTCAATCATATTCTGTCACACTCTGGGATTGAGCCCACAATTGCAGGTTCAATCATGTTCTTTATCATAGCCAAAATATTTCTTGTTGGCAGTGACCCACTTCCTATGCACAAAAATCATAGGACTATATTTTGGGATTCAAAATCCCTCTCTTTAGTTGCCCAAGTGGCATCATTCTCTTTTGTCTCCCTCACTGGTGCCACAAACTCAGTGGAACGCGGTGAGGTGACTACCCAGTCCACCTTAGACAAGATAAAAACTAGGTCAAAACTTTTCTTATCATAAAAATAACACCATTTGCACGCCTTGATTCCAACATTGGTCAAAATCAAAATATACAATTATTCTTATACACTAATTCTACATCACCGTTGGGCAAAAATAGAATTAATGCATAAATCTTTAACTTTCACAACTGTTCTTACACACTAATTCTACATCACCATTGGGCAGAAGTAGAATTAATGCATAAATCATTAAAATTAACATCTGTTCTTATACACTAATTCTACATCACCGTTGGGCAGAAGTAGAATTAATGCATAAATCATTAACATTACGATATTGTTATTAACAACGTTGGTCAGAAAACAACAACATCATAATCATATCTAAACTCTTTTACTCCAATTAAATATCATATTGATTCAAAATAACTGGAGAATCAACATTTTCTTTAGTAGCGAAAAAATATCTTTTTCTCCAATTAAATACCACGTTGGTACAAATTAACCAGAGAATAAACAATTTCTCTAGCTATGGAAAAACTTCTCCTTTTCTTGAATTTTACCCACAGGAAAAAATTGTCTTTTCTATTTCCTTTAATCCCTTAATCAATTTCCAGGAAATAAACATTTACTGGCAAAACTTTTCTTTTCTCCAGTTAAATATCATGTCGGTTCAAAATCACTAGAGAATATACTTTTTTTAGCAGCGGAAAACGTATGCTCAATTTCTTGAATTTTACCCACAGGGAAAAATTACTTTTTCTATTTTCCTTTTGAGTCATTTATTCATTTTCTAGAAAATAAAATCTTTACTGGAAAATGAAAAAAAAACAAAACTAATTCAAATTCTCACTTTTCTTTGATCTTGGGCTCAATCTGCCTCTGTCGACCCAAAACCGGCAAAAGCTAGCTTGGCCCAGCTCACCGCGCGCGCGCAGGCCGCATCCAGGCCGCAACCTGGGCCTGGGCCGGTAAAGTGGCGCTGCCGCGCGCTCCCACCTGGGCTGTGAGTCGGCCCATGCATCTGGCGCCATTGGATCTGATCGGACGGCCGTCCGCGCGTTTCGCTCGGTATAAAAACCCGCCGACGCCGCGTTCCTCAGAAACCCTAGGTCATTCTTTCCGTCTGCTTCTCTCTCTTCTTCGCCGCTCTCTCCTCTCTCTACCTCACACAGCAGCGAGGCGAGCGCAACCGAGCAAGCAGCGAGCGAGCGGGCATCCATGGCGCCGCCGCCGGCCCCTTCGCTGGCATGCACGCTCCCCATCGGGTGAGCGCGCCGCTGTCGAGCGGCCTGGCCGTGGCCCCCTTTTGGCCTCGCTCTTCTTCTCCCACGCCGGCAAAGGGTCGGCTCGGCTCTTCTTCTCCCTCGCCGGCGAAGGGACATCCCGACGCACGGCGAGGTAGATCCATTCTTTTCCTTTTCCCCTTTCTTCTCCGATTTGGGTCTTGTTCCTCTTTTCTGAACTGGTTAGTGTTTGGATCTTCCCCTTCGGATTTAGGGTTCGGCATCCAACCTTCCCCTTTTCCCCTTCTGTGATTTGGATTGTTCTTCTTCCTTTTCTTTTCGAGTTCATCCGAATGGGAAACTAGGGTTAGGGTTAGGGTTCCGACCCTTCTTTTTCTCTTCTTCCCCAATCGGATCTAGATCTTGTTTGCTTTGCTTTGTTTGACCGATTGGGGTTAGGGTTCGTGTGCCGACCCCTTTTCTTTGTTCTTTTCTTTTCATTTGAATTTCCTTTCTTTTCTTTTCCCTTGTTTACCCAAAAAGGGGATCTAGGGTTAGGGTTTGGTTCTGACCCCTGTTCTTCTTCTTTCTTTGGTTTTTTCTTTTCTTTGATTTCTTTTCTTTTCGGATTTCATCCGAATGGCTTTACCCTTTTCCCTTTCTCCATGTGAGTTAGGGTTAGGTCTTAGGGTTCGGCCAAATCTGAACCTACTCTTCTTCTTTCCTTAGATCCAAACTGGATCCGTTCGTTTCTTTACTTTTGCCGTGCGCTGTCGAACGGTGCGGCTTCTTTCCCCCAACGCACGGTGGCGGTGATGACCGGTAGACAGTGATGTTCGACACCCTAGTCACTTTTTTCTTTGCTTTTACCCGGCTAGGGTTAGGATTACACAGAGGCAACCGGCTCTGGTACCATTGTTAGGATCGATGGTGTGTACCTTTCTGTGTAACTCGTAGATTGGGGTAGACCTCTCCTTTAGGGCTTCTCTACTCGCCCTGGCACAGTAGCACCACAGCAACGTAGGACGCCGGTATCACGGCATTGTAGGCGTCGTGGTGGCGATGCTGTGAAGTCTAGTGGCTCTGTGGAGACCTTGCAGAGGCGACGGCGGTCATCGGTGGGCACATCCCGTCGCTGGCAGCACAGTCTTTAGATCGGTTTAGGGTTACTGTAGGTGGGTGTGGCGGCTCACGGTGAACCTCGTGGGACAAGCCCCGATCCCCACCTTCTCTATTTGTATGTGCTGTGCGACAGGGGTCTACCAACCAGTTAGGGTTGGGCTCCCCTAATCAGGGAGCAGATACAAGAGCCCAATAGGTCATTGGGCCTATTGGTGGAGATCAACTAACAGCTCTAACTCATTGCATATGCATTTAGGATCTAGTAGAGTGCTAACACCCTTTAAAATGCTTATGAAAATATGCTAATACATGTGCATAAAGTGATACACTTGGTGGTTGGCATATTTGAGCAAGAGTTAGAAACTTCACCGGCGCCCTATACAGAAAAGATGGAGGTTCACAGAGTGACCGGACGCTGGTGGTGCGGTGACCGAACTCTGGGTTTAGAGTCCGGTCAGTGATAGCAGTAAGCACACGGTCTCGATCTTGTGACCGAACGCTGGCATGTAAACTGACCGAACATTCATGGTATGAGTCCGGTCAGTGCTGACGTACGCTGACGTGAGGTGCATAGAGGAAACATTGAGTGACCGGACGCCGGGTGAGTCCGGTCGAGCATGACCGGACGCGTTCGATCGTGAAATTTCGTGTTTGAAACCTTACTAGAAATGACTGGACGCTGGGGTCCTACGTCCGGTCACTTTCTAACTGACGCGTCCGGTCATCACTTGACCGTTGAGATCGGGCGATCAGCGTTTGAAGCCGGTGACACGTGGCAAGCATCGAGCAACTGGACGCTTGGGTCCTGCATCTGGTCGAACTGACTAGAGCATCCGGTCATCCCGTGTTGTGCCCAGTGAAGGGGTACAATGGCTCTATTTCGTGGGGGCTTCTATTTAAGCTCCATGGCCGGCTCAAGCTCACTCTCTTGGCCATTCTACATTGACATAGCAATCTTCTGAGCTTAGCCAAAGCCCTCCCACTCATTTCCATCATTGTTTCATCATCATTATGAGATTGGGATAGAATCCAAGTGCATTGCTTGAGTGATTGCATCTAGAGGCACTTGGTGTTCGCGTTTTGCTGCAGGATTCACTTGTTGCTCTTAGTGGTTGCCACCACCTAGATGGCTTGGTGCAGCGGAGGAGGATTGGCATGAGTCGGTGATTATCTGTGACCATCTTCGGTGATTGTGAGGGGATTTGTACCTTCCCCGATGGAGCGTCGAAAGGTAACTCTAGTGGATTGCTTGTGTCATGGAGTTACCTCACTTGTGGGTAGATTCTTGCGGTGTCCAAATTGTGTGGATGAGGTTTGTACAACACCTCTTAGCCATCGAACCATCAAGTGTTGGTCGACACAACGGGGACGTAGCGTGTTGGCAAGCACGTGAACCTCGGGAGAAAATTGGTTGTCTCTTGCCATTTGGTATTCTCCTAGTGATTGATTTAATATTCACCTTGTGATTGGTTCACTCCTCTACATGGCGGTATAATCACCATACTCACTCATTTATATTCTTGTAAACTAGTTGTGGCAAGCTCTTTAGTGTAATTAGAATTGAGAGTTTGCTTTGTTATTTTAAGTTCATCTAGTGGAGCTCTTTAGAGTAGCAAGATTGAGAGCTCTTAGTGAGTAGTAACATTGCAAGTTGTGTGCCTAGTAATCATTGCAACTAGAATTATTGGATAGGTGGCTTGCAACCCTTGTAGAGCTAGAGCAAGTTTGCATTTCACTATTTGTCATACTAATCAAATTGCTCTAGTTGATTTGTAGATTTTTAAATAGCCTATTCACCCCCTCTCTAGTCATATTAGGACCTTTCACTGGTGCCCACTCTGCCATCCAGAGAGCACGGGCTGCCGGACGAGGCTTGCCTGAATCCTCAGCCCTCATGGGGTCGGGCGCCCCCTCCCTCTTCGTGTACCCATGATCCCCATAGATCCCACACAAGCGCGGGGTAAGTCATAGATACGTGTGCGCCAACAGAGCCGTCGCCCCAGCAGCAGCAGCTCTGCCGCCGCAGGTCTGGCTTGATCTTCACCGGCGAGCGAGCAGCGACACGGAAGGAAAGGGGATATTTAACTTTTTACTATTATAATGAATATCACCTCTTCAGATAGCACTCTTAAAATTGCTCCTACATATTTACCATCGAGAGAGAGTATTTGATACATTCTTGCCATTTTCGCTGACACGGCACGTCAACTCGACCTAATAGCATAGACCGGCCACGTGAAATGATATTTTTGCCCATCATCTATTTCTTCTATCTCTATCCCTTCCTCGCTCGAGCTTCGGCCATGGCCAATGATGGGGTCCATGGCGGTGACTAACAGGACATAGGGGAAGTTGGGGGGCAAGGCAGCCGGGGCCACGGCCTGCAGGTCTACGCCCGATGCCGACGACGAACATGGCCACAGCCCGCAGGGGAAGGCTCGGTCGTAGCCCCAAGGAATGGTGACCAAGCCGGTCATTGTCGGCGACCTCATCCACCACGTCGCCTCCTCCTACCTCTCCAACCGCCTGTCCTACAACTACACCCTCCGTGACTCCGTCGACAATAACCTAGACAACGACGACGACCCCTTCGCCGATGTCGTCTCCAGCAGCAAGAAATGCCTGCAATCCCCATCCGCTACGGAGGCGAAGGAAATTGAGGAAGAGGAGTGGGAGGAAGAGGAGGAGAAGCTCATGATCTAGGAGGAGGGGGAGCAGGAGAAAGAGAGGCTGGCCGCCGCGGCCAAGGGCGCCGAGCGCGCCCATGACGCGGACGCACTGATGGCGGAGGTGTTCGACGCCGTCTTTGGGGTGCACCGCGCTGAAAGCTTTAGTTTGGTTTTGGTAAATTGATGAAACCTAAGTGTTAACCTAGTTTATCAAAGTGATTATGAGATAGGTAGCATTACTCCAAGTGGTGAAGCAAATGAAGATCATGGCTTAATGATGGTGATACCATGGTGATGATAAAGTGCTTAGACTTAGAAAAGAAGTAAAAGAAAAACAAAAAAAAAGCTCAAGACAAAGGTGAAACTTGTTGTGAGCTTTTTGTTTAGTGATCGAGACACATAGAGAGTGTGATCACATTTAGAATTGATAGTTGTACTATTAAGAGGGGTGAAACTCGTATCGAAATACGGTTATCAAAGTGCCACTAGATGCTCTAACTCATTCCATATGCATTTAGGATCTAGTGGAGTGCTAAAATCCTTGAAAATATTTGTGAAAATATGCTAACACACATGCACAAAGGTGATACATATTGTGTTTAGCACTTGGGAGCAAGGGTTCAAAACTTTACCGGCGGAGTGTCATAGAGTGCACCGGACGCTGGTCACACAGTGATCGCACTCTGACCCTGCGTCCGGTCAATAGTAGCTATAAGCGCACGGTCTTAGTCTCATGACCGGACGCTGGCGTGAAGAGTGACCGGACGCTCAGGGCCTGTGTCCAGTCAGTACTGACGTATGTTGATGTGGTAGCGTGAGGAATAGCAGTGACGTGTGGCAGTTGGAGAATGATCAGACTCAGGTGCTGCGTTCGGTCGTACAGGAGCGGACGCGTTCGGTCGCAAAATAGAGGTTTGGGGAGCTCTCTGTAAATGATTGGACTCTGGCTTGTGTGTGTCCGGTCGCTTATAATCGAACGCAACTGGTACCTTACTGGAAGTGATCGAACATTGGGGTCCTACGCCCAGTCCTACACTATAGAGCATCCGATCACAACTTAAGTGCACTGACGACCGTTGAGATCGGGCGATCAGCATTTGAAGCAGGGGCCTCGTGGCGTGCATCGCTCGACCGGACGCTAGGGTCCTGCGTCCGATCGATCTGACTAGCGCATCCGGTCGCCCTGATTTTTTAGGGTACAGAGAGCCAACGGCTCTATTCGTGGGGTTCTCTATTTGAGCCCCATTGCTGGCTCTAGCTCACTCTTTTGGCCATTTGCATTGACATATCAACTTTGTGAGCTTAGCCAAAGCCCTCCCACTCATCTCCATCATAGATTTATCATCTTTGTGAGATTAGGAGTGAATCCAAGTGCATCGCTTGAGTGTTTGCATCTAGAGGCACTTGGTGTTCATGTTTCACTGCGGGATTCTCTTGTTACTCTTGTTGGTTGCCGCCACCTAGAAGGCTTGGAGCAGTGAGGATCGTTGAGCGGAGGTTGGTGATTGTCTTCGACTCTGATCGAGGTGATTGTGAGGGGTTCTTGAACTTTCCCCGGCGAAGAGCCAAAAGATACTCTAGTAAATTGCTTGTGACTTGTGTGATCCTCATCTTGTGTTGGTTGTGTAACACGTCTAGTGTTACGAGCTTGCTTAGCACCGCGATTTACGCCTAAGAGGATTTATCGAAATGATTTTCTTAGATTTTAAAATTTAACTTATGTTTAAAAACGTTATTTTGGCGAATCATATTAAACAACAGGTTAATTAGTTCCTAGATGTTTTGTTTCTACAAGTTAGTATGATGAATGGATGAGTGTATGAAATGTGTAGTTGTTGAAAGTAAATTGGTTTGGGCATATTAAAAATTACGGCAAACGCGCTAAAAAATTGTTAGTTCTAGCTAAGTAGTATTCTCTCTAAGTCAGAAATGATAATAGCAAACAATGCCGATTCGACATTCGAATTCTAACAGGAATTATTAGGCACTAGCTTCATGTTTTGGCACTGTTGATTGCACCATGGCGAGTACTTTACAATGGTGAAATGGTCGGTTGGTTAGTGTTGATCTTAGGCGCTAATTAAAATGTCTTAGTAGTTTACAATGGCGTAGTTGGGACTCGTTCTGGCCCCGGTCAACGCACCTGGACCTGCGACATCGCGCGCGTGGGCCTGCACGGCCTGGCTACGCCGGTTGTTGGCTTGTCGAGTCACCTCCTACCGCCAGCACGTGGTTCTGCCCCTGCCCATGCCGTGCCATTTCACGTTCTATGCGTGTGCAGGCGTGTCGCTGCCGACCACATTATGCTTGGCCACTGCCTCTGCCCCACGTCGCGTTTATATTATTGGACGTACCGCATGGCTCCTCGTTTTCTCTCGTGCGCCGCTCTTCTTTGCCACCGTTCGCTCTCTTTCTCGGTTGCCAGCCACCAACGACGCTGCTCTAGGTGACCTCCCCTGCCTCCCGCCCGCCGTCGCCCAGCCACCGTGAGCGCGCGCGCTCCTCGATCGTGCTGGGCCTGCTGCTCCCAGGCCCCGTCCCTCTCATGCGTCTGCTCGGCCTCCCCTCTCTCTCTCGCTCTGCTGCTAGCACGCATCCGCCATGGTGTAGGGTCGAGATGGCGACTAGAGGGGGGTGAATAGTTGTTTCTAAAACTTAATCGTGTCGGCTAACCAAAATAAGTGTGGAATTAAAACTATCGGTCTAGCCAAAATTATACCCCTCTATCTATGTTCTCTAGCACCTTGCAAAGATCCTAATTAAGCAACAAAGGGCTAACTAGAGCTCACCTAACCAATTCTAGGAGCAAGGTCACACAAACCTATGCCACTAGTATTTCAAGCAATGAGGGAGCTCCTACACATGCTAGTAAGCAAAAGCACAAAGTCAACTAAGCTCACTAGCAATGCTCAATAACAAGGCAACCAATGCCAAATTAGAGAGCGTAAATACTTAGCTACACAAACTAAGCAAAGTGACTAACAAGGTTACACAAACCAAATTAGCCACGCAAGGGAGCTACTTCTATGCTACACAAGCAAGAAGGTAACTAGTGAGCTACACAAGCTAACTAATTACAAGAGCAACTACACAAGCACAATGTATATAAAAGTAATTACAAGCTTGTGTAATGAGGATGCAAACCAATAGGAAGAACAAGGTTGACACGGTGATTTTTCTCCCGAGGTTCATGTGTTTGCCAACACGCTAGTCCCCGTTGTGTCGACCACTCACTTGGTGGTTCGGTGGCTAATTGGCATCACCCGCCAAGCCCACATGTCGGGCACTGTAAGAACCTACCCCGAAAGTGAGGGTAGCTCAATGACTTGCTTTACTAGAATTGCTCTTTGTGGCTCCCACGGGGCAAGCACAATGCCCCTCACAAAGCTCTTCTCTGGAGCACCGCACAAGCTTCTTGCGGGCTTCGACGGAGACCACCACCAAGCCGTCTAGGAGGTGGCAACCTCCAAGAGTAACAAGCACCACCGGCTTGCAACTCGATCACCTAGTGCCACTCGATGCAACCTCATGATGTAATTGCACTAGAATCGCTCTCTCACACAATCGGATGATCACTATCAAGCATATGTGAGATGGAGGGCTCCCAGGCACTCTCAAGCATGGACACAAAGTCCTCCGAGGTGCTCAGCACCAGCCATGGTCGAGACCCCTTCTATTTATAGCCCCATAGGCTAAACTAGCTGCTACCCCTTCACTAGGTGTTTTTCGGGTTGACCGGATGCTGGACCTTAGCATCCGATCAACGGATGCTCACCACATGTCGCCTCCGTTCAACCTCAGTCACTTGATCTCACTGGTCAAGTGATGACCGAATGTAGCTGCTCAAAGTGACCTAACGCAGAACCCCAGCGTCCGGTCGTTTCTAGTAAGGTTCCAGTCGTGGCCGGACGCGTCCGGTTGGTCACGATCGGACACAGCATCAGCGTCCGGTCCTTCTCCAACTTTTCTTCGTCGTCTACATCACCGTACGTCAGCTTGACCGGGTGCACCCTGCCAGCGTTCGGTCACTTTTAGCGCCAGCGTCCGGTCGAAGACCAATGCCTGCGCGCACTCTGCTGCCACTGACCGGACGTAGGACCCCAGCGTCCGATCACTGCGTGACCAGCGTCCGGTGCACTCTGTGAGACCCTGTCTTTTCTGTATAGGGCGCTGGTGGCACCATCAGACTATCACTTGACCGTTGAGTTTTGAACCCTTCTCACCTCCGTTCCATCGCCGAGTTGATCCACATCAACTCCAACTTCATCTCCTTTATAAATGTGCCAACACCACCAAGTGTACACCACTATGTGTATGTGTGTTAGCATTTTCACAATCATTTTTCAAAGGATTAGCCACTCAACTTTCCATGCCACTCAATCCTAGCGACGATGCAAAGTTAGATCACTCGGGTGGCACTAGATGACCGATATGTAAACAAGTTTGCCCCTCTTGATAGTACGGCCATCTATCCTAAACCCAGTCACAAACTTCTCTACACATCTATGACCGGTGAAATGAAATGCCCTAGGTTATACCTTTGCCTTGCGCATTCCATTCCATCTCCTCCAATGTCAATGCAACACATGCACCAACATGATCAACAATGATACGATCCACTTCATATCATCACGTGATCATATTGGTTCATCGATCTTGACTGCACTTGCTTTTCACCGTTGCCTTCGTCCATCGGCGCCAAGTCTTGCTCGAGCTTCACCGCCACGCGGTCCATCGCTCCAAAGCCTCCGACTTGTCCTTCACGCTTGCAACCGGTCCATCAAGCCAAGTCTTGTCTTGATCTTCTTCACCTTGATCACATGACTCAATGTCATGTCTCATGTGCAATAAGCTCCTTCATCATCACATGTGTGAGCTTTGCAACATCTCCAAACCATTTTCACCTTCACGGCATATGTTGCTCACACACATGTACTTATGGACTAATCACCTATGTATCTCACATAAACATAATTAGACCATCTAGGGTTGTCACTCAATTACCAAAACCACACAAGGACCTTTCAATCTCCCCCTTTTTGGTAATTGATGACAACTCTACAAAGATATGGAAATTAAGCTCTTTTGGATTCATGTTGCTTGCCCAAGCAATTTTACCATGTGTAAATAATTTTGGACAAGTACTACAAACCCGAAATGGTAGTATTAGCTCCCCCTATATATGTGCTAGAGTGTTTATTTTGAAGCTCGCACATATATATAGATTGAAATTGTGGGAGAGTAATTACTACTAAATGATGCTAAGGTGTATAGAGTAAACCTTTGAAGCGTGGTACCAATCGGAGTTACACCTTAAGTTCATCCTTAGCACCATGGTTAGCTAGATATCACTTGGAAATAAAATCACTAGATACCTCGTGAGATCAACATTAAAACAAGGTACTAGCATTACTTGAAAAGCATACCAAGTGTCTAGCTATCATCCTATACATGCTAGTTGTTATTTCATCAATCAAATTCTACAACTAGCATACATCACACAAGCATACATATTGAATTTAAGAACTTATGCATTGCAGGCAAGCACATGAATATGCACATAACAAATGCAATCAATCAAAGTTCATGAGCTTGCTCCCCCTATTTGTATGCTTCTCTTGTCTAAGAATTTTAATCCATATCTTTTCTTCAATGTTGCTCCCTCTTTCTCCATGTCCATGTCCTACATCTACTTCTTTGAGCTTTCATATCTTATCTCTCCCCCTTGTACAATCTTAATCTCAAAGCTTTCATATCTTTGTACAATCTCTCCCCCTTTGTCATCAATTTCCATAAAAGATGTGCTTCTCATTGATGCAAAGGTATGCATTTGGGGTAGATGGTTGAGGCTTGAATCTTGCATTTTTTATGGACATCACTTGATTGTTGGAATGACACCACTTGTAGATACCACTTGTAACTTGTACTACTTGTCAATGCGGGACCCACAGGATACCCCGCAAGGGAAAGAGAAGATCTAGTCTAACTAGGATTCTTCCCATGTAATCTTAGTAGTAGTACTATTCAGTAATCCTACTAGGAACTCTCATTGTAAATCGACTAGAACTCTGGCCTCTTGACTATATAAAGGAGGGCAGGGCTCTTGGAGAATAGAACAACAATTGTACGACACTTCATAATCAATCCAACGTAGAGGCTAACGCCGGCTGGACGTAGGGCTGTTACTCGATCAACGATCGAGGGTCCGAACCAGGATAAGTCGTTTGTCTCTTGCGTTCACCATCGATATCTGCATACGCTGAAGCCTGAACATACTGCCTTGGGTACCCCCGTGGCAGGCTATCGATGGTAAAACATCGATAGCTGGCGCGCCAGGTAGGGGCTTTCGGCGAATTTGCATCCGAGAGCTCGATGGACCTCAACAACATGATCTTCTCAACGGGATCCACTTTCATCTTCTCAACCGGATTCTACTGGCCAACCGCTTTGAAAGACGTAGAAGAACTTGTCAGAAAATACAAAGGTTGCCAAATGTTTGCAAGACAAGCCCATGTGCCAGCTCACAATCTTATCTGCATCCCACCCGCTTGGCCTTTTTCCTGCTGGGGGCTAGATCAAGTAGGACCTCTGAAGAAAGCAAAAGGCAGCTTCGAGTACATCTTTATAGCAATCGACAAGTTCACCAAGTGGATTGAATACAAACCACTCGTGAAATACAGCGTAGCCAAAGCAGTTGAGTTCATCCAAGACATTACGCACTGCTTTGGCATGCCCAATCGAATCATCACAGATCTAGGCTCCCCCTTCACAGCTACAGAATTCAAAAGCTGGGCACAAGATTGTGGTTTCAGTATAGACTACGCGTCTGTTGCACATCCAGAAGCCAACGGACAAGTAGAAAGGGCTAATGGACTCATACTAGCCGGATTAAAACCAAGGTTATACGAAGAACTAGTGGACTATGGGTCCAAATGGATTAAAGAATTACCTAAAGTAGTATGGGGGCTACGAACTCAAATAAGCAGAGCAACAGGCTACTCACCCTTCTTCCTAGTTTACGGGTCAGAGGCCGTACTGCCTGCCGACTTGATCTAGACATCACCAAAGATAGAACAATACGATGAAGGAGAAGCAAAACACACAAGAAGATTAGAACTCGATAGCTCAGAAGAAGTCAGAGTAAACGCTACCCTCCAATCAGCTAGATACCTATAAGGTTTAAGACGACACTACAACAAGAGTACCCATCCTCGATCATTACAAGTCGGAGACTTAGTGCTAAGAAGGATACAAAAAACTGACGGACGACATAAGCTACTCAGTCCATGGGAAAGTCCGTTCATTGTCACAAAAGTTACCGGACTAGGCACATACAAGTTAATAACCGAAGATGGAAGAGAAGTCAACAATACATGGCACATCAGCCAGCTAAGAAGATTCTACGCGTAAAACAACTCAAGAAAAAACAGATATGCAAGCCACAAGGGACCAACGTTCACAATCGACAAAGGACAATATTCCTCGACAACATATGTATTAGTTTATATTCATGATCAATAAAGATGATATTCATCCACAGCATGTCTTGTCATGACTTTCAACGAGTTGTTTTCATGAAACAAAAAGCAAAATGGCTAAAAACATGCCTGAGCATCCCGGCCGAGAGCAAAATAGCTGAAAAGACGCTTGAGCCCGCCGATGAGGGTAGCTAAAAGCTAACACCCGAAACAAAAAGCAAAATGGCTGAAAACATGCCTGAGCATACCGGCCGAGAGCAAAATAGCTGAAAAGACGCTTGAGCCCGTCGATGAGGGTAGCTAAAAGCTAACACCCGAAACAAAAAGCAAAATGGCTAAAAACATGCCTAAGCATCCCGGCCGAGAGCAAAATAGCTGAAAAGACGCTTGAGCCCATCGATGAGGGTAGCTAAAAGCTAACACCCGAAACAAAAAGCAAAATGGCTGAAAACATGCCTGAGCATCCCGGCCAAGAGCAAAATAGCTGAAAAGACGCTTGAGCCCGCCGATGAGGGTAGTTAAAAGCTAACACCCGAAACAAAAAGCAAAATGGCTGAAAACATGCCTGAGCATCCCGGCCGAGAGCAAAATAGCTGAAAAGACGCTTGAGCCCGCCGATGAGGGTAGCTAAAAGCTAACACCCGAAACAAAAAGCAAAATGGTGGAAAACATGCCTGAGCATCCTGGCCGAGAGCAAAATAGCTGAAAAGATGCTTGAGCCCGCCGATGAGGGTAGCTAAAAGCTAACACCTAAAACTAGTCGACCGAAATTAAGCTTCAAAAGACCCTCCAGCTCTTCGTTCCGAAAAGCAAGAGGCTCGGGGGCTACATCCAGACAGGAATACTTTTTCCTCAAAAAAGCACAAGCGCCACTCATGAAAGCACTCGGATGCCGAAGTTTGTCAAGGCAACATTCTATGCCGAGTCGTTTTACATAGCGCAGACAAAAGGTTGTCAACACAAAGATCTACATCTAATAAGTCATAGCGCGGGCAAAGCACTCGACGGATCACAAAAGAGGAAGAAAAGAAAAGTACTCGACAAATCGAGGGATTTCATTAGGATAACGCACAGAGTTATTTACAGAGCAGAGACGAAAACAGGACAAAGTACTCAGCAAGTCAAGTAACTCCAACCACACCCGGGTAAAGAATACATCAACGAAAATAAAGAATCTTCATTTGAAGAGGAGTGTAATATTACAAGAGGCTGGTCAATTGGATCAGGCATTGTCATCAAGAAGGGAAATATCAATATTAAGACTGTCTACAACCCTACTGGCTAAACCTTCGACCTCAGGCTCCAACCTCTCAATGGCATCAAGGTATTCTTAGCTATCAGCTTCCTCTGCTATCTTGGACAGAGGCGCCTCTGGAGCAAGGACCCAGACCTAGGCCAGCACATTTTTGGTACATACTTAAGCGCACTTCTTCGCGAACTCTTGGAAACGAGTCAGAATCCGAGGAATGAACTGAGCCCAAGATTGCCCATCATCCACTAGAGTCCGGAGAACATCAGCTACTGAACGAAAGGATTTCCACAAAACATTCCAATTTTCAGTAGCCGTCGCTAGCTTCCCAGACAAGTCTTCAATAGTTTTTTGGGCCTGCATAAGATCTTTATCAGCTCCACGCCTGATCAACTTAGCAAGTGCAAGTTCTTCTTCAGCATGAGTAATTACCTCCTCAGCCTTGTTATGACTTGTATGAACAAGAGTCTTCATTTCATCAATGCCCTCCGAGAGCTTTTTTCCTTCAACTCGGAGAGCTGGACAAGACACCAAACAACAAGTCAGCAGAAGGGAAAGGTTTGAATACTAAAAGAAACAAAGAGAACCTGGAATACCTTTACATTCTTTCTTCATGGCTTCCAAGCTCTTCATGGCCTCCGAGTTCTTTGAAGCCTCCCGGATAGCAGCATCTTTCTGTTTCTCCAACTCCTGGGCAACAGTGTCTCTCTGTTTCTCTACCTCTACCACCCGGGCATGGAGAGCCTTTTCCTCTTTTTGATGCGACTTATGCTCAGTCTCCAACTCGGCCCGGAGGAGGTCAAGGTCAGTCTTACCTCAGAGGACAACTTCTTCTTGGTTTCAGACGAAAAGAAGAAGCCGGTATGGTCACGAGAGAAAGTCTAAACAATTAAAGATAGAGAAAAATAAGGCGTAAGGACGAAGGCAAAACAAATGGCCTAAGAAAGAATCTCAGAAAAACTTACGTGAAGCTTCTCCCCAAAAGAAGTCACAGAGGACGCCAAGCTCTCCCAGGCTGCGGTCAGCTCCAATAGCCGATGGGTGGCATTGAACTATTGCACCACGTCACCGGTAAAAGAGGGACCGCCGAAAGCGAGAGAAGGGGAAGGAGAGGCCGGCTGGGGTGAAGAAGGAACGACCAAAGCAACCTCCCGGGAAGCCGAAGCCAATCCCTCAGAAGGACCCGACGCGACGGCCACAGTCACCTCCAGGGCAGCCAAATCCACAACTTCGCCAGGTAACTCCAAAGCCCCCACAGCAACTTCACCAACAGTATGTTGCGAGTCCTGAGGCTCGGAACTCAATGGCACGGCGGAAGGCTGAGAAGAAGTTGATGAAGAAACGAGAGAAGACAAAAGACTAAAAATTGATAAAAGAAATCACCGATGAGAACCAGAAGAAGGAAGACAGAAGCAAAAGGATGAAACCAGAATCTACTCACCCAGCCACTTTCTTCTTCGTGAAGCCAAAAGAAGGCCTCGCAGGGGGGACCACGATGGCAAAAATGTCCCCGCCACCCGACAACGGGAGCGGGATAGCAGATACCGGAGCCATAGAAGAAGCCGGGGCTGGAGCCGTGGAAGAACTCTACATTGGAGGAGCGGTAGAGCTCGGTACCGAGGCTACCAAAGAACTCGACATCGGAGCTTCAGAAGAAGTCAGTGTGGGAGCCTCAGAAGAACTCGTACCCGACGTCCGGTTACTTCAAAAAGTTCAAGACTAAAAGTCAAGACAAAGAAGAGAAATTCAATGCAACAGGAATATGAAAACAACTCACCGCCGCATGATGAGGGGTACTTCATCATCCTCCTCTCCCTCAGCCAAGGAAACCAGAGCACCTGCTGAAAAAAGAATAAAAAGTACTCAGTTCAAGAGAGAAACAGGAAAACAAAGGAACAAAGAGTATTAAATATGCTCACCTAAGAGCATGCTAGCAACAACTGGAGTACCTGAGGGACTACTTGGTTTGCGAGACTTCTTGGAGACAGGCAGGCCAGATGAAGACCCATCCGTTCACCCCCTCTTCGGGACACTACAAGGACCGCGAGGGACTAGACGAGGAACATATTCTTCATATACATCAACAAATCCAGAAGAAACTCTAGGAAGCGCTATGGAGGTTGGGAACTTACTAGTTACGGAAGTTCCAACAAGTTTATCCCTAGTCTCTGCCATGGCAGGGAGAACATCAAGAGGGACCGGGTCAACAAAGTTCCGCCCAAGCTCCTACGAAAAAGGATAAAATAGCAAGACAAAGAAAAGCTAAGCAAAAATGGATGCAGCAAGAGTACATAAAGTACCCAAACAAAGAGATAAATAACTCACAGCTGAGGGCGGGTTATTGGCAGAGAGCTCAGAGACAGCAGGAGGAACAACGCTCACTCCTTTCAGCATCTTCTGGAGACGCTCGAGTACCTCCTCATCGGTCAGCTCAAGAGCTAGGACCATGCATGAAGGATCCTCAGCCCTAGAATACTCGAAGCCAATGTGCTCCCGCTCTTTTAAAGGCCGAACTCGGCGATGAAGAAAACTCGAAACAATACCGAAACTAGTTAAACCCTGCTGTTTCAGCATGCTAATCCTATCAAGGAATGGCTGGATCACTTGAATCTCAGCAGGTGACTCAAGTTTCTTGTCCCATCGGTCATTCACCACAGGACCAGATCCAGAGTGGACGACAAGGGAAGGGATCAAATTGGCAGCATAAAACCAGTCGGCACGCCAATCTTTTATAGAATTAACCAGGTCATAGTCAAAGAACTTGCTCTTAAGACCCTGGCGAAACTGAATCCCGCAACCACCAAGAACGCTGGTTTCTTCGTGGCGGGGTTGAGGCTTCAGATGAAAGAAGTAGCGAAAAAGCGATAGAGAAGGAGGGATTCCAAGGAAAGCTTCACAGAGATGAACAAAAATGGAAAGATGGAGAATGGCATTAGGGGTTAGATGGTTTAGACTAACCCCGAAATAACCAAGAAACTGGTGAAGGAAGGCAGAAGCAGGAAGACAAAGTCCGGCATGGACAAAGGAAACGAAAAGGACAATCTCACCAGGACCCGGAGCAGGAACCCGATGCTCGCTCGGAACTCTCCATTCAATGATGTCTTTGCTTTGGATCAAGCCGTCGCTGACGAGCTTGCGCAGCTGGTCTTCGCTTGTTGTTGGAGCCGGCCAAACCTTCTGAGCAGCCCTCATGGCCACGAACTCTTGGTTCTCGATCAAAGAAAGGGATGACTCCTCGTCCATGAAGGTCGCCTGGGACTTGCTCGTGGTTTTCTTCTTACCCATGAACTAGCAGAAGCAAAATGGTACTGGGGAAGATGAAGCTAGGATGATGGTGCTCGGGTGACGGCGACAATGACGGCGATGGATTTCTGAAAGCTAGGGTTTCAAGGCAAGAGCTGGGCACCAAAGGAAAGGAAGATAAAAGGTCTTTAAATAAATTTTACAGCGTTAGAAACGGCCCACTAGGCCCGTTAAAACACCGTGTGAGAACGCAACGGTCCATTTACCAACGCAGCTAAAACGACGGAGAGCACAAATCCACACAACGGTATAATCCAATGGGCAGATTTTAGACTTATCCATCCAACACTACTGCGGAGCCATCAGATAACTGCAAGAACAACCCATCCTCAAAGAAGAAAGGGAGGGTAACTTCTGAAGGAACAAAAGAACCCGGTTCTTGATAAAAAGAACTCGGAAATTCCATAAGCAACACAGCAGGAGAAAGCATGGCAACTAAGAAGGCAAGAATCTTTTTTATTACAAATGAAATCAAGAAGTACAAGATTATACATCTTACAAGACCCGACGAACTCGGTACTACAACAAGCAAGGTAGCAAAGAGGAACCCGGACATAGCTAGGCTCTGGAACGACTACGTGTTCCAATTTGCTGCCAGGTAGAACAAACTGCCCTCGGCTACACTGTTTTCTTCAAAGGACGAACATAGTGCATCCAAGACAGAAATCAGTAGCACAGTAGGAAAGCATGGACCAAAGGAGGCTGGCAGGCATCTGTCTACCCAAGCTCGATGTGATGCAGGATCAGGTGTTGATCTGCACTGGACAGCCATAGGGCAGACAAAGAGCGCCAGCCAAGAACTGCTAGATGAAGGAACGAAGCCCACATCACAAGACTTCCTCCAACTACTGCCACCAACTTCCTGATGCAACGCCACTGCGGGATTAGTCTACCTCTGACACCTATCACAAGACTTCCTCTAGCTATGACGAGATACACAACAACTACAAGATACGCCCAGGGTCTGCTCAACTTCACAAACTACCATATCCATGACTACAAAGACTTCAGGCCATACAACAGAATGCTCAATGATTCAAAAACAAGCACCACAGGAGGGTATTTATAGATCAAAAGAGCGGTGCACATGAACCGAGAGCACCAAAAGTAAAGACCTGACAAAGGAAATAGTGAAAAGATAGAACTCAATGAAAAAAGACTCAGGCGTGAAGGAACAGTGACCAAGGACAAGCATATTCGGAAGGATATACCACCACGGTACAACCCGTCAACAAACAGCATTTACACCCAACCAACTCCATACAACCACATCCGACAACAGAAGACTAGCGGAGAGTATGCCAATGCCATGTAACCGAGTTCTTTCCGAATAAAAGAACCCGGATATAAGCTCGGGGGCTGGATGCCGTGAAACTACAAGGATGATGGTTTAATCCAAGACTAAAGGGCTGCTTCGGAAAGATGCCGCAAAACTACCCGGATGATGACATAATCCAAGTCTCGGGGACTACTTCAGAACACAAATTTTCAAGCAACACAAAGATTCAAGACCCTCCAACTTTTTGTTCCAAATAGCAAGAGGCTCGGGGGCTACACTCAGTGAGTGCACTTTTTCTTTGAAAAAGCACACGTCACCAAAAGACTTCCTCAACGTAGACCACTTCAAGACATTACAACAAAAAGAACCCGGAACGAGCCATATTCGAGTTCTTTTTGATAAAACTTCAATGAACAATCAGAGCAACTTCAAGACAAGATCCTCCAGCTCCTTGTTCCAAATAGCAAGAGGCTTAGGGGCTACAACCAGATGGATGTACTTTTTCTTCAAAAAAACACTCACCACTCGAAGATCCCAAGAAGCGCTACAAGGTTTCACTCCAGAAAGCACTCGGATGACGTTTGTTCCTACTCAACAAGACCTAAAGGAGCAGAACGAGACTTTTAGAGCTCAACTATGAAGTGCTCGGGGGCTTGTCGATAAGGGACCCACAGGATACCCCGCAAGGGAAAGAGAAGATCTAGTCTAACTAGGATTCTTCCTATGTAATTTTAGTAGTAGTATTATTCAGTAATCCTACTAGGAACTCTCATTGTAAACCGACTAGGACTCTGGCCTTTTGACTATATAAAGGAGGGCAGGGCTCCTGGAGAACAGAACAACAATTGTACGACACTTCATAATCAATCCAACGTAGAGGCTAACGTCGGCTGAACATAGGGCTGTTACTCGATCAACGATCGAGGGTCCAAACCAGGATAAGTTGTTTGTCTCTTGCGTTCACCATCGAGTTCTGCATACGCTGAAGCCCGAACATACTGCCTTGGGTACCCCCGTGGTAGGCTATCGGTGGTAAAACATTGACACTACTTGTATCTTGTGTTGGGCTTCTTTAGATACCACACATAGAATCTTTGATCTTGATATCAATTTGTGTGACACCTCCCCCTATGTGATAGCATGGGTCATCCATTTGATACACTTGAGGTCTTATAGGTGAGGGATGCATTCTTCATTTGATGATCACTTAAAGTTGAGGATCACTTGTGGAACCATCGTCTTGCATGATTGATATTATGTGTAGATGTGATATCACTTGAAAGAATCTTCTAGTATGGAACCACTTGTTGGATTTATCAATAAAAACCATTTCTTGAACCTTTGCTATCTTTACGAGTACCACTTATAGGATATCACTTGTGAGTTGATCTAGACATCACTTGTGAATTCTTGATGAAATACTTGAGTCTAGATACCATTTGAAACAAATAAACTAGATATCAATTTGCATTGTTGTCTTGTGTTTGTACTCTTATCACTATCATAAGCTTCTATAGTTGACTTGAACTAAATTGATTTGCCTAAGCTTCTAAGTCTGGTTTGAACCAATGACAAGCTTCTTCACATCTCTTACAAGGGTTATCGTGCCAATGTATATGAAATATAAATACAAGCTTATGAAAGGGGATTGCAAACCAACGGGAAGAACAAGGTTGACACGGTGATTTTTCTCCCGAGGTTCACATGCTTGCCAACACGCTAGTCCCTGTTGTGTCTACTGCTCACTTCGTGGTTTGGTGGCTAATTGGCATCACCCACCAAGCCCGTACGTCGGGCACCACAAGAACCTATCCCGAAAGTGATGGTAGCTCAATGACACACTTTACTAGAGTTGCTCTTCGTGGCTCCCGCGGGGCGAGCACAATGCCCCTCACAAAGCTCTTCTCCGGAGCACCACATAAGCTTCTTGTGGGCTTCGACGGAGACCACCACCAAGCCGTCTAGGAGGTGGCAACCTCCAAGAGTAACAAGCACCATCGTCTTATAACTCGATCACCTAGTGCCACTCGATGCAACCTCATGATGCAATCGTACTATAATCGCTCTCTCACACAATCGGATGATCACTATCAAGCATATGTGAGATAGAGGGCTCCCAAGCACTCTCAAGCATGGACACAAAGTCCCCCAAGGTGCTCAGCACCAGCCATGGTCAAGACCACCTTCTATTTATAGCCCCATGGGCTAAACTAGCCGTTACCCCTTCACTAGGTGTTTTTTGGGTTGACCGAACACGCCAGTCAACAGATGCTCACCACGTGTTGCCTCCGTTCAACATCAGTCGCTTGATCTCAATGGTCAAGTGATGACCGGACACAGCTATTCAAAGTGACCGGACGCAGAACCCCAGCGTTCGGTCGTTTCTAGTAAGGTTCCAGTCATGACCGGACGCATCCGGTCGGTCACGATCGGACGAAGCATCAGCGTCTGGTCCTTCTCCAACTTCTCTGTATCGTCTACGTCACCGTATGTTAGCCTGACCGGATGCACCCTGCCAGCGTCCAATCACTTTCAGCACCAGCGTCCGATCAAAGATCGATGCCTGTGTGCGCTCTGCTGCCACTGACCGGACGTAGGACCCTAGCATCCGATCACTGCGTGACCAGCGTCCGGTACACTCTATGACACCCTGTATTTTCTGTATAGGGCGCTGGTGGCACCGTCGAACTGTCCACAAAGTTATGAACCCTTGCCTCCGTTCCTTCACCGAGTTGATCCACATCAACTCCAACTTCATTTCCTTTATAAATGTGCCAACACCACCATGTGTATGTGTGTTAGCATTTTCACAATCATTTTTCAAAGGATTAGCCACTCAACTTGCCACGCCACTCAATCCTAGCGATGATGCAAAGTTAGATCACTTAAGTGGCACTAGATGACTGATATGCAAACAAGTTTGTCCCTCTTGATAGTACGACCATCTATCCTAAACATGGTCATAAACTTCTCTATACACCTATGACCGGTGAAATGAAATATCCTAGGTTATACCTTTGCCTTGCGTATTCCATTCCATCTCCTCCAATGTCGATGCAGCGCATGCACCAACACAATCAATAATGATATGATCCACTTCATATCATCACATGATCATATTGGTTCATCGATCTTGACTTCACTTGCTTTTCACCATTGCCTTCGTCGACCGACGCCAAGTCTTGCTTAAGCTTCACCGCCACGCAGTCCATCGCTCCAAAGCCTCCAACTTGCCCTTCACGCTTACAATCGGTCCATCAAGCCAAGTCTTATCTTTATCTTCTCCACCTTGATGACATGGCTCAATGTCATGCCTCATTTGCAATGAGCTCCTTCATCATCACATGTGTGAGCTTTGCAACATCTCTAAGCTATTTTTACCTTCATGGCATATGTTGCTCACACACATGTACCTATGGACTAATCATATGTGTATCTCATATAAACACAATTAGTCCACCTAGGTTGTCACTTAATTACCAAAACCACACAAGGACCTTTCACATGGACTAGCTCGGGGCTGAGCTCAAGCACTGCCTCCTTCCCCTTTTTCTTCTCTACTACCGAAGGGAGGCGTCCTAGCCCCTGTTGCCTTCCACTCCGTGTCCGGCACACCATCTCCCCACGCGTGGCTCCGTCTTGCCTCCCCTCCTTCATGGTAGCACCGATGCTCCCGCTGTAGCTGAGGCATCCTTGAGCGCGACCTACTTTTCCGCTACTGACCGCGCATCTTCCTATGCCGTCCGTCAGCCGCTTCAGCGCCTGCTCCTGCGCCTCACCATCATCTGCACCAACTCAGGCTGCGTGGACCCATGCCGCTCCACCTCTGTATTCTGCGCACCTCGTCCATGCTGGCGCGCCACCATGCCATGTGTCTCATCGCCAACATCCCCTCTTTTTCCTCCCCTACACTCCAGCGTGGTTGCGCCCTCACTGCCTCTGCACGCGTAGCACGCCCGAGCCCACCGTGGCTCCTCCTGTTTCCCCATGCGCCATCGTTCCATCCACTTCCTCCCCGTGTCACGCGTTGTGGGATGTCGTGCCCACCCGGGTCCCGCGCCGGAGCCACCGATGCCCCATGCCGTCCCGGAGCTAGCCGCGCGACTAAGCCCCTAGAGCGCCATCGCCTTGCCCTGCTCCTCGGCCACCGCCGCACCTATCCTCCTCCATGACCCACCCCGGTTGGATGCCGCTGGTGACGGTTTCCCTGTGGCTCCTCTCATGCCCCATGTGTCGGCACCTCTATCGCCGCCAGGTCACACCTCGTGCACGCTGCTCTTCCGCAACGGCGCTCCTCGCTGTCATCCACGCCGAGCACCTGCTGCTGATGCCGCCATGGGGCTCTACTCAACTACACCGCCCCAGCTGGGGCCATGCCTGATCCACCTGGTGTCGTAGGGCCTGCCCTCGCCAGCTGCCGTGTTGTAGCCCCTGGTATGCCGTCAGCCACCGGTCACCGCACCCGTCCCGTGCCTCCTCTGCTTTTGAGGATGAAGAGAAGGGTAAGAATCGAAGTAGACATTTTGTACCGAGTTCTTATTGCAAAATACGTGACTCTTAGGAATAGTGACTTTGTACCATGGGTTAATTTGAGAAGAGCTCGAGGGCCTCATCGCAAAAGGTACCGCCGCTGTCTGGCCCTGGTCGTGTGAGCCGCAGTCATCCGAGCGTGGGCCGGCCTGCTCGTCGCCGCGCCTGGGCCGCTCCTGTTCATGCCACGATGGGCCGCGCACACCGCGCTCTGTCCCCGCGCCAGGGCCGCTGCCTGCCTGTTGGGCTGACCTAGTGCCGCTCGCGCCTAGGCCGCGCGCTGTGCATCTTTGGGCGAGGCTGGTTCGCCGGTCGTGGGCCACGGTACTTCTTTCGTTTTTCAAGGAATTAGAGAAGAATTCATAATATAAATTCTGAGCTGATTTTGTTATTTAAATATAAAATCATTTAGGAGTCCAAAAATTATGAAACTAATTTTGTTAGGCTCCTAAAATTATGACATATCTATTAGCGTAATTGGTTTATCTAGTTTTAAAATATTTTCACGGTTGCTCTAATTATTTTAACATGTTTAATATTGTTAAAATATGAACTTGTAGGAATTTCCGTGATAAATCAGTGATAGTGTTGACTCTGTAATTTTCACAGTAAATTACTAATATTATTAGCCACTCACTGTAATTTTTGTAGCTCCAGAATAATTAGTTTGCTAGATAGATAATGATGTCCTGTTTCGAATAAAGATAGAAATGATAGAATGGGATAAATAAACAATTTAGATTTGTATAACTAAAACACTTGTTGGGAAAAGACACCTTGCTCGATGATGTGATATGGGGATTAGTATGTTAGTCGTTAGAACTAGCTCGTTAACTTGAAAGGCATAAATCATATTTTATGAGTCACGATGGCAGTCGATTAATTATTTCTTTGCATTACATCGCATTGCATATCATAATAGGGACATTGATGGATCACGGAGTCATCGGGAGTTACTGGAGAAATGGTGCTTTTGGAGATTGGGTCACCATGATGGAAAGCTAACTTCTGATTATATTTTACCCAGACAAGCCCCGGTGCATAACTCCTACTTTTCTACACTTTAAATTATATTTGTGCATTAAGTTTTCAGGAGTTAAATGAAACTCACTTGCATAAATATATCTTTATCATATGAGTCTTACTAGTATGACAGGATCACGTAGATTGCTATGCTACAGGACTTCGGTAGAAGTCGAGTGATTGCCTGTTACTCACGAGAGATAGAAAATATATTACTGTATTATTATCACTTGGAAAATATAAAAGGTGGAAAGAAAAAATGGTGATCGGGCAAGGATATGGTTTGGGTATTGGTGGGTGTAAGAGGTTGTGTCCTACAGCCATGGGGCATAGCTTGGTTACACTGCTTTCCCTGCCTGTGTCGGTTAAGGACCGGCCGTTGCATAAGTCTCGAGGCAAGTCACAAATTTATTATCCCGAGCATATACTTGTGTATGGGCGCTTGGAAGACTTGTTACTCTCTTATCATGGGTTTTGGCTCTTTTTGGACCGACTGTCATGGTGGTTTTTGGGTTAGGAGGTCCTTGCACCGCACTGAGTCCGGGACTCAAGGGCGGGGGCTTGGAGTCCCAGTTTGGATGGGACCTGGAACCCGTGATAGGAGGGTAATAGGTTAGTCCTGCTTGTGCCTAGGGTATAAGTGGGGTGTGTGTTTTAGGGGTACCCAGCTAGAGGCATTGATTCATGAATCGCCGGGCAATCCGGTACGGCTTGTTTTGTGTCTAGCACCGTAGTAAGAACCAGAAGATAAAAGATGAAAAAGGAACTCTGATTGCTTACCACCTGCTTGAAAGTAGCACATGTGCTTACATATAATGGTTGGTTAATGAACTAATGCGGCTGTTAATAAAAATTGACTATAAGGACGCACGCTTAGTATTGCTTCCTGCAGATGCAATAAATCCACAAGCCAGATAGTCTTGCATATCCTTAGAGTCTTTTCTTTCCTCCTATTGGGTAAGTCTTGCTGAGTACAATTAAGTACTCAGGGTTTTATTTCCCTTATTGCTGGTGACAGGTGGATGCTAGAGTTGACCCTTGTGTTTGGATTCCTCCTGGTGGGCTCAGAGAGGATTTTCTTTACGCTGCGATCATAGTTTTTATTTATAACTCTCACCAAATATTTTTTTATAAATGAAAGTTTTATAACATGTTGTCCTAGTTTATTTATCAATGCTTCATCATACCATGAATAAATGTTTATTTCCGCTATAATTCTAATCACATGTTTATATTCCGCTGTTAAATTAAATTATTTATAACTCTGATAACATGGTTACATTCTGCTGTATAACAATAAATATTATACTCTAATGTTGTAATAAAAGTGATATAAGAAATGGTTAAAAATGATATAAGCTTTATTCTCTCATTTGTAATTCTGATGGAAAAATATGGATTTTTGGGTTCTCCCTCGGGGTGTGCCCGATGGGACCGTGTAATTTGGTGTCCTCCCTTGAGTGCTTAGTGTCTAATGAAAGACAAGCACTCTTGGAAGGCATTTGATTAGGCGGTTCTGCCACAGGTGGTATCAGAGCATAAATGAGGAAATAAAGCTTCGAAAACCTCTTTCTAAATAAAATTTGGCAACAAATTCTTTTTAAAAAGTTAGGGCGTTCAACTATGAAGTTATATAAGTAGCCCTATTACTATGGTTAGGTATCCAGGATAGATGGCACTATGCTAACTTAGATAGGCTTAATCAATTTTTCTGCAGGTACACTGACCCCGAGCATAGTCCAATAGTATCGACTAGTTACAGGGAGAGAACGATGTGCCAAAATCTAAGAACGGTTGCCCTATATGTTGGCAACAGTGGAAGGACGTATAGGACGTGCATTCATGCATACCCTGTTTGTGCATTATAGTGTCGTACTACTTGTAGATACACCATCCATAGGTATCACACGTGTCGTATTGTGCACGACTAACTCGTTCCTGTTCTGGAGTTATTCCGGAACTGTGGCTTCATGCTTCACGTTTACCCATGGTTCATGCCTGTCGTGACCCATGTCTCCTCGTACCCTTTTTCTGCGCTCTTGTCAGACCCTTGCCCTGCAGTCGTACTAGTTAGTAATGGCATTGCATGTTGCTCGTCTCGAACACGTGAAATTTTGATTGATTCATTTGTAGTGATCCCACATGCGGGAACCTTGGTGGACCGCGCCAGGACCACTAAACACTCCACCTTATAATCAGAGCCTAACTTAGCCATTGGTACCACCACTCGGTGCACTTTAGCTAGTCTAGCTTTTCCTTTAAGCAAGCTTTTCGCTCAGCCTTTCTTGCAACCACCGCCAGAAATAGCAGGAGCCTAGGTTAGTAGTTACTACCTGAACGTTGAGGGTTTTCACATAATCCTGCATGCCACCCTACAAAAGCTCGGAGTCAAAGATCGTCCCGAGTATGAGGGCCATGAGTATCAGGAGCATGGCACCGAGCGGTGTGAGGTTACAGTCTACATTAGGAAGAGTGAAGAGTTCCCCGACCTCACCGAAGCCTGGAGTGTGACTGCAACCGGGTTTTGCTTCGTCGACACCTACCAGGTTGTGGCCCAAAAAGCCTTGCAGTACCTTTGCTAGATCTATGAGGAGCCCATTGCTCGTGCCCCCATGAGGTTCTTTCCACCTTTGGACAAGAACTGGCGGGCATGGAGGGCTCGCATGGAGGCTTTGTAAGGGTGGGATGCGTAAGAGGACAGTCCAACTATGGTGCACTTAACGATGTACCTGCTTGCTCTGGATGAGCAGTATGACCGGCAAGCCTTGGAGATGAGGAAGTGTCTTCGTTGAGCCGAGGAAGCCGAGATCTTCACCCGGATGCTCCAGGTGCAGCTCGTCAAAGCGCATGCTAGTGCGGCAGCTACTGAGAGCCGGGAGACTGTCATGTCGGAAGCTCTGAAGGAGGATGAAAATTGGCATGTTCATCAGCTGGGTGAGTCCTATCTTGTCACCAGGGCCAAGCGGAGGACGTTGGTTGCGGAACAGCAGGATCCCTTAATCGTGGAGGGAATCCCTATCCACCCGCTAGAAAGAAGGAGAACCAGTGTTGCAGTGCCGCCAGCACCTCCACCCTCGAAAGTGTCAGAAGTAGAGCCTTTGATTCCTCTCACTCAGCCATTGCCAAGAGAAGAGGCAGATCCATAGCCAGGGCGGTAGAAGAATCCATCGAGCTCAGGAATGAAGATGCGTTGTCCTAAGTAGATTAATCGCCTTGGGATGCTATACCCATAGTAGTAGTGCTTTTCGTCACTGTCCTCCCATATTGTACTCTTACCGTTGTTGTTCGTCTATAGTTGTTGGGATCATCCGTCGTAGAGAAGGTGAATGCTGTGTCGTGAATGGGAGCCTGAATGCTTGTACATTGTACCCGTATAACACCATTGAAATATGCATTTTATTTATTTCGCTGTGTTTATTGCATTCATCTACCTTAAGTTTTGTTAGGCGTGTTTAAAGTTTTCAAGGGCGATGTTAGGTGGGTTATAAGAGAAGTTGCCATTCAGATATTAGCAAATCAGCCGTGATTGGAGAACATAGGACACTGTATCGACTAATTATGGATGTCCCAGCAGAACACTTGAATCTCTTTAAATCAAATCTGCCGTTGGATTTGAATTCCTTATCCCTTATTGTGAAGGGAACCCTTGTTGTTTGAATCTTCCCTTGCAATACTCCTCTTACTCCATGATCTATGACCCCACCGCCTTTATGGCGTGCAAGTTGGTAATAGTTGCCTGGTTAAAAGATTATGGTGCCGCGACGAAACTGAGGGCTCACTGTGGAACAGCTGCCACACGGTGATGTTGCTCGACATGCGCTGGTATCGAGGTTGTTGACCAAGTACCTTTACCAAGTTACACCGCCGTACCGTTTTTGCTATAAATATTCTCCTTGGAAATATTCAGGTGTTCAAACGGGGAATCCACAATAGGTTGATGAAATAGTGTTCTCTCAAAGTGAGCAAGAGGAGGTGGTTTTGGAGGAAGAAAGTATGGCATGGTTTTAGTTTATATGAAAGACGGATGTGGACAAGGAAGGGAAAGAAAAAGAAGAGTAGTAGGAAAAAGGTTAGTCATGGATAGTCGGGAGTAATTATAAAAGCCTGAGTGGACGTCATGTCTCAAGCCTATGTTTAGTTGACCACGCTACGCATGCTAGGTCATTTCGCTGCGTGCCCTGCGAACGCCATCTATGTTGGGCCCTCTAGCTCCCCATTCTCATGTGGCCACAGCATCGTGCGACACTCGTTGTCCTTATGCACTATGCGCTTTTCCTTTTCATGGCATCCGGTCGGCTCTCTACCCCACACCTTAGCCCCTATACTGGACCCCCCCTCTTCACCCACCCTTCTTTCTCCTTTTGGGGACATGGCTGCCCGCACACCTACCTCATCGAGCAGACCCCCCTCTCCTCTCCTTTATTTCCCCCTCTATCGCTCGCGCAGGAAGTGCACCATGTCCGACCTTATCTCCACTACATGAACCGTATATGTATCCCCTCCACACTGTCTCCACTTCTAGTGTGTTACGCCCCACCTCCATTCGCCTCTATAAGATACCCTTGTTCCTTGCTCTTCTTCCTCATCCCCATCCCTTCGAATCCAATGTAGAGCTATGAAACCCAGTCGCCATTGTGGAGCTAGGTTCGTTAGTCTGAGGTGATGGTGTAATCTGAGGAGAAGAAAGGATCTGGCTCATCGAAGAAGTTTAAGTTCCCTTGGGTAGTTTGGCCTTAGGGTTCATGATGTTTGACTTCTCAGTCGACTGTTTCTAGATCTGTTGGACCTACACCATGATTTGAATAATCATCTTCCTACTGTTTCTCCATTGTCCTCGTCTATCTTGACTTCTGGATTAAGTTTTGGTTATATTAGGTTGCTCTTAACCATGTATCCCTAAGTCCCCGTGTGGTTGAGTATTCAAAGTCATGTAATCTATGATCTATGGAATGTAATCGCGTTTCCCCTCTTTTGGTTCTTGCTTCGAATCTCGGGACGAGATTCTTTTTAAGGGGGTTGGTTGTAACACCTTTGGTGTTACGAGCTTGCTTAGCACTGCGATTTAGGCCTAAGAGGATTTACCAAAATGATTTTCTTGGATTTTAAAATTTAACTTATGTTTAAAAACGTTATTTTGGCAAATCATATTGAACAATGGGTTAATTAGTTCCTAGATGTTTTGTTTCTACAAGTTAGTATGACATATGGACGAGTGTATGAAATGTGTAGTTGTTGAAAGTAAATTGGTTTGGGCATATTAAAAATTATGGCAAACACGCTAAAAATTTGGTAGTTCTAGCTAAGTAGTATTCTCTCTAAGTCAGAAATGATGATAGTAAACAATGCCGATTCAACATTCGAATTCTAACAGGAATTATTAGGCACTAGCTTCATGTTTTGGCACTGTTGATTGCACCATGGCGAGTACTTTACAATGGTGAAATGGTCGGTTGGTTAGTGTTGATCTTAGGCACTAATTAAAATGTCTTAGTAGTTAAGTTGCGTTCAGTCGAAGTTGGGACTCGTTCTAGACCCGGTCACCGCACCTGGACTCGCGACGTCACGCGCGTGGGCTTGCCCAGGCTGGCTGCGCCGGTTGTTGTCTTATCAAGTCACCTCCTGCCGCCAGCATGTGGTTCTGCCCCTGCCCGCGCCGTGCCATTTCACATTCTGTGCATGCGTAGGCGTGTCGCTGCCGGCCATGTTGTGCCTAGCCACTGCCCCTGCCCCACGCCGCGTTTATGAGATTGGACGTACCGCACGACTCCTCATTTTCTCTCACGCGCTGCTCTTCTTTGCCACTATCTGCTCTCTCTTTCTCGGCTGCCAATCACTAACACCGTTGCTCTAGGCGACCTCCCCTGCCTTTCGCCCATCGTCGGTCGGCCACCGCGAGAGCACACATGCACGCTACTCGACCGCGCTGGGCCTGCTGCTCCCAGGCGTCATCCCTCTCATGTGTCTACTCAGCCTCCCCTTTCTCTCTCTCGCTGTGCTACTAGCACGCATCCACCATGGACTAGCTCGGGGCTGAGATCAAGCGCTGCCTCCTTCCCCTTTTTCTTCTCTTTTGCCAAAGGGAGGCGTCCCAACCCCTGTTGCCCTCCACTCCATGTCTGGCACGCCATCTCTCCTGCTCCCCGCGCGCGGCTCCATCTTGCCTCCCCTCCTCCATGGTAGCACCGGTGCTCCCACTGCTGCTGAGGCGTCCTCGAGCGCGCGCTGCTTTTTCGCTGCTGACCGCGCATCTTCCCACGCCGTTCGTCGCCCGCTTCAGCGCCTGCTCCTGCGCCTCACCGTCATCCGTGCCGGCCTAGGTTGAGTGGACCTACGCGCTCCACCTCCATAGTCCACGTGCCTCGACCGTGCTGGCGCGCCGCCGCGCCGCGTGTCCCGTCGCCGACGTCCCCTCCTTTTCCTCCCCAGCACTCTAGTGCAGTCGCTCACTGTAAATTACTAATATTATTAGCCGCTCACTGTAATTTTTGTAGCTCCAGAATAATTAGTTTGCTAGATAGATAATGATGCCCTATTTCAAATAAAGATTAAATTGATAGAATGGGATAAAGAAAAAACTTGGGTTTATATAACTAAAACACTTGTTGGGAAATGACACCTTGCTCGACGATGTGATACGGGGATTAGTACGTTAGTCGTTAGAACTAGCTCGTTAACTTAAGAGACATAAATCGTATTTTACGAGTCAGGATGGCAGTCGATTAATTATGTCTTTGCATTGCATCGCATTACATATCATAATAGGGACGTTGATGGATCGCGGAGTCATCAGGAGTTGCTGGAGAAATGGTGCTTTTGGAGATCAGGTCGCCATAATGGAAAGCTAACTTCTGATTATATTTTACCCAGGCAAGCCCCGGTGCATAACCCCTACTTTTCTGGACTTTAAATTATATTTGTGCATTAAGTTTTCAGGAGTTGAATGAAATCCACTTGCATAAATATATCTTTATTCTTTGAGTCTTACTAGTATGACAGGATCGTGTAGATTGCTATGCTACAGAACTTCGGTAGAAGTCGAGTGATTGCCTATCACTCGCGAGAGATAGAAAATATATTACTGTATTATTATAACTTGGAAAATATAAATGGTGGAAAGAAAAAATAGTGATCGAACAGGGATATGGTTTGGGTATTGGTGGGTATAAGAGGTTGTGTCCTGCGGCCACGGGGCACAGCTTGGTTACACTGCTTTCTCTGCCTATGTTGGTTAAGGACTAGCCGTTGCATAAGTCTCGAGGCAAGTCATAGATTTATTATCCCGAGCACATACTTATGTATTAGCGCTTGGAGGACTTATTATTCTCTTGTCATGGGTTTCCGCTCTTTCTGGACCGACTATCATGTTGGTTTTTGGGTTAGGAGGTTCTTGCACCGCACTGAGTCCGGGACTCAGGGGCGGGGGCTTGGAGTCCTAGTTTGGACGGAGACCTGGACCCCGTGACAGAAGGGTAGTGGGTTGGTCCTGCTTATGCCTGGAGTATAAGTGGGACATGTGTTTTTAGGGTACCCAGCTGGGGGCATTGGTTCATGAATCGTTAGGCAATCCAGCATGATTTGTTTTGTGTCTAGCACCGTAGTAAGAACCGAACGATGAAAAATAGAAAAAGGAACTCTGATTGTTTACCACCTGCTTAAAAGTAGCACATGTGCTTACATAGAATGGTTGGTTAATGAACTAATACGGCTATTAATAAAAATTGACTATAAGGACGCACGCTTAGTAATGCTTCCTGCAGATGTAATAAACCCACAAGCCAGATAGCCTTGCATATCCTTAGAGTCTTTTCTTTCCTCCTGTCGGATAAGTCTTGCTGAGTATAATTGAGTATTCAGGGTTTTATTTCTCTTGTTGTAGATGACACGTGGATGCTAGAGCTGACCCTTATGTGTGGATTTCTCCTGGTGAGCTCAGAGAGGATTTTCTTTACGCTGCGATTATAGTTTTTATTTATAACTCTCACCAGATATTTTTTTATAAATGAAAGTTTTATAACCTGTTGTCCTAGTTTAATTATCAATGCTTCATTATGCCATGAATAAATGTTCATTTCTGCTGTAATTCTGATCACCTGTTTATATTCCGCTGTTAAATTAAATTATTCATAACTCTGATAACATGGTTATATTCTGCCATATAACAATAAATATTATACTCTGATGTTGTAATAAAAGTGATGTAAGAAATAGTTAAGAATGATGTAAGCTTTATTCTCTCATTTGTTATCTTGATGAAAAAATATGGATTTTTAGGTTCTCCCTCGGGGTGTGCCCAACGGGACCGTGTAATTTGGTGTCCTCCCTTGAGTGCTTAGTGTCTAATGGAAGACAAGCACTTCTGGGAGGCGTTAGATTAGGCGGTTCTGTCACAGGTTGTGTGGCACCCTTTTAAGGATTTGACGTGTGATGCCAATTAGCGCGTGAATCTCCAAGTGAGTGAATCGCAACAACGAGGACTAGCTTGCTGGCAAGCAAGTGAACCTCGGTAAAAAATCATTGTGTCATCATTTGATTCTGAGGTGATTAGTCTTCATTGGTATTCATTCTTGTGATTGATTGGTTCATTTCTCGACTTGTCGGTATAACTATCTTGCTCACTCTCTTTACATTTTCGCAAACTAGTTGTCAAGCTCTTTAATGTAGCTAGTCGTGAGAGCTTGTTAGTTTGGTTAGTGTGGCTCTTTAGTTAGCCTTTGAGAGCACACTAACTTAGTGTAGTGACATAGCCATGGTGTGGATAGAAACTCTATAAACTAGAATTGTGATAGGTGGCTTGCAATTTTAGTAGGCTAGCGTAACATTTGCTTCACCTCATAATTGTCTAACCGGTTTGTTAAGTGTTGTTGTAGAATTTTTTAATAGGCTATTCACCCCCCTCTCTAGCCATTAGGACCTTTCACGCGCCTACGCCGCGCTCTAGGGCGTGCACTGCCCCTAGGACCCCGACAAGATGAGCGCCGCGGACACGGCCGTCGTCGCCGAGCTCCACCACCTCGCGCGCCTCCACGACCGCTTTCGCCGCTCTGCCGCCGCGGGCCACATCCCACGCCTGAACCCTTCTGCGCCGCCCCTCCACGAGGGCGTGGCATCGTACGAGGCGGCGCTCGACGACCTCCATCGCCAGCTCCAATCCAAGCAGGCCGAGGTGGACGGGCTCAAGGAAAAGCTCACGGCGGCCACCAGCCGCCGTAACGGGCGCCACCACCACCACCCGCTCTTCAAGCAGAACGACCCCGACGGCACACCGACGACGGAGTTGTTCACCTCCTGTGCCGAGCAGGCCCCGGCGGCACGCCGACGGCTAGAGCTTGCTGCGGCCACTCGATCGCTCACCTAGATCCCGGTGTCATCCCCGCAGCTGGCCAAGCACGCGCTGGAGGCGCACGTCACGCGTGCCCTCCTCGGCGGCTTCGAGCACGAGTCCTTCTACCTAGACGGCTTCCTCTCGTCGCTGCTGGACCCCGCCGCGTTCCAGTGGGAGGTCGAGCGAGGAAGGGATAGAGATAGAAGAAATAGATGAGGGGCAAAAATATCATTTCTCGTGGCCGGTCTATGCTGTCAGGTCGAGTTGGCATGCCACGTCAGTGAAAATGGCAAGAATGTATCAAATGTTGTCTCTCGATAATAAATATGTAGGAACAATTTTAAGAGTACTATCTGAAGAGATGGCATTCGTTATAATGGTAAAAAGTTAAATATAGGAAAAGGGAAAGGGGAACACGGTGCTGCGGAGGCTAGGGTTTTAACTCGGGCTCGTGCGACGCGAACCCGACCGACGAGACGACACGGTGCCTCCCCCCTCCGGGTTGGACTGGACCCGGTCCTTCACTTTCACTCGCGAGCGGCTTCTCACTGAAATATGGGCCCCACCCGCAGCTAAGTTTCTGGGCCCCTGTGGCAGCCAGTGGAAGAGCTCCTCTCATCTCTCACTTAACAGCCGCCCGACTCCCATGGTTGCTTCCATCTCCAAGTCCCACCGGGGAAGTGGGATTGGAGACGACCAGCGCCACCGGAGGCGAAGGCGGAGGCGGCGAGGCGCGCGCCGCGCCCTCGGACACCTCGCCGGTGAGTGAGCAGTCTCTGCCGCCGCTTCCCCCTCGTCGTCATTGTCCTTGCCCCGTATCATTGGTGGATTCGATCTGGACCTCAAGCCCAGATCCGGGCTAACCTTTCGCTCCTCGGTTGGTGATTCTTGGTTGATGGATTGATTGGTGCACGGATTTCACTCCCCTAAGGAACCCTGGTTTTGGAGACGCTTGTATTTCGTGTGGCGATGTCTGGCCTTGGTAGGAATGTAGGGCTAGTCCCGTTTGGAAGATGCTGCGAAATGCTGTGCAAAATTAGGGTGCATGTACTGCATGAAGCACTGTGTGCGTTTACTGGGCAGTGATATCTGCCTGATTTTATGTAGCTCTTGTTGGTATGTGGTAGATTCGTAGCATTGGGTGTGTTGGAGGCTTGGAGTTGATGTGTCCGTGTGCGCTTGGACTGTTTCACTGGTGACAATCAGAAGGTGGTGTTTCTTTCAAGACGAATAGTTTTTTTTTAAAAGATGGTTAAACATGACCTGAATACAATAAGTGATTAGAGTAATAGCGTTATGTGTCCGTGTGCACTTGGACTGTTTCATTGGTGACAATCAGAAGGTGGGAGAAACCAGACATTTGAAATTGCTCACTGGGAGAAACCCGGCCCCCGCGTCGCTCCGCCTGAGCGACACGGGCGCCGCCGCCGCCTCCACCAACCCCTCCTCCCTCCCTCCCCGTGACTCCTTGCCGCCGCCGGAGCGTGCTGCTAGAGGCCTCGCAGCCGCGATGATGGTGGCGGCGGGGCCTTCCTCCATCCTCCAACCTTTCTCTCCTTCTCTCCTCCCGGTGCCCGGTGATGGTGGTGGCTGCTACGGCGGCGGTGGTGGCTGCTCCAGCGGCCGGCTCACGGATCCGCGGCCCTGGATCCGGCTGAGGGTTGATCGACTGCTGTGCGTGGAGCTGTGCGGCGGCACGGAACCGGCGCCCCACGCCATGAATCTACGGCCGGCGCCGCGGTGGCGTTGGTGCTCGCCGGCGTTGCGGGCTCCAGCACCGCGTGGAGTGGGCGGGGCGCGGTGGCGGCGCGGCAGAGACGCGATGCTGGGGCCCGCGACCAGATCTGGCGAAGGTGGGGAGCGTCGGGGCTCCCGCCCGAGCCTGGGGCGGCGGCGGCCAGCCGGGCCGGCTCGTGCACGTCTGCAGGGATCAGGCGGCGGCCGGTGTCCGGCCAGGGGCCCGTGCCCGCGCTGCTGTGCAACTGCGCGGTGCTGGCTCTCGGTGAGCTCGGCGACGGTGGTGGTAGCGATCGTGGTTCGAAGGATGGGCGGGTGATGCGACGGCGAGCTCGACGTGGCCGGATCTGGAGCTTCGGTACCTGGACCTGGCACTCTCTCGAAGGGCTGGCGAGGGCGGTGGTTGGCCAAGGCGGAGGCGGCGGCGACAGCAAAGGGTGTCGGCACTGGTGCTCTACTGCCGGTTCTGATGCCGCTGGGCAGGGGGCGGCGCCCACGGGGGTGGGGCGCGTGTCTGGTGGTGGCTGACGTCGGATCGCAGCGTTGGCAGCACGTGCCAAGAGCCGGCGACAGCGGCCGCCTGTGGCGTTGGTCGTGCGGCGGTGTTTTCGTGAGCAACGGAGTCAGGTTCGGCTCCGCGTTGCCCGGCCGGAGGGGGTGACGATCGACGCAGCTGTGCGGCTGCTGCGTGCAGCCGACGCGTCGAGGCCCCTCTGAAGGGGTTACTGTGGAGCGGCAGGACAACGGTGAAGGCAGTGACGGATGGCAAGGGGCCTTGCTTCTTGGCCCGACGTTCGTGCTTGAGGACTCCTTGGGCGAAAGCCTAGCGACGGCGACACCTGTGGGTGCCGCTTTCCCTGTTGGGGGCGTCGTGTATCCCCTCTAGCACTATCATCCAAGGGTGAAAGCCCGGTCCACTTTGGACGTGCGACGGTGGCGCCATCGGCGTCGCTACCTTCCTGAAGGCGTCGCGTTTGGATTTCGTCGTGGCCTCGATGTCTCCTCGGTGATTGTTCTTCGCTTCTTGGCGCCTCGATGACGCGTGGAGGTGGGTCTTGCTGCGAGAAGTCGAAGCTGCTGCGTCAGGGACGTGGCTTGGCAACGATGACACGCGGCGAGCACCCTCCTTCATCGTTGGTTGGGGTCTGCTAGGGGTCGACAAGCGCTGGAGGCGAGGCGGGTGGTCGTGATTGGAAGTCGGAGCTGCTCTTTGCGGGGTGCTACAGCTTGGCAACGATGACCGGTTGCGGCCGCTTGCTTCGGGCTCGTTGGTGGGTGGCTTGTGTGTGGACTGCCATGAGAAGTCGGAGCTGCTGGCGTCTTCTGCCATGCTCGGCAACGATAACCCATGGTAGTGTGCCGTGTTAGTGCTCAGCTGCGTCGTGTGGGTTGGTTAGCCTTCGGGTGCCCTTTTGACATCCCATTGGCTAGCCCTCTTGTACATAAATTCTTTCTGTCTTAATTGAGCGGCAGAGCTCCTGCCTTTGTTTAAAAAAAACAATCAGAAGGTGGAGTTTCTTTCAAGACGAATAGTTTTTTTTTTAAAAAGATGGTTAAACATGTCCTGAATAAAATAAGTGATTTAGAGTAATAGCGATTCTGTTAGAAGTTGCTACATGTATGTAACATTTTTTGTTGTTGTATAAGGGAGTTACAATGTGCAGTTCATACTAAATCATTGATCTCCTAAGGGCAAAACCGCAAAACTATCTGGTTTAGTTTTTTTAAGACCACAACTATTAGATTCTTAGATTTTGGAAAAGAGTAAAAATAAAAAGAATGAGGGGATTGAAGAAAAGAAAAAACAATGAATACTCACCATGACACCATGCATCTTTTTATCCATTATTCATTTTTCATGTGTAAACTGTTGATGCTTCCATCTTACATCTTACAGCTGCAGTCTTGTTTCTCAGGACAAAATGGACCTTGCACCTCAGGGATTGATAACACAGCAACAAAAGGCAAATGGCCGAAGGCCAGTTGGTAGCTCACAAATTTGGACAGTATGTAGCTTTTGCATTCCTTGTTCCTTTTATTACTTGGGTATCTTAAACAAAATACATACTGAGATAATGAAAATTTTGTAGCGGTATGGTGTTCTGCTTCCAAGCCAGCAGACTCGAAAGCTAAAAGAATGGGTTCTGACTGATGAGCAGCAACAGCTTGTTAATGCTAGTGGTCTTGGACATCTGGCACTTACCACCGGGTTTACCATTGATCGTTCTTTGCTTACATCATTTTGTGAAAGATGGAACAATGAAACAAATACTGCACATTTCATGGGATTTGAGATGGCACCATCACTTCGCGATGTTTCCTACATTCTCGGCATTCCAGTGACTGGTCATGTGGTGACCGCAGAGCCAATTGGTGATGAAGCTGTGAAGCGGATGTGCTTGCATTATTTAGGAGAGAGCCCTGGAAATGGAGAGCAATTGTGTGGCTTAATTAGGTTGACTTGGTTGTATAGGAATTTCCATCAACTGCCGGAAAATCCGACCATCAATGACATTGCATATAGCACCCGAGCTTACCTTCTATACCTGGTTGGTTCCACCTTGTTTCCTGACACCATGAGGGGATTTGTATCCCCAAGATATCTACCATTGTTGGGAGATTTTAGGAAGATCCGTGAGTATGCTTGGGGGGCTGCAGCCCTCGCTCATTTGTACAGGGGATTGTCTGTTGCAGTGACACCTAATGCCACAACGCAGTTTCTCGGCAGTGCAACTTTGCTCATGGTGTGCTCTTTATCTGAATAAGTTCAAGTTATTATCTATGGTATTGTCTATTGTATTATCTGCTTAATTAATCATGGCTTTCCCTTATTCCCATAAGGCCTGGATTTATGAGTACCTTCCTATTACTCAACCAAAACAGAAGAACCAGAGCACTTTGCTGCCCCGGGCTTGTCGGTGGAACTTTGGAGGAGCAACACGTGGACAGAGGAAAAAAGTCATGGAGTGGAGAAAAGTTTTTGAACAACTTCAATTTTCTGAGGCAAGTCCAAAATTACCTACTTATAAATGTGTGCCAATTTTTCAACTGTTATGTCATATATACTATCCCAATTATGTTTTCAGGTCAATTGGAACCCTTACAAGGACATAAATCCAGCAATTGGTCTGGAATATTGCATTGCAGCAGATAACATCTGCTACTCTCGGACTTGGCTAATCAGCTTTAACATAAAGGAGGTGTATGTGCCTGACAGGTTTGCTAGGCAGTTTGGAAGGGAACAAGGACGCCTCCATGGCGTGCCAATGTGGGCAAGAAGAACTTGGAGTAAGTGGAAAGACTGGAGAGCTGAGTATGCTCGTGAGATTGAGGAGTTTCATCAATTGGTTGGCTGCCGTTTCACCCCTCCTGCGGAAACCAATATCAACTCCCTTCCACTCCATGAGTCTAGTGCTGGACAGAATGATGCAGGATGCGGTCTGAATACCTCTCATAATTTTTCTACAATGGTAAGCCCTTAATAGAAAGCTAATTATCCATATTCCATACCTTTTGCCTATAGTTTGGCCCTTGGTGTGCTTATGCTTGTGACTTGTAGGTTGAAGATTTGAAAAATGATCTCCCAGTAATTGGTCGATATCTTCAGGGAAACTTGCTTCCTTCAGAGGTTTCAAGCTTCCTAGAGAGGGTGGGCACGATGATCAAGAGCTACTCCCCACCACAGAGCAGCCGAAGGAAAGATCGAGTAGCTCATGGCCACACTGGCCCAGTCAAGTCAAAGAACCCAAGGAAAAGAGGGAAACCTTCACACTTTCAAGATCCTTTTCCTCATCGGTACCCAGGCACCCCGTTACCTTATCAGGCTAGCAAGTGTGGCATGGTGTTTGGTGGCACCGTTCCTCTACTAAATGGGGGTGAGGCACTCAAGGAACAAGAGGCCATGGATCCCTGGCAGATCTCCCAGTCTCATTTGACAATGACCACATCTTCATCTCTAGACTCAAGCACACCAGAATCAATGAAGCGAAGTCGGGAAGGTGGGGATGAAATTCAAATCCCAAGGGACACTGATTGCCTCTGAAGAAGTGGAAGGCTCTGTGTGCAGCTGAAAATGTTCAAGCACAGAGATGGAGTGGGTGCTGAGGCAGCTAATCCGATTTTCCTCTGATGAAGACAAACGTCTCTTGGTCTTCATACTGTACAAAGTAGCTAAGAAACTTGGATCGTTTGCTGCACTGCTGACAGTTAGCTGGCCACCAGCACTTCACAGCGATGTTGCTGTCTGATTGCCTCTGAAGAAGTGGAAGGCTCTGTGTGCAGCTGAAAATGTTCAAAGCACAGAGATGGAATGGGTGCTGAGGCAGCTAATCCGATTTTCCTCTGATGAAGACAAACGTCTCTTGGTCTTCATACTGTACAAAGTAGCTAAGAAACTTGGATCGTTTGCTGCACTGCTGACAGTTAGCTGGCCACCAGCACTTCGCAGCGATGTTGCTGTCTGTGCAATTTGCGAGGATTGTCCTGTGTTTATGTATCTCATCCTGTATGACCAATGGCAGACGTCACAGACTTTAGCCTAATCTGCAGCCGTGCAAATTTGGTTCCTATTGATGATACTAAACTCAAACGCCCCTGTTTTTTGCAAGCATGCTTGACTGCTGAGCCTGCGTGCTTCTAGCTGAAGGGCGGGTTTGTGGTTTTTCTGTGTAAAGCAGTGTTTTTCTGCTGGTTCAGTTCAGTTTTGTGCGCTTGAGGAACATTCGTTGGTAACACGGAAACACTGCAGCGTTTCTCTTCCCTCATGATGCGTTTGGATGTAGATACATAGGTATTGGAATTGGTATTGGCTAGCACTGAATGCAACTGTTTGGATGGTATAGAATTCAGAATTGGAAATCAAGTTCAATACCAACCGGTATTCGCAGCACTCTGCTGCATCCGTCAATACGGAGCCTTACCCCTTGTATTACCGGGAATCGAGTTTCACGAGAAAATAGAACCGCTCCCTCCTTCCCCGTCTCCGATGCCAGCGAACCAAGCGGCTCCTCTGGTGGCTGCTCATCCTCCATCTCTGCCCGAGCTACCACCATGGATGCGGCTGGGCTGCTTCCTGCCATGGCCGCCGCCGAGGGGGACCAGATCCGCCCCGTCATTGCCGCGCGCCGGACTCCTCCATGACATGGGCTTCTCCGCCTGAGCTCCTCCCTGACATGGCCACTGCTGGACTCCTCCACGCCATGGCCTCCTCCGCGCGAGCTCCTCCCCGCCATGGCTGGTGCCGACCTTCACCCGAGCTCCTCCCCTTCATGGCCGGCGCCGACCTCCGCCTGAGCTCCTCCCCCGCCATGGCCTCCGTCGACCTCAGCCCAAGCTCTTCCGCCAGCGAGCAACGCCGCCCTCCCCTGCCTCATCCACCAACAAGCACCAACAAGCCGTGCCGCCCTCCCCTGCCTCCTCCATCAGCGAGCAGCGCCGCCACTCCCTGCATCCTCCACCGGCGAGCGGCACTGCCATCCCTTGCCTCCTCCGCCAGCGAGGCATGCCGGTCCTCCCTGCCCTCGGCGAGGCGCGCCGCCGCTCCCTTCTTTTTTCAATTCCATGGTTGCGTGCATCCAAACAGGAAATCAAATTGGATGCTTCAGAGGATTCCAAAAGTCAATGCAATAGCCATCCAAACAATAGAATTGAATTGTAGCCCAATGCAATGTCATAGCTGATTTGGTATTGGAACCAATTCAATAGCAAGCCCTCCAATATCGATATCCAAACACAGCCTCAGCCTTTTTTTTGGAACGACTACCACCATCTGATTCAATTTCTGTTTCGCACCGTGTGATTGGCTAGCTGGATGCACCGCCCCTAGGTCCCAAGCCCCAAGTCCCACTCCCACCCCGTGATGCAAAGAGTTAAGGAGTACATGTTTGGATTTCTAATCTTTCATTTGGCAAATGCATTGGCGCCGTCCTTATATTCAGTTCGCCCTATATTGAAATACACGCCCCTCTACCGAGAGTCTAGGGTATATAAGATTTTTTTTTGAAACCAGGGTATAAAGATTTTCATTTGCCTAGAGTCTAGTGTATAATATTTTTGTAGAATTTTTCGTGAAACAATTAATACTCGTAGCAATAGCAAACGTTCTTGTGTTCTCCACCCTCCATTCTTAATTGTTTAGTTTAACTCTTAGTCAAACTTTCTAGTTTTGACTGTTTTTTTTCAAAAAATTAAGTTCAAATAAACGTAGTATCAAAACATATTTCTTGGAGAATTTAATAAAATTAGTTTTTAGTGGATAATTTAATAAAACAAATTTGATTTTGATTTTGTAAATGTTAGAGAGTATTTCTATAAACTAGATCAAAGTTAAAAAGTTTAACTTAGAAAAAAAAACTAAAGTGTACTATAATTTGAAAACAAATAATAGCACTGTATTGAACATGAAAATTCGTTATTATTGGATTCTTTTATAATTACATGTAGGCAATAGAAGAATATAAATTTCTATGTTTAGATTGTGCGATGTTGTCATGTAACTTAAGTAAATAATTCTTACGATCACTCTCCTTTTCATTCCATGAGAACATTATCCGTAGTACCAAAATTGTTAGGAATTTAGGTATTTTCAAGTTAAATATAATCCAGAAATACCATAGCAAATTTATGGCAACATGTATGTGCACGTGTGTAAATATACTACTCGTAGATGTAACAAATATGAACACGAACATCATATTGATCATGGCGAAAAACATGATATTAAATTTATCAAATTCAAGGATAGAATTATACCCAGCGGAGGGACTCATGCTCAAGGCACCGGTGGCTCCACGCGCACTAGTCGACATAGTGCGTTGCTCGATGTCGTGAACCACAGTTCATGCAGGATGATGTTCGCAGTGCAGTCCTTCGAACGTCCACCGGGAAGTAGACGATCCGAGGAAAAAGAAGAAGAAGACGTCAGAGTCACCAGGAAGAAGCGAGCAGTCGTGGAGACGCTCCCCAAAAATCTGATCGTCCGCACACCCGAGCAGGTGTCACAGATGCTGACAGCGGTTTTCAAAGGCCTGCTCTCTCCCAACTCTCTGTACGCACAGAGGATTGAGACGGAGATACTCGGGAGCAACTCAACAGAAGAACGATGGTGCTGAATGTTGAAGGCGAGCACACCTTTTTTATAGTCGTGGAAGGTGGAAGGTGAAGTGTAGAGAGGATGAACCTGGACGTCATGAAATGCTCATGAATTACTAGTAACCTCTGCCATAAACATGAGGTTACTAGTAAACTACAACCATAACAATAGAAGTTACTAGTAAGCGTAGTCATACTATGACCGTTACAAAGTTCAACCATCAACTACATTTAATGCACCACTTTATTGCACCTAGCATCTAATATGACCTTAGAATTTATTTGATTTAATTATTAAATAAAATATGGGTCAAGCTTGCATTAAATCTAACAAAAAAAAATATCTTCCAGACCAAATTGTCCCTCCTATATCGTTTGAGCATATCTCCCACCATCACTCTCCTTTCTCGTTTTGAACCGTCGGCATAGGAGCCCTCTACCTTTTTTTTTTTTTTGACCTAGCCCAGAAATTCGTCTCCATGGGGATTCCAACATAGCTTGCTTGGGTGCTACCGAGGAGCTCCAACCACGCCGGTTGCTCTTCTCATTGTGCTTTGAAGTGTGTTGGTGGTGCGCTTGTTTTCGATGCTTGTTGCCAGCAACTCATTCGCGAGCATCAGATTTCTACAAATTCGACAAAGATAGTTTTTATTGCCCTTATCTTTGGTATTTTACGAATTGTGCTTTTATATTAATTATGTGCGGGCGTATAGATGTCTTCGGGTGTAGGGTCATTCGGCTCCCATGGTTTATCGTCTCGAGAAAAGTCTGGATCTAGAATAAAGAGTGCAGATATGTGCTCGACATCTAGTCCAACGGTGAGGAGTCCTCTTTCAGAACAAGTTTCCTGAAAAGAAGGTGATGGCCCTGTGTGGAACAACGATATCCCAATCGTGGTTCCGCGGTCGCGGTATTGGGAATCGGCGGTTGTAATTCATTTCTCCATTTTTGTTCTTATGGGCGGTCGACAAAATCACAATCACAGCATGCCATCGTGAGATAAACAGAAACAAACAGGGCCAATATTACCTATCTGATCGGTAATTCCCAAGTCGGTCAGGCGGTGTAGAATTACATCATTGAAGATCTTGTGCTAGGTAGTGACGAGACTTTACGAGGCTCTGGCAATGAAGAAGTTCCTTTGCCGAGAAGGTACAAAATCCTTTTCAGGATCGGGGTTTGCATAGCGGTGTGTTCTGTTTGTACACAATGTGCTTGTGAACGAGACGACTTCAAATTTTTTCACTAGAACGAGTGTCTTTGTGGACGGCACTTAAGATGCAGGGTACCAACAACCTAGCGTAGACCGTTTTGCAAAATTTTATGAAATGTAGTTTGCAAAAGAAGTTTATTATGAATTTATCATACGGTTCGAAGTACAATGGTTCACGTAGCTTCCTTCTACCTAAGACTAGGAGCACATCACTTGTGTTAAATGGGGAGAAATGGAGGGAATTTTGGATTTATCATAGGGCTGCACAGATTGGGAAGTTGGGGTGGCGATTGGCGAAGCAGGCAAAATGTTCTTAAAAACATTTCTTTAAAAAGGCTAAAAAACCATATTTGATCGAGCTGTGGACTACTCTCTCTATCCAAAATAAATCTACATCTCGTTTCTCGAGATTTTTTTTTTAAGTTTAACTAGAGATATAGAAAATAGTATCAACATTCGTATCGTCAAATAAGGTTATTGTGAAAATATACTCATGTCTAATCTAATGATACTTAGTATAGTACTGTACATTATAAATATAAATAACGTTTAGTCAAATTTTAAAAAAATGAATATCGTTTATTTCCGTCGCTCTTTGTCACAGCAGGTCTCAGTCACACGACATCCTGACCTCCCTAATCTACCTCCAGGCTCCAGCCCCTCCTACGCGGCCCCACCATCTCCATCTCCCGGACGAACAGACACAAACCAGGTACCAACCAACGACAAATCTCGCGACCTCTCGAAATGAGCGGAGCCGGGAGCAGTGTGTAGCGCGAGACGAGCACCGCCGCCAATCCAAACCCTAGAGGCGGGAGGAAGACGGCGAGCGAACCCAGCAACGATCTCTGACCTCCAAAATCCTAGCGCGGCGGGATCTCGGGGTGACGAAGGATGTCGGATTCAGCATCGATGGCGGCCGCCATCGAGGCGCGGTTCAGCAGCCGCGACCTCATCGGCCGCGGCTCCTTCGGCGACGTCTACAAAGGGTACGGATGGCGCCCCCACTGCCCCACACCTGTTGGGCAGTCCCCCAAATTTCCCTTACCTCTTATTGCCCTCGCGCGGATTTGAGCTCATGCAAGGCAGGCGGCGGCCACGCTTGATTGAGCCGTTAGTCTAGCTTCGAGTCGAGCGGCATTGTTTGATTTGGGCGTGGGGGCTGGAGGTGGGGCTGGGTCCAGCGGGTAATTCGGTGCGTCGAGTGTTGGTAATTAGTTGATCGAGTGGCCAGCATGGTAGCGTCTGTGATGTTATCCATCTGCTTGTTCGAGTTGTTCCGTGCCATTGGTGGTTTCATCGATCCCGGGGGGAAAATGATGCAGTTTGTTTGCTCAGCGTGGGATTTGAGGGAACAAGCAGTATAATCAGGTTGATACAGTGGCTAACCAAGATGAGTCTGCACTGCATCTATGCAATTTATTTTTGTTATTGGGTGGTACTACTATTGGATGGCTCTTTGCTCTAAAAAGTGACAAGCAGGTGGCACCATTAGGAGGTGGGCTATGTAGCAACTTTGGTGCTAGGCGGGAGCGTGGCGTCTAGCACCTAGGTGATGCCTAGGAGGCTACATGATTAACCTTTAAACATTGTTCACAAGATACCCGATTTGTATTCTATATAGTGATGGTCTGTCTCTGATCTATTGTGAAATTCTGTTCTTGTGAGGAACATGTCTGCCAACAATGCTGAAGCTCTAATTATTTTGTTCATGTAGAAGATAAACACTTTATGATGTGAGGCACTTAAGTGAGGGTAGGCTGTTACTGGATGCTTTTCCTCGAAACTTCAAGGATCATGAGCTTTTTGTGTTCTAAAAAACATATTGGTTCAGAATTTGTTTGTAATTCACAACCCAGATAACTTCCATTTGCTATTTCTCTGTAAAAGAGTCTTCCCTTTGGACTAGAAAACAATCAGTATGTGAAATGAAAAGTTCTGCTATGTACTTGTATCATTCCCCAAAATACCTGTATTGTTACTTAACATATAGCGCACTAGAAGTTGGCATGCTATTTACATGGAGGATGACATTATATTTGCCTGATTTCTTTATTTCCCTCGTCGGTAGGCATTTGCTTCACTTAAAATTTTCCCGTGAGTTGTACTTATATTATTTCTGTTGCCTCATATTTTATGCTGAATCTCAATGCTTGCTCAATATCCCGTGTTATTTTTTTTGTAGGTTTGACAAGGAATTGAATAAAGAGGTTGCTATAAAAGTCATTGATCTGGAAGAAGCGTGAGTCCCTAACATGAATTTTACCATAACTTCTTATTTTGAACATATTAGTTATTAGTTTTTTTTGTTTGTTTTACACTGTCACTAATTTTCCCTCACAAAATACTTAATTTTTAACACATTCTCGTTCTACATTCTGTTTTTTTTTCTGAATTTCTTCCGCCAAGAATTTAACCAAGTTAATTTCTTTTCAACCGATTCCATTGCAGTGAGGATGACATTGAAGACATCCAAAAGGTTGTGGTTTCACTTGTGCTCTATATTGTATGCTAGGCTGTCATAGATCAACTTACCTGGTGTCCAGTGTGTAAAAAAAAAAAACTTACCTGGTTGATATGTCAAGTTCCTAAAAGGCTTTATTTCCTGTCGCAGGAAATATCTGTTTTGTCACAATGCCGGTGCCCATATACTGATTATTACGGTTCTTATCTTCACCAGACTAAATTGTGGATAGTAATGGAATACATGGCTGGTGGTTCTGTTGCTGACCTTGTATGTTTTCTATATCCTTTGTCAGTTGATCCACATAATGTTTAATACAATGCAGATAACAGTGAAGTTAGTGCTCCATTCCATCATCATTTGTCAAGCACCATTATAAACTACTTGTTGGTAATTGATGTTGTTCCTTCATTTCCATGTGCAGCTTCAAGCTGGCCCTCCTCTGGATGAAATGTCTATTTCATGCATTCTGAGGGACTTGTTACACGCAATTGAATATCTACATTCTGAAGGAAAAATTCACCGTGATATTAAAGGTTTTACTTCTCCCCCTTTCCCTTTCTTATTCAGATGTTTCTTGTGAATGCCCGCAACTATTTGGAACAATTACTGACCCAATAGTAATCGAACTATCCAAACCTCATTAATCTTTCTTATGAGGTTGTAAATTGGAATAATTCTTCCAATAAACTTTGCTTACTTTAGGTGGTAGTGGATAAATTTTCCAGCTTGACTTGCCTTATCACGAACAGGATGTAACCCCTTGTTGCAAAATGTATTATATATGTCTTAATGGATCTTTCCAGTTGGTCTTGGTAATCCCTTGATGGTTAGCTAATTGGAGAAACTCAAGTCTTTCAATTGAATAGTAACTGCAGGAACAAGTGGTGTATTGTACCTTCAATAACAGACTCATAATTGTTAAGTGGTTTATATAAGTGTCTGCCTATGCTCTCCTGTTTGACTGTCTAATAAGAGGAATCCAAAAACTGACAGGAGGCTTCTTGATAAGGGTGGCACTCCTCTATTCTGTAAGAACCAATAGTGCAATAGCAGTTTATTTAACTATAACACACAGTCTTTCTTGTGGAACATGTTTCTATGAAAAAAGTAGCTTGTTAGTGGTTGATAGATATTACTCTTGCATTGCAAATACCATTCAGGAAACCTATCCAATTCATTTGAACTACCCTAATCAACTAGCTGCTGCCATCCCACCTTGGGATGTGTAGATCATATATGATACTTTCTATTATCAAGTTAGTTGATGATTACTTTATGATACAATACAATAAGATTTCTTGACCTTTATTAATTGTTCCCTTCGAATTCCTTGGTTGTATAAAAAGTTTGGATCTTATTTGTTATTCACTTTGTACTTGGTTGGGCTAATACTTAATATGCTGAAAGGGTGGGTGAAGAATTGTTTTTGCTGTTGGTAGTAGCATGAGCCTGGATAGATTTGAAATCTTAGAGGTGCTGGTGGACGTGAAGAGAGAGCAAAACCCTCACCAAAGCACCCTATTCACAAATCTACATGTTTGGTACTTTGGTGATGGACAGTTGGTAATGCTCTTCCACAGATACAGTTATGTGGAGGATTTCACAAATACAGATAATCCTATTGTCGTGCAAGGAATAATTATCGGGATATGTTGTCATTAGTGTCATTTTTTTCTTGTCTTGAAAGTTGTAATGCCAAGTATGATAAATATTGAAGAGAAAGCATTGTTTGATATTTTGCAGCGGCAAATATCCTCCTCACTGAAAGCGGAGATGTGAAGGTATAACTTTTATGACTGGAAGATTCTGCATTTTGGAATGCTTTCCATCGTGGTACATCTATTGTCAATTTCTAGTTCATAATATGTATGCTGTTACTATGTGTATTCCATAGGTTGCGGACTTTGGTGTTTCTGCACAGCTGACTAAAACAATGTCTAGGAGAAAGGTACAGCCTTAACCATTCTTCTGTTATGTCAGGTTGCTTAGTGTCTCTGGCTTTCTGAACATGCATTGGGAACCTATTAAGCCCTCAACTACACCTCTACTGGCAAATTCTTGGGGTAAATCAATGTTATTTATTCTAGATAAACTGCTTAGTGTTGGCCCTCGATCTCCCTGCACAGGTGAGTATCATCACCTCACCAACACCCACAGTCCCACACAGACAACACAGCACGAGCACCAGCTCTGCAACTCTGAAAGTGTGGCAACTGACTGGTTTCTTCCATTGCTTTGCTCTGAATATATACAGCACTAGTACCTACCTCTATAAGGTACACTAGAGTATGGAGGGTCTCCAACTACTTGTACTAGCTAATACATGGCTGAGATCAGCCCCAACTACTACCATGGCTGATGTATGCGTCTACTACTATTGTACAAACTAGTACTAGAGGTCATGGCCTATTGCCATACCTCAAACAGCAGAGCTGACCGTGCCAACCCTGCTGCAGCAAAAGCAAAGAGCGGGGGAGCAGCAGATTATCTCACACTTAGCTGTCGTTTTCACACAACCACAACTAAACTGTCAGTCTTGTCTCTGTTTAAAAACAAAAATTTGATGGTTGTGTTTGCCATATATGTGCTGTGCTAGTAAACATTGATATGCGATCTTTTTTCAGCTCAAATGGAGCATGTTCTTGTCAAGCATTGTTTAAAACATTATGACTTCCGTTGTAAAACTAAGAGTACCTGTGCAACTGCATGTGTAGATTTGAAAAATACATTTTATTCTGTATATAGCTCTAATATCTATGGCTGAAAAGGCATCTGTGTTTTCTACACCGCTATTATAGATTTAGTAAAAATGCTCTTAACCATGTATCCCTAAGTCCCCGTGTGGTTGAGTATTCAAAGTCATGTAATCTATGATCTATGGAATGTAATCGCGTTTCCCCTCTTTTGGTTCTTGCTTCGAATCTCGGGACGAGATTCTTTTTAAGGGGGTTGGTTGTAACACCTTTGGTGTTACGAGCTTGCTTAGCACTGCGATTTAGGCCTAAGAGGATTTACCAAAATGATTTTCTTGGATTTTAAAATTTAACTTATGTTTAAAAACGTTATTTTGGCAAATCATATTGAACAATGGGTTAATTAGTTCCTAGATGTTTTGTTTCTACAAGTTAGTATGACATATGGACGAGTGTATGAAATGTGTAGTTGTTGAAAGTAAATTGGTTTGGGCATATTAAAAATTATGGCAAACACGCTAAAAATTTGGTAGTTCTAGCTAAGTAGTATTCTCTCTAAGTCAGAAATGATGATAGTAAACAATGCCGATTCAACATTCGAATTCTAACAGGAATTATTAGGCACTAGCTTCATGTTTTGGCACTGTTGATTGCACCATGGCGAGTACTTTACAATGGTGAAATGGTCGGTTGGTTAGTGTTGATCTTAGGCACTAATTAAAATGTCTTAGTAGTTAAGTTGCGTTCAGTCGAAGTTGGGACTCGTTCTAGACCCGGTCACCGCACCTGGACTCGCGACGTCACGCGCGTGGGCTTGCCCAGGCTGGCTGCGCCGGTTGTTGTCTTATCAAGTCACCTCCTGCCGCCAGCATGTGGTTCTGCCCCTGCCCGCGCCGTGCCATTTCACATTCTGTGCATGCGTAGGCGTGTCGCTGCCGGCCATGTTGTGCCTAGCCACTGCCCCTGCCCCACGCCGCGTTTATGAGATTGGACGTACCGCACGACTCCTCATTTTCTCTCACGCGCTGCTCTTCTTTGCCACTATCTGCTCTCTCTTTCTCGGCTGCCAATCACTAACACCGTTGCTCTAGGCGACCTCCCCTGCCTTTCGCCCATCGTCGGTCGGCCACCGCGAGAGCACACATGCACGCTACTCGACCGCGCTGGGCCTGCTGCTCCCAGGCGTCATCCCTCTCATGTGTCTACTCAGCCTCCCCTTTCTCTCTCTCGCTGTGCTACTAGCACGCATCCACCATGGACTAGCTCGGGGCTGAGATCAAGCGCTGCCTCCTTCCCCTTTTTCTTCTCTTTTGCCAAAGGGAGGCGTCCCAACCCCTGTTGCCCTCCACTCCATGTCTGGCACGCCATCTCTCCTGCTCCCCGCGCGCGGCTCCATCTTGCCTCCCCTCCTCCATGGTAGCACCGGTGCTCCCACTGCTGCTGAGGCGTCCTCGAGCGCGCGCTGCTTTTTCGCTGCTGACCGCGCATCTTCCCACGCCGTTCGTCGCCCGCTTCAGCGCCTGCTCCTGCGCCTCACCGTCATCCGTGCCGGCCTAGGTTGAGTGGACCTACGCGCTCCACCTCCATAGTCCACGTGCCTCGACCGTGCTGGCGCGCCGCCGCGCCGCGTGTCCCGTCGCCGACGTCCCCTCCTTTTCCTCCCCAGCACTCTAGTGCAGTCGCTCACTGTAAATTACTAATATTATTAGCCGCTCACTGTAATTTTTGTAGCTCCAGAATAATTAGTTTGCTAGATAGATAATGATGCCCTATTTCAAATAAAGATTAAATTGATAGAATGGGATAAAGAAAAAACTTGGGTTTATATAACTAAAACACTTGTTGGGAAATGACACCTTGCTCGACGATGTGATACGGGGATTAGTACGTTAGTCGTTAGAACTAGCTCGTTAACTTAAGAGACATAAATCGTATTTTACGAGTCAGGATGGCAGTCGATTAATTATGTCTTTGCATTGCATCGCATTACATATCATAATAGGGACGTTGATGGATCGCGGAGTCATCAGGAGTTGCTGGAGAAATGGTGCTTTTGGAGATCAGGTCGCCATAATGGAAAGCTAACTTCTGATTATATTTTACCCAGGCAAGCCCCGGTGCATAACCCCTACTTTTCTGGACTTTAAATTATATTTGTGCATTAAGTTTTCAGGAGTTGAATGAAATCCACTTGCATAAATATATCTTTATTCTTTGAGTCTTACTAGTATGACAGGATCGTGTAGATTGCTATGCTACAGAACTTCGGTAGAAGTCGAGTGATTGCCTATCACTCGCGAGAGATAGAAAATATATTACTGTATTATTATAACTTGGAAAATATAAATGGTGGAAAGAAAAAATAGTGATCGAACAGGGATATGGTTTGGGTATTGGTGGGTATAAGAGGTTGTGTCCTGCGGCCACGGGGCACAGCTTGGTTACACTGCTTTCTCTGCCTATGTTGGTTAAGGACTAGCCGTTGCATAAGTCTCGAGGCAAGTCATAGATTTATTATCCCGAGCACATACTTATGTATTAGCGCTTGGAGGACTTATTATTCTCTTGTCATGGGTTTCCGCTCTTTCTGGACCGACTATCATGTTGGTTTTTGGGTTAGGAGGTTCTTGCACCGCACTGAGTCCGGGACTCAGGGGCGGGGGCTTGGAGTCCTAGTTTGGACGGAGACCTGGACCCCGTGACAGAAGGGTAGTGGGTTGGTCCTGCTTATGCCTGGAGTATAAGTGGGACATGTGTTTTTAGGGTACCCAGCTGGGGGCATTGGTTCATGAATCGTTAGGCAATCCAGCATGATTTGTTTTGTGTCTAGCACCGTAGTAAGAACCGAACGATGAAAAATAGAAAAAGGAACTCTGATTGTTTACCACCTGCTTAAAAGTAGCACATGTGCTTACATAGAATGGTTGGTTAATGAACTAATACGGCTATTAATAAAAATTGACTATAAGGACGCACGCTTAGTAATGCTTCCTGCAGATGTAATAAACCCACAAGCCAGATAGCCTTGCATATCCTTAGAGTCTTTTCTTTCCTCCTGTCGGATAAGTCTTGCTGAGTATAATTGAGTATTCAGGGTTTTATTTCTCTTGTTGTAGATGACACGTGGATGCTAGAGCTGACCCTTATGTGTGGATTTCTCCTGGTGAGCTCAGAGAGGATTTTCTTTACGCTGCGATTATAGTTTTTATTTATAACTCTCACCAGATATTTTTTTATAAATGAAAGTTTTATAACCTGTTGTCCTAGTTTAATTATCAATGCTTCATTATGCCATGAATAAATGTTCATTTCTGCTGTAATTCTGATCACCTGTTTATATTCCGCTGTTAAATTAAATTATTCATAACTCTGATAACATGGTTATATTCTGCCATATAACAATAAATATTATACTCTGATGTTGTAATAAAAGTGATGTAAGAAATAGTTAAGAATGATGTAAGCTTTATTCTCTCATTTGTTATCTTGATGAAAAAATATGGATTTTTAGGTTCTCCCTCGGGGTGTGCCCAACGGGACCGTGTAATTTGGTGTCCTCCCTTGAGTGCTTAGTGTCTAATGGAAGACAAGCACTTCTGGGAGGCGTTAGATTAGGCGGTTCTGTCACAGGTTGTGTGGCACCCTTTTAAGGATTTGACGTGTGATGCCAATTAGCGCGTGAATCTCCAAGTGAGTGAATCGCAACAACGAGGACTAGCTTGCTGGCAAGCAAGTGAACCTCGGTAAAAAATCATTGTGTCATCATTTGATTCTGAGGTGATTAGTCTTCATTGGTATTCATTCTTGTGATTGATTGGTTCATTTCTCGACTTGTCGGTATAACTATCTTGCTCACTCTCTTTACATTTTCGCAAACTAGTTGTCAAGCTCTTTAATGTAGCTAGTCGTGAGAGCTTGTTAGTTTGGTTAGTGTGGCTCTTTAGTTAGCCTTTGAGAGCACACTAACTTAGTGTAGTGACATAGCCATGGTGTGGATAGAAACTCTATAAACTAGAATTGTGATAGGTGGCTTGCAATTTTAGTAGGCTAGCGTAACATTTGCTTCACCTCATAATTGTCTAACCGGTTTGTTAAGTGTTGTTGTAGAATTTTTTAATAGGCTATTCACCCCCCTCTCTAGCCATTAGGACCTTTCACGCGCCTACGCCGCGCTCTAGGGCGTGCACTGCCCCTAGGACCCCGACAAGATGAGCGCCGCGGACACGGCCGTCGTCGCCGAGCTCCACCACCTCGCGCGCCTCCACGACCGCTTTCGCCGCTCTGCCGCCGCGGGCCACATCCCACGCCTGAACCCTTCTGCGCCGCCCCTCCACGAGGGCGTGGCATCGTACGAGGCGGCGCTCGACGACCTCCATCGCCAGCTCCAATCCAAGCAGGCCGAGGTGGACGGGCTCAAGGAAAAGCTCACGGCGGCCACCAGCCGCCGTAACGGGCGCCACCACCACCACCCGCTCTTCAAGCAGAACGACCCCGACGGCACACCGACGACGGAGTTGTTCACCTCCTGTGCCGAGCAGGCCCCGGCGGCACGCCGACGGCTAGAGCTTGCTGCGGCCACTCGATCGCTCACCTAGATCCCGGTGTCATCCCCGCAGCTGGCCAAGCACGCGCTGGAGGCGCACGTCACGCGTGCCCTCCTCGGCGGCTTCGAGCACGAGTCCTTCTACCTAGACGGCTTCCTCTCGTCGCTGCTGGACCCCGCCGCGTTCCAGTGGGAGGTCGAGCGAGGAAGGGATAGAGATAGAAGAAATAGATGAGGGGCAAAAATATCATTTCTCGTGGCCGGTCTATGCTGTCAGGTCGAGTTGGCATGCCACGTCAGTGAAAATGGCAAGAATGTATCAAATGTTGTCTCTCGATAATAAATATGTAGGAACAATTTTAAGAGTACTATCTGAAGAGATGGCATTCGTTATAATGGTAAAAAGTTAAATATAGGAAAAGGGAAAGGGGAACACGGTGCTGCGGAGGCTAGGGTTTTAACTCGGGCTCGTGCGACGCGAACCCGACCGACGAGACGACACGGTGCCTCCCCCCTCCGGGTTGGACTGGACCCGGTCCTTCACTTTCACTCGCGAGCGGCTTCTCACTGAAATATGGGCCCCACCCGCAGCTAAGTTTCTGGGCCCCTGTGGCAGCCAGTGGAAGAGCTCCTCTCATCTCTCACTTAACAGCCGCCCGACTCCCATGGTTGCTTCCATCTCCAAGTCCCACCGGGGAAGTGGGATTGGAGACGACCAGCGCCACCGGAGGCGAAGGCGGAGGCGGCGAGGCGCGCGCCGCGCCCTCGGACACCTCGCCGGTGAGTGAGCAGTCTCTGCCGCCGCTTCCCCCTCGTCGTCATTGTCCTTGCCCCGTATCATTGGTGGATTCGATCTGGACCTCAAGCCCAGATCCGGGCTAACCTTTCGCTCCTCGGTTGGTGATTCTTGGTTGATGGATTGATTGGTGCACGGATTTCACTCCCCTAAGGAACCCTGGTTTTGGAGACGCTTGTATTTCGTGTGGCGATGTCTGGCCTTGGTAGGAATGTAGGGCTAGTCCCGTTTGGAAGATGCTGCGAAATGCTGTGCAAAATTAGGGTGCATGTACTGCATGAAGCACTGTGTGCGTTTACTGGGCAGTGATATCTGCCTGATTTTATGTAGCTCTTGTTGGTATGTGGTAGATTCGTAGCATTGGGTGTGTTGGAGGCTTGGAGTTGATGTGTCCGTGTGCGCTTGGACTGTTTCACTGGTGACAATCAGAAGGTGGTGTTTCTTTCAAGACGAATAGTTTTTTTTTAAAAGATGGTTAAACATGACCTGAATACAATAAGTGATTAGAGTAATAGCGTTATGTGTCCGTGTGCACTTGGACTGTTTCATTGGTGACAATCAGAAGGTGGGAGAAACCAGACATTTGAAATTGCTCACTGGGAGAAACCCGGCCCCCGCGTCGCTCCGCCTGAGCGACACGGGCGCCGCCGCCGCCTCCACCAACCCCTCCTCCCTCCCTCCCCGTGACTCCTTGCCGCCGCCGGAGCGTGCTGCTAGAGGCCTCGCAGCCGCGATGATGGTGGCGGCGGGGCCTTCCTCCATCCTCCAACCTTTCTCTCCTTCTCTCCTCCCGGTGCCCGGTGATGGTGGTGGCTGCTACGGCGGCGGTGGTGGCTGCTCCAGCGGCCGGCTCACGGATCCGCGGCCCTGGATCCGGCTGAGGGTTGATCGACTGCTGTGCGTGGAGCTGTGCGGCGGCACGGAACCGGCGCCCCACGCCATGAATCTACGGCCGGCGCCGCGGTGGCGTTGGTGCTCGCCGGCGTTGCGGGCTCCAGCACCGCGTGGAGTGGGCGGGGCGCGGTGGCGGCGCGGCAGAGACGCGATGCTGGGGCCCGCGACCAGATCTGGCGAAGGTGGGGAGCGTCGGGGCTCCCGCCCGAGCCTGGGGCGGCGGCGGCCAGCCGGGCCGGCTCGTGCACGTCTGCAGGGATCAGGCGGCGGCCGGTGTCCGGCCAGGGGCCCGTGCCCGCGCTGCTGTGCAACTGCGCGGTGCTGGCTCTCGGTGAGCTCGGCGACGGTGGTGGTAGCGATCGTGGTTCGAAGGATGGGCGGGTGATGCGACGGCGAGCTCGACGTGGCCGGATCTGGAGCTTCGGTACCTGGACCTGGCACTCTCTCGAAGGGCTGGCGAGGGCGGTGGTTGGCCAAGGCGGAGGCGGCGGCGACAGCAAAGGGTGTCGGCACTGGTGCTCTACTGCCGGTTCTGATGCCGCTGGGCAGGGGGCGGCGCCCACGGGGGTGGGGCGCGTGTCTGGTGGTGGCTGACGTCGGATCGCAGCGTTGGCAGCACGTGCCAAGAGCCGGCGACAGCGGCCGCCTGTGGCGTTGGTCGTGCGGCGGTGTTTTCGTGAGCAACGGAGTCAGGTTCGGCTCCGCGTTGCCCGGCCGGAGGGGGTGACGATCGACGCAGCTGTGCGGCTGCTGCGTGCAGCCGACGCGTCGAGGCCCCTCTGAAGGGGTTACTGTGGAGCGGCAGGACAACGGTGAAGGCAGTGACGGATGGCAAGGGGCCTTGCTTCTTGGCCCGACGTTCGTGCTTGAGGACTCCTTGGGCGAAAGCCTAGCGACGGCGACACCTGTGGGTGCCGCTTTCCCTGTTGGGGGCGTCGTGTATCCCCTCTAGCACTATCATCCAAGGGTGAAAGCCCGGTCCACTTTGGACGTGCGACGGTGGCGCCATCGGCGTCGCTACCTTCCTGAAGGCGTCGCGTTTGGATTTCGTCGTGGCCTCGATGTCTCCTCGGTGATTGTTCTTCGCTTCTTGGCGCCTCGATGACGCGTGGAGGTGGGTCTTGCTGCGAGAAGTCGAAGCTGCTGCGTCAGGGACGTGGCTTGGCAACGATGACACGCGGCGAGCACCCTCCTTCATCGTTGGTTGGGGTCTGCTAGGGGTCGACAAGCGCTGGAGGCGAGGCGGGTGGTCGTGATTGGAAGTCGGAGCTGCTCTTTGCGGGGTGCTACAGCTTGGCAACGATGACCGGTTGCGGCCGCTTGCTTCGGGCTCGTTGGTGGGTGGCTTGTGTGTGGACTGCCATGAGAAGTCGGAGCTGCTGGCGTCTTCTGCCATGCTCGGCAACGATAACCCATGGTAGTGTGCCGTGTTAGTGCTCAGCTGCGTCGTGTGGGTTGGTTAGCCTTCGGGTGCCCTTTTGACATCCCATTGGCTAGCCCTCTTGTACATAAATTCTTTCTGTCTTAATTGAGCGGCAGAGCTCCTGCCTTTGTTTAAAAAAAACAATCAGAAGGTGGAGTTTCTTTCAAGACGAATAGTTTTTTTTTTAAAAAGATGGTTAAACATGTCCTGAATAAAATAAGTGATTTAGAGTAATAGCGATTCTGTTAGAAGTTGCTACATGTATGTAACATTTTTTGTTGTTGTATAAGGGAGTTACAATGTGCAGTTCATACTAAATCATTGATCTCCTAAGGGCAAAACCGCAAAACTATCTGGTTTAGTTTTTTTAAGACCACAACTATTAGATTCTTAGATTTTGGAAAAGAGTAAAAATAAAAAGAATGAGGGGATTGAAGAAAAGAAAAAACAATGAATACTCACCATGACACCATGCATCTTTTTATCCATTATTCATTTTTCATGTGTAAACTGTTGATGCTTCCATCTTACATCTTACAGCTGCAGTCTTGTTTCTCAGGACAAAATGGACCTTGCACCTCAGGGATTGATAACACAGCAACAAAAGGCAAATGGCCGAAGGCCAGTTGGTAGCTCACAAATTTGGACAGTATGTAGCTTTTGCATTCCTTGTTCCTTTTATTACTTGGGTATCTTAAACAAAATACATACTGAGATAATGAAAATTTTGTAGCGGTATGGTGTTCTGCTTCCAAGCCAGCAGACTCGAAAGCTAAAAGAATGGGTTCTGACTGATGAGCAGCAACAGCTTGTTAATGCTAGTGGTCTTGGACATCTGGCACTTACCACCGGGTTTACCATTGATCGTTCTTTGCTTACATCATTTTGTGAAAGATGGAACAATGAAACAAATACTGCACATTTCATGGGATTTGAGATGGCACCATCACTTCGCGATGTTTCCTACATTCTCGGCATTCCAGTGACTGGTCATGTGGTGACCGCAGAGCCAATTGGTGATGAAGCTGTGAAGCGGATGTGCTTGCATTATTTAGGAGAGAGCCCTGGAAATGGAGAGCAATTGTGTGGCTTAATTAGGTTGACTTGGTTGTATAGGAATTTCCATCAACTGCCGGAAAATCCGACCATCAATGACATTGCATATAGCACCCGAGCTTACCTTCTATACCTGGTTGGTTCCACCTTGTTTCCTGACACCATGAGGGGATTTGTATCCCCAAGATATCTACCATTGTTGGGAGATTTTAGGAAGATCCGTGAGTATGCTTGGGGGGCTGCAGCCCTCGCTCATTTGTACAGGGGATTGTCTGTTGCAGTGACACCTAATGCCACAACGCAGTTTCTCGGCAGTGCAACTTTGCTCATGGTGTGCTCTTTATCTGAATAAGTTCAAGTTATTATCTATGGTATTGTCTATTGTATTATCTGCTTAATTAATCATGGCTTTCCCTTATTCCCATAAGGCCTGGATTTATGAGTACCTTCCTATTACTCAACCAAAACAGAAGAACCAGAGCACTTTGCTGCCCCGGGCTTGTCGGTGGAACTTTGGAGGAGCAACACGTGGACAGAGGAAAAAAGTCATGGAGTGGAGAAAAGTTTTTGAACAACTTCAATTTTCTGAGGCAAGTCCAAAATTACCTACTTATAAATGTGTGCCAATTTTTCAACTGTTATGTCATATATACTATCCCAATTATGTTTTCAGGTCAATTGGAACCCTTACAAGGACATAAATCCAGCAATTGGTCTGGAATATTGCATTGCAGCAGATAACATCTGCTACTCTCGGACTTGGCTAATCAGCTTTAACATAAAGGAGGTGTATGTGCCTGACAGGTTTGCTAGGCAGTTTGGAAGGGAACAAGGACGCCTCCATGGCGTGCCAATGTGGGCAAGAAGAACTTGGAGTAAGTGGAAAGACTGGAGAGCTGAGTATGCTCGTGAGATTGAGGAGTTTCATCAATTGGTTGGCTGCCGTTTCACCCCTCCTGCGGAAACCAATATCAACTCCCTTCCACTCCATGAGTCTAGTGCTGGACAGAATGATGCAGGATGCGGTCTGAATACCTCTCATAATTTTTCTACAATGGTAAGCCCTTAATAGAAAGCTAATTATCCATATTCCATACCTTTTGCCTATAGTTTGGCCCTTGGTGTGCTTATGCTTGTGACTTGTAGGTTGAAGATTTGAAAAATGATCTCCCAGTAATTGGTCGATATCTTCAGGGAAACTTGCTTCCTTCAGAGGTTTCAAGCTTCCTAGAGAGGGTGGGCACGATGATCAAGAGCTACTCCCCACCACAGAGCAGCCGAAGGAAAGATCGAGTAGCTCATGGCCACACTGGCCCAGTCAAGTCAAAGAACCCAAGGAAAAGAGGGAAACCTTCACACTTTCAAGATCCTTTTCCTCATCGGTACCCAGGCACCCCGTTACCTTATCAGGCTAGCAAGTGTGGCATGGTGTTTGGTGGCACCGTTCCTCTACTAAATGGGGGTGAGGCACTCAAGGAACAAGAGGCCATGGATCCCTGGCAGATCTCCCAGTCTCATTTGACAATGACCACATCTTCATCTCTAGACTCAAGCACACCAGAATCAATGAAGCGAAGTCGGGAAGGTGGGGATGAAATTCAAATCCCAAGGGACACTGATTGCCTCTGAAGAAGTGGAAGGCTCTGTGTGCAGCTGAAAATGTTCAAGCACAGAGATGGAGTGGGTGCTGAGGCAGCTAATCCGATTTTCCTCTGATGAAGACAAACGTCTCTTGGTCTTCATACTGTACAAAGTAGCTAAGAAACTTGGATCGTTTGCTGCACTGCTGACAGTTAGCTGGCCACCAGCACTTCACAGCGATGTTGCTGTCTGATTGCCTCTGAAGAAGTGGAAGGCTCTGTGTGCAGCTGAAAATGTTCAAAGCACAGAGATGGAATGGGTGCTGAGGCAGCTAATCCGATTTTCCTCTGATGAAGACAAACGTCTCTTGGTCTTCATACTGTACAAAGTAGCTAAGAAACTTGGATCGTTTGCTGCACTGCTGACAGTTAGCTGGCCACCAGCACTTCGCAGCGATGTTGCTGTCTGTGCAATTTGCGAGGATTGTCCTGTGTTTATGTATCTCATCCTGTATGACCAATGGCAGACGTCACAGACTTTAGCCTAATCTGCAGCCGTGCAAATTTGGTTCCTATTGATGATACTAAACTCAAACGCCCCTGTTTTTTGCAAGCATGCTTGACTGCTGAGCCTGCGTGCTTCTAGCTGAAGGGCGGGTTTGTGGTTTTTCTGTGTAAAGCAGTGTTTTTCTGCTGGTTCAGTTCAGTTTTGTGCGCTTGAGGAACATTCGTTGGTAACACGGAAACACTGCAGCGTTTCTCTTCCCTCATGATGCGTTTGGATGTAGATACATAGGTATTGGAATTGGTATTGGCTAGCACTGAATGCAACTGTTTGGATGGTATAGAATTCAGAATTGGAAATCAAGTTCAATACCAACCGGTATTCGCAGCACTCTGCTGCATCCGTCAATACGGAGCCTTACCCCTTGTATTACCGGGAATCGAGTTTCACGAGAAAATAGAACCGCTCCCTCCTTCCCCGTCTCCGATGCCAGCGAACCAAGCGGCTCCTCTGGTGGCTGCTCATCCTCCATCTCTGCCCGAGCTACCACCATGGATGCGGCTGGGCTGCTTCCTGCCATGGCCGCCGCCGAGGGGGACCAGATCCGCCCCGTCATTGCCGCGCGCCGGACTCCTCCATGACATGGGCTTCTCCGCCTGAGCTCCTCCCTGACATGGCCACTGCTGGACTCCTCCACGCCATGGCCTCCTCCGCGCGAGCTCCTCCCCGCCATGGCTGGTGCCGACCTTCACCCGAGCTCCTCCCCTTCATGGCCGGCGCCGACCTCCGCCTGAGCTCCTCCCCGCCATGGCCTCCGTCGACCTCAGCCCAAGCTCTTCCGCCAGCGAGCAACGCCGCCCTCCCCTGCCTCATCCACCAACAAGCACCAACAAGCCGTGCCGCCCTCCCCTGCCTCCTCCATCAGCGAGCAGCGCCGCCACTCCCTGCATCCTCCACCGGCGAGCGGCACTGCCATCCCTTGCCTCCTCCGCCAGCGAGGCATGCCGGTCCTCCCTGCCCTCGGCGAGGCGCGCCGCCGCTCCCTTCTTTTTTCAATTCCATGGTTGCGTGCATCCAAACAGGAAATCAAATTGGATGCTTCAGAGGATTCCAAAAGTCAATGCAATAGCCATCCAAACAATAGAATTGAATTGTAGCCCAATGCAATGTCATAGCTGATTTGGTATTGGAACCAATTCAATAGCAAGCCCTCCAATATCGATATCCAAACACAGCCTCAGCCTTTTTTTTTGGAACGACTACCACCATCTGATTCAATTTCTGTTTCGCACCGTGTGATTGGCTAGCTGGATGCACCGCCCCTAGGTCCCAAGCCCCAAGTCCCACTCCCACCCCGTGATGCAAAGAGTTAAGGAGTACATGTTTGGATTTCTAATCTTTCATTTGGCAAATGCATTGGCGCCGTCCTTATATTCAGTTCGCCCTATATTGAAATACACGCCCCTCTACCGAGAGTCTAGGGTATATAAGATTTTTTTTTGAAACCAGGGTATAAAGATTTTCATTTGCCTAGAGTCTAGTGTATAATATTTTTGTAGAATTTTTCGTGAAACAATTAATACTCGTAGCAATAGCAAACGTTCTTGTGTTCTCCACCCTCCATTCTTAATTGTTTAGTTTAACTCTTAGTCAAACTTTCTAGTTTTGACTGTTTTTTTCAAAAAATTAAGTTCAAATAAACGTAGTATCAAAACATATTTCTTGGAGAATTTAATAAAATTAGTTTTTAGTGGATAATTTAATAAAACAAATTTGATTTTGATTTTGTAAATGTTAGAGAGTATTTCTATAAACTAGATCAAAGTTAAAAAGTTTAACTTAGAAAAAAAAACTAAAGTGTACTATAATTTGAAAACAAATAATAGCACTGTATTGAACATGAAAATTCGTTATTATTGGATTCTTTTATAATTACATGTAGGCAATAGAAGAATATAAATTTCTATGTTTAGATTGTGCGATGTTGTCATGTAACTTAAGTAAATAATTCTTACGATCACTCTCCTTTTCATTCCATGAGAACATTATCCGTAGTACCAAAATTGTTAGGAATTTAGGTATTTTCAAGTTAAATATAATCCAGAAATACCATAGCAAATTTATGGCAACATGTATGTGCACGTGTGTAAATATACTACTCGTAGATGTAACAAATATGAACACGAACATCATATTGATCATGGCGAAAAACATGATATTAAATTTATCAAATTCAAGGATAGAATTATACCCAGCGGAGGGACTCATGCTCAAGGCACCGGTGGCTCCACGCGCACTAGTCGACATAGTGCGTTGCTCGATGTCGTGAACCACAGTTCATGCAGGATGATGTTCGCAGTGCAGTCCTTCGAACGTCCACCGGGAAGTAGACGATCCGAGGAAAAAGAAGAAGAAGACGTCAGAGTCACCAGGAAGAAGCGAGCAGTCGTGGAGACGCTCCCCAAAAATCTGATCGTCCGCACACCCGAGCAGGTGTCACAGATGCTGACAGCGGTTTCAAAGGCCTGCTCTCCCAACTCTCTGTACGCACAGAGGATTGAGACGGAGATACTCGGGAGCAACTCAACAGAAGAACGATGGTGCTGAATGTTGAAGGCGAGCACACCTTTTTTATAGTCGTGGAAGGTGGAAGGTGAAGTGTAGAGAGGATGAACCTGGACGTCATGAAATGCTCATGAATTACTAGTAACCTCTGCCATAAACATGAGGTTACTAGTAACTACAACCATAACAATAGAAGTTACTAGTAAGCGTAGTCATAACTATGACCGTTACAAAGTTCAACCATCAACTACATTTAATGCACCACTTTATTGCACCTAGCATCTAATATGACCTTAGAATTTATTTGATTTAATTATTAAATAAAATATGGGTCAAGCTTGCATTAAATCTAACAAAAAAAAATATCTTCCAGACCAAATTGTCCCTCCTATATCGTTTGAGCATATCTCCCACCATCACTCTCCTTTCTCGTTTTGAACCGTCGGCATAGGAGCCCTCTACCTTTTTTTTTTTTTTGACCTAGCCCAGAAATTCGTCTCCATGGGGATTCCAACATAGCTTGCTTGGGTGCTACCGAGGAGCTCCAACCACGCCGGTTGCTCTTCTCATTGTGCTTTGAAGTGTGTTGGTGGTGCGCTTGTTTTCGATGCTTGTTGCCAGCAACTCATTCGCGAGCATCAGATTTCTACAAATTCGACAAAGATAGTTTTTATTGCCCTTATCTTTGGTATTTTACGAATTGTGCTTTTTATTAATTATGTGCGGGCGTATAGATGTCTTCGGGTGTAGGGTCATTCGGCTCCCATGGTTTATCGTCTCGAGAAAAGTCTGGATCTAGAATAAAGAGTGCAGATATGTGCTCGACATCTAGTCCAACGGTGAGGAGTCCTCTTTCAGAACAAGTTTCCTGAAAAGAAGGTGATGGCCCTGTGTGGAACAACGATATCCCAATCGTGGTTCCGCGGTCGCGGTATTGGGAATCGGCGGTGTAATTCATTTCTCCATTTTTGTTCTTATGGGCGGTCGACAAAATCACAATCACAGCATGCCATCGTGAGATAAACAGAAACAAACAGGGCCAATATTACCTATCTGATCGGTAATTCCCAAGTCGGTCAGGCGGTGTAGAATTACATCATTGAAGATCTTGTGCTAGGTAGTGACGAGACTTTACGAGGCTCTGGCAATGAAGAAGTTCCTTTGCCGAGAAGGTACCAAATCCTTTTCAGGATCGGGGTTTGCATAGCGTGTGTTCTGTTTGTACACAATGTGCTTGTGAACGAGACGACTTCAAATTTTTTCACTAGAACGAGTGTCTTTGTGGACGGCACTTAAGATGCAGGGTACCAACAACCTAGCGTAGACCGTTTTGCAAAATTTTATGAAATGTAGTTTGCAAAGAAGTTTATTATGAATTTATCATACGGTTCGAAGGTACAATGGTTCACGTAGCTTCCTTCTACCTAAGACTAGGAGCACATCACTTGTGTTAAATGGGGAGAAATGGAGGGAATTTTGGATTTATCATAGGGCTGCAACAGATTGGGAAGTTGGGGTGGCGATTGGCGAAGCAGCAAAATGTTCTTAAAAACATTTCTTTAAAAAGGCTAAAAAACCATATTTGATCGAGCTGTGGACTACTCTCTCTATCCAAAATAAATCTACATCTCGTTTCTCGAGATTTTTTTTTAAGTTTAACTAGAGATATAGAAAATAGTATCAACATTCGTATCG